>NC_063214.1:58938427-59243010 GCF_020740725.1 Corvus hawaiiensis | reverse complement strand
ACCTGGGATATTCACTCCAAAAAATAGAACTTCCATTTAGGAAGAACGAAAGAATTATGGGGCTTTACTAGTAAACATAGAAATGTGGTCATTCCACTCTACCTGGCATTACCTGAAGAACTGTGTCCAGTTCTGATCCCCATAACTCAAGAAAGATGCAGACAGCCTGGAGAAAGTCCAAAGGAAGGCCATGAAAATGATCAAAGGGCTGGAGAATATGCCCTATGAAGAAAGACTGAAGGAGCCATGTCTTCTCTCCCTGAAGAAGAGAATGCTCAGGAGGACCTCATCACAGTTCTCCAGTACTTACAGGGTGGCTAGAAAGAGGAGGGGGGATTTCCCTTCACAAGGAGCCACAGGGAGAAGACAAGTGGCAGCACAGCTAGGTTTCATCTTGGTATAAGAAAGACATTTCTTACAGTGGTAACAACCAATCACTGCAACAACCTCCCCAGGGATGCGGTAGACTTCCCATCAATGGAGGTTTTCAAGATCTAATAAGCAGTTGGGCCAGATTATCTTCCTAGGTCCCTTCCAACCTGGGGTCTTCTGTGATTCATAAAGAAACGCATAAAGAAAGATGCTAATAAATGCATGGGTGCTTTCTTAAAATATTTTAAGGTGGGATGGCCATGTTTCTATGGACAGATACAATCATGGGTTACTCCTGGAGGTTTAGAGAGATGTACATTTCACCTACAGACAATCCCCCAGTCCAGCCTCTGTAAGGTCTCACACTGATGTTTTGCAGGTGCTGTGGAACCACTCTGGCATCTCTTCCATATTCTCATGCCGAGGTATTCACGTTGTCCATTTTCAGGCCCTACAAGTATGACAATTCAGACGCCCTAAGCAAGAAGCTCACTGCTACTTGTCTTCAGGCAGCCCCTGTAAAAGAACCTCCCTCCTCTGCAGCAGTTTGCTTCCTGTCCCTCTCTCCACTCTAGGTCTCACAGGAGCCATACCAATGAAGTCAAACAACTGTCAGCAGTCATGGACCTTCTCCTCCCTCACACTGAGCATTCCTCTGCCACACTGCACAGTCTGGTTCAGTGTGTCTAATTATGACTGATGGATTGCTTTTCTACTAAAATGTGAGATGAAAGAGCTGATGTGCTCCCCCATAATAAACTGCGTGTTATGAAATGCTCAAAGAAGTGAGCATGCATCTTGGAAATAAATTATGAGAAAAAGTACAACTGACAAAGAACTGCCACCATTGACGCAGAACGCAGAGTGCTTTATGCAACGTGCTTCATCTCCTACACATGAAAGGATTTAACAAAGAGCCAAGTAACACAGATGAGAGGTGCCGGAAATGCACTAAAAGTAATTGCCCATCTCATTCTGTTTTCATGAAAGCAAACACCAATCCCATACTGTTCCTCTGGCCTCATTGCTGAACGATGAATGATGAGATGTACCCAAAATGAGGATGGGGCACAAAAACTATTTTCAGAACATAACAGGTTGCACTCAAACAATTGCAGAAATTATGGCACTGGCAAGAAATCTTCTGACTCCAGTCAGAAAGGCTGTCCAGGATTACACAGCTGGTGAGCTGTATCCATATTCCAGCCGCATTCACCAAGAGGATGGAAATCCTCAGGTATGGATAACTGGGACTAATCTCTGACCAGTCAGGAGGTGAATAGTCTTTATATCATCCCCTCATCTCTGTGAGTTACAAAGAACATGCCAGATAAATTCTTCCGAATTCATGTTTTTGTCCCGGTTCTCCCAGCTGAATGATACCACTATCTTAAAATAACAAAGGAAAAATATTACTGAAAATAAGGTGGGAAAATGCAAGCAACAATTAGTTTAAAATTTCTCTTTATCCTCTCCCTATGACCTCATAAGCTGTCAATCTCATTTGTATTTTATAAAATGAGATTTCTAGTTTTTTGTCTTTTTACAGGTATTTTGACATCCTTTCTGGAAACTCTGTAGTAACATAGAATGAAGTGAGCCAAATATGACAATGAGGAGGTGGGGAATACTGGAAGGCAAGACATGAATTAAAACCCAGGAAAGGAGCTTTTCCATGACCTCGCAATAATTTCTGATATCACTAGGCAATATTTAGGGAGGTTACTCACAGAAGTTTGCAAATAAGCTGCACAGTATTATCTCAGTATATACCATTCATGCTGTGTGATAAGAAATAGAGGAGTCAGGCCTCTGTTACTAGAACATCTTCCTTGTCCCTACTCAATGTGGAGAAAAACCTGAGCTAAATCTACCTGGATTCCTCCTGAAATCTTCACAATTTTCTTGAACAGACACAAAACTTTTGCTCATCTTTCTGGACTCTGGAGTTGTACTGAGTTTTGACTGTGCAGAGAAGGAAATGCATTCTCTCAAGATTTCATGCAATAAGGATTGGTCCAAATGTATTTTCCATAGCCAGAATAATGGAACACATTTGCCCCTCTAGGTTGTTTTCCAGCTTTAACTTTGCAGTTTGGTGCCAGGTTGCAACCTCTTGAGAACTAGAAATTACATCTTCCAGTGTGTAGTTTCTACAGCACGGAGTTAAGAAAACATTCAGATGTTTAATTGATTTTTGTCACTTTTCAGCCATTTTGCTTCATTAGGCATTTCCTTTGATCTCCAACTTGTCGCTTATGGCTCCTGAAACTGTATTATTTCGCTTGGAGAATTAGCCTAATCTGACAAGAACCATTTGCCTTTCAGGGAAATATTTTATGGGTCGAACACTTTAATGGTGTTGCTGAGAGAAGGCTCATCAGAAGTGTTTGTCATTCTTTGCACCTTATTGACTTTTATGTTACAATTATATGGAGGTCTGAGAACAAAAACATTTGCTGGAATAGGCCACAACTTCCCACCTTGTAAAGTACACTTTGGTCATATTTTATTTCACACAATCAGTTTTTCTGCTTGGAATAATATTTTTTACATAAAGCCAGATTTTCTTTACCAGCGTTTTTTTTTTTTTTTAATTAATGGTATTTGCACTAGACAGTGGAAATTCAGCAAAACTTTGTCATTTCTTTCCACTGCTTTGAAAGGCAGTGACAATTTTTAGAGATTTTCATTTCTGCTACAGCTGTATAGCAATGGACTGACAGCTGGCCCTCCAGTTAATGCTTTGCAATGAACCATATGAGCATTCATAGTTACAGCCTAGAAACAGAATTTGTGGACATGAGATCTATCATAACATATGCATAAAAGGTAAGTGTCCATCTCATTCAATCAGCTGTGAGACAAAATACGCTTTTCTGAAAGTGTGGGGCTCTCTCTCCATTTGCAAAACACAGACAAGTCCCTTCCGAGGCTGTGTCAGGGGACATGGCTGCCTTGTGCTGTGATAAACCAGTGCCAGACCCCAGCTCTGTTCTTCCTGATTTTGTCCTGGAGCTGTGCTGAGACACTGCAGGTCTTTCCCAGCCAGCTTTGGTTTCCAGCATGAGCACAGCAGAAGCAGAGGAGGTGAGCGAAGAGTAGTGGAGCTTGGCTGGGTCAAATGTATGCACAGGGTGGGTGTGAGGCATAAGGCATCTCACATCTCAGAGGACATGGGAACTGAAGAAGCAAGCATACCAGAATACAAACCTTTCTGGGGTGAAATTACCCAGGAACTGGTCCTAGCTCTCCAGAAATACCAAGCTGGCTGAGGGCCAAGGTAAGACGTAGATGACTTGAAGGACAGGGAGACAATATATCAAGAGATTCAGCTGCCCTGCCCAAAGCACCTTCCATCTTTTTTCTTTCACACCTCACTAATTCTCCACTAATCTGTTCTGGCCCTCTGAAACACTCCTTACACAGCGTTCACCTTCCTCCCAAACCACTGCCATGCGGAACTCTGCTGCTGTCATCAGTGGGCTCTGCACTCTCTCTTTCACCTACCATCAGCAGCTCCAAGCCAGCCACAACCACATTGCTATGTGGCACACAGAGACGTGGTAGGAAATGGAGGTGAGGGAGAGGAGTCAACACTCTTAACTGAAATTAATCACAGTTCTAAAAACATGCATTTGCAGTACTTCAAACTCTCACCCATGCACCCTGTTCAAACAAGGACAGCAACCCTTGAAGAGCAATTGCATCTAACTGGAGATGCATTTCCCATTGTCTGTCCCCTACATGGCACTGAGTCACTGTGTATTACACACCTTGGAAATCCATGTTGCAAACAGAAGGAAAGAGCAGGAAAATAAACCAAAACATTTAATACTGTGAGTGGCATTGTCATGTACTAGTGGGAAAAGTGTTTCTCAAAAATTGCACTTAAAGTTGAATTGTCCTCATGGTAGAAACTCAGACCAAGACAGTATCTACGCAGTTCTTAAATGGACCAGATATAAGCTTTGCATCTAAAAATAGGCCACACTGGTTTTTCCTAAAAATTGTAGAAATCTCTTCAAGGGTCATAGGCCAGCTTTCAAGACAAAAGAATAAAAAAAAGATGACAGTCATTTGTCCTAACAAAAGAAGGTCTTTATATCTTTCCAGAAAAACCAAACTCTCAACTCAGAGGCCTTTGAGCTAATTTGGTGTTATCTTTTTGACTCAAATGCAAGGCCAAAAGTCATTTCTGCTCAATAAGCCAGCTGGTGAGGCACTCAAGCCCTTCCTAACTTTATACATTGGCAGCAAAAGAAACTCATGGCAAAAGACAAGGAATGGAAAACAAAGAATCTTCGTCTCTGGGCAGTTATGTAGAGGTATGTGCTGCTACTCAATCAGAAGGTAGCTCAAGGAATACCTGAAAGGAAAGGGCTTGCTTGGCTTCGTTTTGGATACTCTGGGTGTGTTAGTTTCTTCAGCATAATTCCTCACCTGTGAAGCATAACCCTCACACACAACCCTCACATACACTGCAGAACAGCCCCAGATGTCCTTCTGCCTCTGTCTCTCTAAGCTGTAGGAGCTGAAAGCTGTCTGCTGCCCTGGATGAGGAAGAGGACTAAACTTCCGGCAATTCATGGAGTGCAGCACTTTTTCTGAGCTCTGTTATTCAGGAACTCCTTATTCTTTCTGGTACAAGTACCTGCAAGCATTTTCTACAGAAGTGGGAAAAGCCAGTTGAACATCTGTACTAACCTTGTTATGTAAGTGCAATTTAGTCAGTGGAGTTTGGTGAGCCAATGACGACACATGTATCATTCCAGATTGATCTGAAGTGTCCTGTAAGCTGTTCTGCAAGCTTAGACCAGTTCCCCAGACTTACGGATGTAGGAATGTTTGAGGATCCCACCTAGCGGCCGCTGTCTGGAGCTCATTGATGCTAAGCCCTTCCAGCTTGGTGTGGAAAGCTACAGGAGCCCCAGCAGACCCGTCCAGATTCTCCTCATTCATCTTCCTTCAGACTGGCTCAAAAGTGTGAGTGAATCAATATGGGACTAAAATGAACAAACAAAACAGACCTAGAGTTTCCATATTAAGTCACATCTTTCCAAACGACATCTTCCTCTATTAAGTCTGGGCAAAAGTGGGCCAGACTTTTCAGTCCTATCTGTTGAGACAAGAAAGAAAGAAACAAAGACATAAAAAATCCTTTCCTGACAGATTCAGTCCAGTGTTATCACAAATTGCCTGTATTCCTAGATCCTGTTTTGACTGGCTGAGGCACAGAGATGCTACATCAGCTGGCAGACCATGTCACCCCATACTATGAGGTTCCTGTATCTTGTTGCTTAAAGTAAAATACTTAATTTTTTTGCCCCAAAAGGGAGACTTAATTGAGGTAATAACACATTAAGACCAACGGCACATTGCACTTCTGCAACACTGATGAGCAAATCAATTTCTGTTCACTCAGAGTAGTGCTTTTGATTTCTTTGCTGAGGCTTCAATGGTCTGAAAAAAATATGTTCAAAAATTCTCAGGATGAAGGCTGTAGCTGGCAATTATATGAAAGAGGACAATGCAACTATCTAGAAAAGGGGTACAGCTTGTTTGTGCGGAAAAGAGAATGTCTGTGGGGGCTGAAGTGAAGTACCCCATAGTTGGGACCACTGTAACCCTGACATGCGGTTCTTCCAGACAAAGCAGCTTTGACTCTGTCATATCTATACACATAAATACATGGAAATATATGTTTATTTTTCTTTAAAATCCCTTCTGGAACAAGAAATGTCACTGCACTCATTTCCATTCCCCAAGTGCAAAAAGGAAGAGAGAACAAACAACATATGACAGATGTTATTCATACTGTATAAAATACTGTTGGAAGACATTCAGATACTAAGTGATAATATCTATAAAAATCGTGATAGAAAAGACTTCATAGTAGGTTTCATGTAAGACATGGCCTAACAAGAAACGTGGGTCAAGGCTTCCTTTGCAGGTAGTGCCTGATTCTTCCAAATCAGGGGGGAGGGAGGGTGGTCTCATGCATCAAGGACTGCACAGGAGCATCCTTGTTCCAGGAATTCACCACGTACTGAGATGTTGTAGGGCAAGGGAGAAGGAAAACCATAATACTGCATAGATCCCAATTATTTTTAGTATCCAGAAATATTTTGAATGTTATTATCTTGATTTGTCTTTTGAATATTGCCCTTAGTGTAAAGAGAAATTCGTTTAATTAATAAATAAATGCTTGCAATGACATAAATCCTTCAAACTAATAATGCTGACTTTGTTTAATCTGATTGCCATTCCCCATACAAAACCAATAGGGCTGATCCTCTTTCCATTGAGGTAAACAGCAAAGACCTAAAACTGCTCCAGGAGGAAGAGGATTAGGTTCTGAATTAGGACAAAGAACACTGTTCACTCAATTGTCTCAAACATTGCTCCTTCCACCATATCCAATATCACATAGAATAGCTGAATTTTTCTTGAGCAGTCTTTTATAACATTAATGGGTGCCATAATGGTTAAAATTTAATGCTGGTAGATACACAGCAGCAGTTTGGAAGCAGTAGATTAATGTTCTTGTTGTGTTCTTGACTTCTTTTTTTAATTAGAATTTCCTTTATAACAAGGAGATGCTTACAACTGAGGCAAGTAAGAATGGATGTACACAAAAGTACAGCCATAATTCTTTCCTGATAGCCTGGTTGCTTGGAAGAGTCAATAAAATCACCTTTCTCAATAATTCCCATGTTGCCTCAGAGCCATGGTCAATAGCTAGGAGCCATCCCCAAATGCTGAGCTGGCACTTGCAATCCTGTCTTGTATCTCATCAGATTATGTTTAATTCCCAAAATTCATCTTTCCATTCTGAAAGAAACTATGGAATAATATGTAACTATTTAATCACTATGCTAAAACCCAGGGTAGTGAAAGAGAAGAAACTTAAACCAACATAAGAAGCCAAATCAAGACTGAGGCTAAAGAGTTTCTATCTAAAAGTCTTTTAAGATTTACTAGAGAAAAAAGATGGATTAACTTTTGTTTCAGATGAAGTCAGCAGATTTTCTCAGATCTCCTCTTTCACTAGATGAATTAATATTTCCTTAAGTAACAGATTTTCACTGAATTTTGGCAATATTTCTAAATACATCTCTGTCATTGCCAAAACAGTGATTTCTTCAGCTTCAGCTTGAATATGTCTGTTACAAATTTTGCATATTCTGCTTCAGAATACCTAGCATCTATAATTTTCAAAAAATGCAATGACCCAAAAAAAGAAGAGTAGAAGGGAAGAGCCAAAACTGCAGTTTTCTATTCTAGGAATTCTTCAAAATATCAAAGCAAGACAGTATTACTTACAATACCTTACTCTTCGAATAAGGTTTGTATAAGCAAAATATTTTACTGGATGCTAGGACATTTTTCTGGTACTGTGGTGGATAGAACTCGTGTGGAACACAAGCAAAAGCAGTGTGCACCTATGCTAGCATTTGGGGACAGGAATATACTTTTAAGTGAATTTCAAGTTGATCTCTATCACACTGCAATCCCGGGGGGTGTGAACTAGATCACTTATGGATGAGGCAAAGAAAACCCAAACAGGACCACTGTCTCATCAATTTCAACCATTTATTGCAAATCCCCACTTATTTTCTCATAAGCACATGTAAGTGACTGCCAACAGAGAATTTTTGAGCCTAGCAGAGTAACAGGAAATCTTGCCATGAGGAACAAGAAATGCAGAACTTCTTCCCTGGCATCGTTCAAAATTTTTGCTGGCAGTCTTCAGACCCACACAACCCAGCAATGTTTCAGTTCTGTTCATGTGACTGCTCATGAAGAGCAGAGCATATTTAGGATCGTATTTAGAGTGACAAATGGTTGAAGGTTGGGATAGCACTCAGAGAAGGCCATATATGTTGCACTGTCCATATGGTCTCCTCTGGTTATCTGCTTTTTTCTGCTATCAGAGGTGTGATACTGAGCTAGGAGGGCCTAGGGTCTGACTCAGCTTGACCACTGGTGTTGTAAGAGTTCTCAGGGAACTCTGAACAATGCATCATTGGGCTGGTAGTTCCACTCCTGGTACCATTGTCACTGCCTCTGTCACAAAGCAGATGGTATTAAAGTCTCTGATTCCCTCAGGCTCTCAATTTTTGCCATATCTCACAAAAAAAAAAAAAAAAAGCTATTTTTCCATTGCTGATTTTGGAAATTCATGGTCCAAATCACTCTGTATATTCTCTGTTTTATTTTGTTTTTAAAGGACCTAGAATATTCACAATCATGATTTTCCCCCTTCTGTTAGAAGAAAGACAGCAAGCAAAGTCATCCACTATGTTTCTTTTTACATCCCAGGCATGTTTCTGAGCACTTTCACCACATTTGCCATTTCAGCTGATCAATCTCAGCCTGCAGAAGTGATTGCTCACTCTATAAAATGAATGGATGAAAATGAGGCACAGCTAATGTGCTTTTTGTCAGAGGTGTTTGCCCACAGACATTTTCCCTTGATACCAGGCACTTCAATGAATCAAAAGAAAGATACCTCTCGGAGGGAAAATAGCAATTTGCTCAATAAATTTATTTTAATGGGTGAAAATGAGAAGACATGTCTTTTAGAGAAGATGGGTGAGGTAGCTTTGCTGAATCAATTTTACTGTAAACCTTCATGTTTCTTAAATGTGTACTTTATTATTTTGCCATTCTTATGACTGTAAAGCTAATGTTTGATTTCTGGCCAAAAAAACCTGCCTGTATTAGTTGTAAGGCATTGGATTTGTTGCAGGAAGAACAGATAAGGAGTCACTTCAAAGCAAAGAAAGTGTGTTTGTTAAAAATGTAATAATTGTGATGGTGTTCACATACCTATGTGAGTGATCTTCAAGACAGTTCTTATTAATTGCCACGCTCCTTCAAAAATGCTCATTTTCAAATATAAGAGATATTTCTGAACTCAAACACAAAAATATTTTGAATATATTATAAACATATTCTTTTTGACAATAGTCACTTCATATTGGACAAGTTTTCTCCAAACCTAGTGGAAAAGTTTTGGTTTAATAGTCATAGTTAGCCCAGAAGCAGTTGAAAGATAAAATGTATTTGCACACATATTCATCCAGATTTACAAGGAACAGATCTATTAATATTATAATTTGCACAAAGACAACTCTTAAGCAGAAGAAAGACAAAAATATAACAAAAGAATTGTTCTCTGCCAATTATTTCTCCTTCTGCTAATTATAGTGTGAGAAAATACATTGAACTTGAACAAGAGCACACAAAGCTGAACACTGGGGGAATTTCCCTAGGTTTTGTCCATGACAGTAATTGGTGACTGATGTCTGCTGGTCCATACCTCAACTCATGAGCCTTCTGTTTTCTCTCCCCTGTCCAGCTGAGGAGGGGACTGATAAAGTGGTTTTGGTGAGCACCCAGTGTCCAGCCAGGGCCAAACCACCACAGGGCCACAAAGCTGACCAGAGTGCTGGAGCAACTCTCCTATGAGGAGAGGCTGAGAGAGTTTGGGTTGTTCAGCCTGAAGAAGAGAAGGTTCTGGGGATACCTTATAACAACTTTTCAGTACCTAAAAGGGACTACAAAGAGAGTTGCAGAGGAGCTTTCTAGAAGGGCATGTAGTGACAGGGCAAGGGAGAATGATTTTAAACTAGAAGAGGAGACATTTACATTGGATGCTAGGAACAAGTTCTTTGCTCAGAGGATGGTGAGACCCTGGCACAGGTTGCTAGAGAAGTTGTGGATAACACATCCCTGGCAGTGTTATGAGGCCAGGGTGATGACCTTGACGGGGCTTTGAACAACCTGGTCTAGTGGAAGGTGTCCCTGCTCATGGGAGAGGGTTAGAACTTGATTATCTTTAAAGTCCCTTCCATCATATTCTATGATTCTATGATATTTGCAGCTACTCCGACTTTCTCCCTTTATTTCCTGCATAGAACTGCTCCAGCAGAACTCTTCTGTCAGGATAGTGCTTTGCAAAGTCTGACACAGGTTAGGAGCAAAAGTTGAAAGAAAATAGCAGAAGTCTTGGAATTTACAGACTTGCCTTAGTGTTGATTTACTGGTGTCCTTGAAACACAGACACGGCTACCCGATTAGACAAACCAGAGACGCAGTTTGTTTGCAGTCGTAAAGCTGTTACCATTTATTTCTGTATGTCTGTGTTTTGAAATTCACAGATGGAGTCCTAATATTGGAGTTCCTAGAGGTCCTGGGGATTCCCAGTGTGTAGCAGTTCTGTTCATGTCCAATCATTATCAGTACCATGCTGTGGACTCTGCTGGGAACCAACTTCAGCAGTTTATCAATATTATGAAACTAAGGAAAGATACCCTGCTGTTGAGCATCTTTCCACCACCTGCTGGCTGCTTTCTCTTTCCATGCCTACATATTTCAGAGGCCGCTCTTTGCTCTGCTGGGGTCACCACCAGGTCCTCCTCCATCCAAAGATGAATATTCGTAGTGACTCTTTCAGACTGCCTCTCCTACCACCACAGCTCACTCCAGTGATTTCAGCCAAAGTGCCCTTTCAAAATAGGATCTGTCATGTATGGTCTTCTGTTCCAACAGGATGTCATGACCAAAGAGCATGTCACAGTGAGTCACCACAAACTGATGACAAAAAAGCCCTGTCAATATCCAGCTGCCTGAATCCAAAAGGCCCGAAGTTTCCCTTTGTGTTCTTTAGTAACCTGCTTGGACAGAAGCCTTTGGGTACAACTATCGCATGTTTTCCTGTGGACTATTACCTCCTCTCATGTCTCTAGGCATTAGCAATCACACCATACATCCCAGTTCATACAAAACATCTTTGAATGTCATATTCCGACATTCCCCAATGCACTTTTTTACTGCACATGCAGTAAAAAATGCATGTGCTAAGCACAAAATCTTGGATAGGCTTTTGTTAGTCCTTTGAAAGACTGCAAACCTCCTGTCTGCTAGTCTGGTCTCTGAAAGCTTTTCCAGAAGACTTGCAAACTTCCCTTTAGTCCATTTCCATGGCTACAGATATTCTGCTGAATAGTCTTCAGGTATCCCAATTTGGAACCTATTCATCCTATTTACTATAAAATACATCTAAAAGGGTTCAGTACAGAAAGTGTTTTGGCCACTGCATAGACCTAAAATGGATACAAGAATTTACACCATTACCGTGCTCTTGCAAAATAGCAGATGGCTTTTAGAAAAAAAACCAAAAAACTTCTTTGCTTCAGATGGCAAGTGATGTAAAAATGTTTCTATAATGTGGGGATATACCACTCACACCCTTTAGACTAGCACTTATTTTGGCTATTCTGCTTGGACTTCATTCTGTTCTTTTCATTCCATCATGTTGGTCAGAGTCATTGACAGATGGATTGATGTGTTTGCTCAGAAATTATCAGGGAGATTGTTCTGTGACTTCTTGTGGAAAGGGTGGAAGGTAGAAGCTGAACAGGGTATTTTGGAAAAAAATAGAAGTAAAGCTGTGGTGCACATTAGGTGTATATTCTGGCTGACAGTTCTCTTCAGTAAGATGAAGCTGCTTCAAACAAGTTCCTTTCCAGGTTTCAGCTAAACTTTAATTGCTCTGGTGAACACCATCAGAGCTGGCAGCAGCCTGCAGCTCACTCGGCTAAGCTGACTGAACTGCCTGGAAGGAGAAGACCAGATTTCATTTAGCTGATCCTCCTCTTCCCTTCCCAAGTATTCTCAGAGGAAAGCAAGCAGATAACGATTCAAATCCCCTAAGCAGGGAGGGATTTGGAGACACACCATGAAGCTCAGGGCAATCTTCATTCATACCCAACATATGTGGGCAGTTACTGGGCAAGGGACTGATGGTGGAGCCTGACAAAGGCAAATACCCCAAGCTCCATCTCTTGCTCTTGGTTTACTGTGTCTTACCACATACGGCTCATTGGCTAAGCAAAGGAAGAGCACACATAAAACCACAGACACCCAGATCCACTCTAGCTCATGCAGAGATCAAATCCAAATCACAAACATCAAAAATGCTTTTGCTTTCCTAAAAAGAGGAAATATTATCAGATATGGGGTAATCATTTTGCTCTCTTAAAAGCTCCCACTGCCCAACAATACAGGATAAACTCTGACACTTCTAATAGATCAAAGCATTAATAATAGGCAGGGACCAAGCAAACTGTCATCAGATTAAAACGCTGGAAGTCTTCCAGTGGATGCTTGATAAAGATATTGCTGAAATACATATGACATAGACATACACTCCTACTCAGCAAATGATGTCAAAGTAATAAATTAAAGATGCACTTCATATTCTCCACTGTCTGCCTATTAAGCTAAATCACTTTAAAGGTCTTTATTTGCAAAGCCCATGACTGGCCTGATAGCTTTATCCTGTCCTTTTCCCTTCCACTGGGAGCTACACCAGGCTTGAAAGTTCAGTCTTGGCAGAGAGAGGCCAGCCTAGGTTTGGTGGCTGCTGAAGAGCCGCTTCTGAACAACAAAAATCTCTACTAGGAAACTGTGTTACTTATTGAGTAAACGAACTGCTCATTGAATTAAAAGCATCCAGACTTCCAGATTTATTTCTGAAACTAGAAGATAAAGAAAAGAGTTGCCCTGGTTTTGGCTGGGACACGGTTCCTTGTTTTGCACAGTAAAAATGCATCACTAAAAGGTGAATTTTTCACCTTCATACTTTTCTATTACATTTCAAAACTCAGCTTTTTGCCTCAATCTATAAGTTCGTAGTCAAAAACTGGGGGAAGCGAACTTTTCCCATGTGCATTTCAGAATGCTTATAGTCTTCTACAAGTACTTTTTTAACATAAAAAGGATGTTACCAAAACTGATAACTTGTTATCTGTATGCAAAAGAACAGCAAAACCAGTATTTATAATACTTTACACATGCTGTATAGCCACAAAACACTGCAAAATAATCCATAATTGTTACTTTTATTGCCTCAATAGTAATAAGAAATAACTTGCACTGTCATTATTTTACCAAGTACAAGGGGGTTACTCCTAGATTTCACTGGCTTCTGCGTAATTTAAATTAAATGTAATTTAGCTATTACAGAAAGTACAAAAGGTACTAAGTACAATGTATATTTTTGTGAAGAAAATATCGGTCTCCTACTTCCAGATACATTACCCAGTTGTCCCTTGAGTAAACTGTATGAGGCAGAGACACAAATACAGTAATCATGGACTAAGACATATTTAGATGAATTGCTGTTTGGAAACCTCCTTCCATCTTAGATTCAGATGCTTTAGAAGTGAATACAATAGTTGTAAGATTCCAAAGGGAAGGGAGAATGATGGAAGTAGAATTTATTTTAGCGTCATTATACAACCTCCAGACAGTTTCTGAAAAAAACCAAATTAATCATCAAGCTGGAAGAGTAGGGGGAATTATTATTTTTCAGAAGTATACAAAAGAGAATGAAAGCAAAATTGGAAGTTAAAGACATTCTAAATATATTTTGAAGGATATATTTCAAAGTTGCCTTAACGGATTTTTCAAAGATGAGGTAGAGAGAGCTGAGACACTGCAAACGGAAATGTAGGCATTTACAACCATACAAAGAAACACATGCTGAGTAAGAATTTGTTAAAGGTTATTGGAAATGACTAATATTTCAGCTGAGATGGGGGAAAATATAAAAAATCATTTACAGATCGCTTTCTGTGTTTTCCCTAGTGCCCAAATCATGATAGCTCGGACAACAGTATCAGTATCTGTTGCCCTGTAAATAAAACAGCCTAAACAACAAAACTGAGAAAGTTTAGCTAGCAAAATAGTTCTAATTTGTGACTCAGTAGTAGACATTTCAAAACATCAGTATGCAAGCCAAAATAAAATGTTGCAATGTTCGCTAGCACCTGTTTCTTTGATCTAAATCCGTTCAATTCCTGCTAATGACTGCAGCTTCAATCTTTCTGCTCAGCAACTCACTCCAGCAGTGCTCTAACACCAGCCATCAACTTTGAAGCTTGTCAGGACAAATCTGTTTGTCCCCCGCCCAGTAATTTTCATGTGGACTGGGGGTTTATACAGTTAGCAGGACTGAGAAATTCATGTCAGTTCCCATGGAGCTGTTTCTTCTTTCCTGTACTCTTGATGCCTTCCTTATTTCCTTTACCATTTTGTAGATGCTTTGTTCTCAGTGTTGTCATACTGTGAGAAATGTCAGATTTCTGTTTCTAGCATGATGCAAAATATTTCAGAAGTTCAGAATGCTTTATTCTAAAAAAAACCTAGATATTGAGAGATCCTCATTAAGTCGCTTTAGGACTTTGTGACAGTCCAGCTATTATTTTGAAGAGGTCCACAGGTGTGGATTTACAGTGGGAGGAGAGTTAAAAGGAGTTTTCATGCTTTAATACTCCACATCACACTGTGGAAATAGAGCAGTCAGCTTGTCCAGCCCTAGCACAGAACAGCAGGATCCAACGCTATGCACTTCTGAGTTGTTACAGTCTTACAGTCTATGCCCACAGTCAGATGAATGCTGCGGTCATGGTTTAATCCCATCCAGCAACCAAGCCCCACACAGCCACCCACTCACTGCCCCACCAGCAGGGTCAGGGAGAGAATCAGAAGGGTAAAAGCTGGAAAACTCATGGGTTGGGATAAAGACAGTTTAATAGGGAAAGCAAAAGCTGCATGCACAAGCAAAGCAAAACAAGGAATTAGGTCACTGTGTCCCATGGGCAGGCAGATGTTCAGACATCTCCAAGAGAACAGGGCCATATTACCTGTAATGGTGACTAGGAAAGACAAAAGTCATCACTCCAAACATCCCCCCTCTTCCTTCTTCTTCCCCCCACTTAATATACTCAGCATGATATCATATGGTGTGGAATATCCCTTTGATCAGTTTGGGTCACCTGTCCTGGCTCTGTCTCCTCCCAACTTTCCATTTAACCCATCTCCTCCCCTGCACGGCAGTAGGAAAAGCAGAAAAGGCCTTGGCTCCTCGTATGCCCTGCCCAGCAATAACAAAATCATCTCTGTATTATCAACCCTCTGCTCAGCACAAATCCAAAACACAGCCCCATACCAGCCACTGCAAAGAAAATTAACTCTACCCCAGCCAAAACCAACACAGCTGCTTACACTCCACGCTGTCTAGAAGCCACACAGCTACTTTCAGCAGGTGCAAAGAGACCAGTGGGACCTGCTGAGAGGCTGTGCCTGTCAAACGGGGCTTAGCACCACATGAACATAGCACCATGGCTCATGGGCTTGTTGGCTAAGCAAGGGACCATGCGAACATAACATAGCCTAGAAGGATTGCAGGCTCATCGTGTTCAGGGCCATCTTCTGTCCTGTTGCTAAAAGCTTGTAATTAGGTCACTGGCACGAAAAACAATCAGCCAGTAATTACCAGCCTTGAGGAAGTCAGACTGATGAGCTGTTTCCTATGAAGTTGTGAGCCTGGTTTGAGAAGCATGAGGTTCTCAAAAGCTATAATGAACCTCTGGTTTTAACTGCCAGGCTTTGTTATTGAGCACATTATATGATTGTAAGCCTCTTCCCAGGACATTTTTGCTGTTTCTTGTTCAAGTCTCAGACTTAAGAGAACACAGTTGGGCTGTAAGACTGCAGTCTATTTTCTAGGTTTAAAATTAAGATTTGTGAGGATGTGCCACGTTGCTCTATCCTTTATACCAGCACTGGGGCTGAGCAGTTCACTAGATTTCATTTGACTTCATCTACAAAGTGAAATTCTACCACCCAGCTTGGTGAAAATCAGACCCTCTGAAGGGAGAGTCAACTTTGAATGGGTGCCACCAGGGAAACCAGCCTCCTGCATTATCCTTCTGTAAGGTACATTAGGCTCACTGGAATGGGTCTGGGCTTCTGTGTTTGCAAGTGTTTTTAAAAAGAGGAGAGGCTCTTCTCAGCTCTCCCAAAATGACAGGTTTCACATGAAATCAAACCCTGAAGTAATTCCATAAGTCCCCCAACAAAACATATATATTGAAAATGTTCTTATGTCATTTCCCTAGCACCAAGCTTAACCTGGTGTCCCACTGAAGTAGGTATTGCCAAGACATCTACTTAACTCAAATTACATACCAGTACTCCCTTGAGTAGGGATGTGTTTCTGCACATGCAGAAGAGTTTCCTTGGATGGGATCTTCTAATTTAAAAAGATGTCTTTGCCCTAAGTGCAAGTGCAAGCAAGAACTGTAAGACTGTCTCACAGAGCCGGCTGCAAAGATTATATGGCTTCCTATGAAATCACTGGATTTTCCATTCAGCAGAACCTGTGTTATAGTGAACCTGTGTGTCCTTAAAATCTAAAGGCAACCCTGCTCTAGGAAAGTTTGTCTGCAATCAAAGTATCAAGGAGTACAGACAGTATAGACGATTTTTAAGTTACTCCTTGAAAAAATATTTTTATCTGATGCTTTACTTGGCAATTTTGACTCTTGAAACAAAGAATTTACCCAAGTTCAGTTACAAATGTATTCTTTACCTGTTCTGAATGTTGGAAATAGCATATAACTGTCAGTGTTCAACAGAAACCCATAAAATTTTGCATTAAAGCAAGAAACTATCTTTTTTTTCAGTATGCCTTCAGGTCCTACTTTATTTTGCTGTAGTCTCTGACCTCACTTGTATTCAATATTTCTGTAATACATATTCACACAGCAGTTTGTCCATCAAATTAATTTATGGTAGAGTGTAAATAACCAAGTGATAATTTTCTATACTTAAAAAATACCCTGTCAAGGACCCAATTCAAAGTCTCTCTAGTGACACAGGGAGCATTTCTACTTAAACTGCAGAACATTAAACTGATCTTAGTTTATTGGTGTGGAGCCAGTGGGAAAAAGTACTACAGGTCTAACCCTGAAAGTTACTTTATTTTAAGACACCTTCACACATGAAATTTACACAAACTATTCCTTTAGGAATGTCCTGTTGATTGAAATGTGCAAAGCCAACATTCAGCTGCTCAGTCCTGGTCCTGTATAGCAGAAAAGAACACAAAAGTTTTCAGCAACAGATCACAGGACTGCAACCGTAGTACGGAAAGACCCGTACGATGAGAAGGATCAAAGGGGATGCCCACTGACTTACCTGGCTAAATCTCCCCCTACCCTCAAATGAAATACGGTATAAGTTGGAGCAGGAGAAGTTCATATTATCTGTTCATAAATCCAGGACAAATGTTAAGAGATTTTATGGCTATTGATAGCCAACCTCAAATAAAAGGAACTCGCTTCCATTTACTTTTACTTGCAGACTGTGTTATTAGGACATCTCACATTTATGAGCTTGCAATTCTTCTGCCTCAAAATTGATTCCTTCTGCTGCCTGACAACAACATTCACAAGGCATCTCTGAACCAATGTGCTCAGGGTACTGAGCTTTGGCTTGATCCCAAGGTTAATGAGCCCAGTTTCTGGCGTCATTTTGGGTAAGAGTTTGTCCTACTCCCAGGCAGCGGAGAAGACCACTGCATCAGGCTTCATGCAAGGAAGGACTGCAGCTTCAAGTAAGTTGTTGTCATCAAATACTAGCCTTAGGCTTTGACAACTTGGAAACCAGCTCTCTGCCACTATTACCTCAGAACTATTACTTTTAAAATCTGATTATTAGGTATCTGGGGCATCTCCATGTACTGCCAAAGAAAATTAGAATTGTTCTACATTTTCAAAAGGGAGAAGATCATGAAGTTCAGCACAGGTTGTAAGAATATACCAGACAAAGAATGTATTTCTCCAGATAGCGACTGACAATGTCAGTTTGATGATGACAATTTTTATTCCATTCCTGATTATCTTTAGCTGAGGATATTTGCAAAGATTACTTTCTGTCCCAGTTAAAATGTAGAATTTGCGTAGTCAAAACAATTGCTCTGGTAGAGACAGTGCCCATTTAGAGTCAGGCAAACAAGAGCAGAGCACACTGATGTCTTTGTGCACCCAAGCAGCAGGTGTATTGAGACATTATGTACCAAGGTGTTCACCTGCATGCACCTTCTCCTGCTCAGTCCACCAGTCTGTGTGTGATAAGAAGGCAGTTAACCTATCTTTGCAAATCTGCTTCTGAAGAGAGAATCCCCAAGAGGAAATGTTAGTCAACAAAATCAGGGTTGTGTGATGCTCTGTAAGTCAATTTACTCGGCATCTTCCTCTGATCACTCACAGCTAAAAGTAACCACCAGGAAAACCTCTCTAATAGGCACTGGCCTGAACCATCTGTAATACTGTCTGAAGACAGTAATCCAGCAAATTCCCAAAGTGACCTTTTCCAGTTCACATCTCTCCATCTTTTTTGCTGGGTAAGCTGGTTAGCTCCTACCCTACAACTCAGTTACAGAGGATAATGATCACCACGCTACGTTGTATGAATCAGTTTAAATGCTGGAAAAGGTTGTAATTTCTGCTCACTGATCTTCTTTTCTAGAAAAAGGACAATTCGTTCAGGGTTTTCTTATACAACTCAAAGTTTTTAGCATTCTCACTACTATTTTCCATATGTCTCCTACTCATTCTCATTCTACTTTACAGATTGGTACCAGTACTCCAGTTGAGGTCTCACCAGCACAGTGAAAAGGCATACATTTATTTCCATGTGCTTTGCACATTACACTTTTTGTAATACATTCCCAGAAAGGATTCAGCTTGCACTCCACTCCAACTCTCGAATGCTTTTTCACAGTACAGCTGCACTGGCAGATATTTCTCATTTGATAGCTGCCTTTTACTTGTTTCTTTCTTAATCACAGTTCTTTGCTCTTGCCTTGGTTGAACTCCCTCTTGTTGATTTTGGATCACTTCTCCAAAATATCTAGATTATTTTAAATTAAAATCTGGCCCATCAAAGTACTTCCAATTCTTATCAAATTTGTTTATTTTAAGAAGATTCCATCTTCTGAGACATTAATATCTATACTGAGTAAAACAGACAGACCTCCACAAGACTCTGCTTAAAATGCACTGCTAATTTAGGATGGAATTATTCTTAACTGTTTTTGGAGCAATTTTAATGCAATTATTCACCCCACTCATCATTATTTCATCTAGATCATTTCCTAACTTGCTTATGCAAGACAGTGCCAAAAGTCATGCTCAGGTCAAGATGTGTCACACCTTTTAATTCCCCTTAATCAGCCAAATAAATGTTTTAACATGACTTGTTCTTGACTAATGCATATTAGCTGGCACATATTACCAAATTAGGTTCTGTATGGGCCTTTAAACTGCTTTATTTAGATATGGTGCTTAGGGACATGGTTTACTGGTGGACTTGGCAGCGCCAGCTTAATGGACCTCTTAGATCTTAGAGGTCTTTTCCAATTTAAGTGATTCTGTGACTCACTAGATCCTCCTTTCTCTCCTTCTTAGTGACCCGTGCCACGCCCTTCACCTGTTCTCTGGACTCCACTGAGAAACTGAGGCCATCAACTTGCTCCATGCTACCTGCTCTGCTTGTCTCTTCCCATCTGCAGTCATGCAGCCTTTTCTGGATGCTTTTCACAAACCTCACCAGCTGGAACACGGTTTGCACAACAGTCTTTCTGTTCTTCCCTCCGTGTACTTTACCGGAGGCCAACAACCAACCAGGAAATAGGGATCAATGTTTGGGCAAGGAAATGTACATATTTGAGAACTTCACCTGAAATGGGCATTTGTGTAAGTACCTTTTTTTCTTCCATTCCTGTTGTTTTCCAGTACCTTTTCCTGGGTTCCATGCACATACAAAGGGCATGCTGCTTTCAGCAGTAATCTGGACACAGCCTGCTGCAGGTGAATCTGTGGTACATAGCTGCCAAAACACAGCTAAAGCAGAAAAAAATTCCCCAAATGTAGCTTTCCATGTAAATTCACATGGGCACAAAAGAAGCTGCATAGACTCATTTTGGAAATATTAACCTGTACTGTAAACTAGCAAATTTTAACAATAGAGCCTTGCCTTCTGTCTGGCCAGAATGCATCTAAAATAGCAAAGGAAGGACATTACTGGCACAGGGTATGTTAATAGAACTAGAATATTCAGGCCAGGCCTATTATCTCTGCAGTTCATTCTGCCAGTATTAAAAAATTGTAAAATCTAATCTTCTTTAAATCATGCATTGTTCAGTGGATATATGAGATGTAAGCACCTGGACTGGTACCAGTCCAACATTTTTCTACAAAGTTTTTTACATGGAAAAAAATGTTTTGACAAAACAGAACCTTTATGTAGGCACATATCACTTGCAGTGGAGTTTTGTTTTGCAAAAAAGAGAAAAAGAAAGAAAGTCGGTCCTCTCAGGACATTCTCCTAATCAAGTACTTTCAATACTTTTCAAACCACCAGGTTTGAATTTTCAGCTTGAAATGATGTCTAGTTTTGCAATGTCATGGTATTTAAAAGCAGATACTACTCAAAGCATTTTAGTGTAAGCACTAAACTGAAACACAAGAAAATTTCAAAATATTTCTTAACTATTTTTGTGGGAAACTGATAGATTTAGTTAAAAATAAATTTTAGCATTTTGCAAACTCCTGCAAAAAGGACAATCTGCTTCTCTTCTACTCTTCAGCGAGAATGCTTCAAATAGCATTTCATCGATAATACATTAAAAAGAAATTCATGAACTCTGAAGTTTCAATGTCCTCAGCTGAACAGTAGCTCCTCATTTCTGACAAGCCTATTGTGTTACTCTCTACCTGCAATTTTGTCAGTGACAACAAAAACTGACTCTGAGAGTCGGGCCTCAAAGGATCTTTGTTTCCAGTTGGGAATCTCAGGAAAAAAAATCAGTTTTCCTTCATTTGTGCTGAGTCAGACTCCATCTTCACACACCTAGGATACCTAATTTCTGAAGATATTTTCATACTTAAATTCTAATTATTTAATTTAATTTTATGCTATTATTAATATCCTTTGTTCTTTGAACTAGATTCCATCTTCAAACATCTTTTTCTTCCTCTAAAGAGGACAGAGTTCTCAGCCACCAATGAAGAGCTCTGAAAAAATTACACAAGGATGGATTTACACTGGGTTTGTAACACACATAGGAGTAGAATATCCTATGTTTGCATGATACAAAGTCCAGATTTATAGACAAGGAAAAATAATAATTTATTGCAATAAGGTAACAGTTAAATCCATAATTTCACCTTAGGAAATGGAATTAGAAGAGTAAGTGCCTAAAACAGAAAGTGGTTCTCTAGATTTCATTTAACAACTACATATTTCTTTATCATTTCAGCTTCTGAGATAATGTACAGAACAAATAATGCAGGGCCTATTCGTCAATCCACCTCACAGCCAAGTTCCTGTAGACACTTCCCAGGACAACATCTTTGGTTTTGTTGTTGTTGTTTCTAAGACCAGTAAGAAGTCAAAGACATGGATTTATTCTCTTTCACATATGTCATAGTGGCCTTGACTAGTCTCTTTCAGCTGCTTTTCACCCTTGTGGAACTTGCTTGTCTGCAAGCAGGCTTCAAGACTCCACATGCAAACTTGTAAGAAACAAGGCACTACATCAGCTGCCCCTTTGCCTTGTTCTTGGGCCCTGCTCTCCCTTTCTAGAACTTTTATTTGCATTCCTGCATGACTTTTATTTCAAGATATTATCTTCTTCCTATTTATAATATTCTTAAGAAACTATGGTATGTATAACTTGTTAGATCCCAAACATCCGTCCCAGTGGTTCTACTACAGACAGCCTAACATGCCTTGTTAATTAAGCAGGGATGGATCTGTACGTAAAAACGTTTTTATCAAGTAATTTCCCCTATAAGTTTTAGGGATTCTGCTATTACATCCACATGTCAATATTCTTAAGGTGGGGTTTTCCAGCAGCAGCTGTTCTGACTGGGAGATGAACAAGCTGTATCTGAATATATGAATATATGAAAATATGCATATTCTTGCTCCCTCACACTTGCAAGCACAGCTGGACCTTCAGGCATTAGAATGACAACTTACGCCTGCAATTACCTGTCTTTCATATCAGGTAGGGAGACATGCATAACTCATGAGGCTTGGAAAACAACACAAAATACCTATGGGCACTTCATTTGCCCTTTGTTTGTTTGAGAAATTCTTTTCAAGTTCATTCACCAACTAAACTTATTTACCAGTGCTTTGCAGTTAAAGCTAAATTTTCTGGAAGTATGCTATTAAATTTTTCCAACACACACTTTATTCTTGTTTCTTTAAATAATTCTATTTAAAAGAAAGAATGTTGACTTTCACTTCCACAGAAAAGCTGAAAAATAAAAAAATAAAATAAAAAGCTGACTATCAGCTATTTTTAAAGAGCAGAGACTAAAGCACAACTTTGATTTCCTCTTTCAAGTGGGTGGAATTAATTTTTCATGTGAAATGTTTTCCATTCAGACACTAGAAAAATATATTTAATGCTATTGTAATTACAAATTGATTCATTTCCATACTGCTCCTATTGACACTCATTTATGCAACCTGCAAAGGAAAAATAATAAATGCAGTTTTAAATAAGCTGCTATAGTTTAAGTCTGAATAAAAATCAGACAGGTAACAAACACAACTAGCTGTTAAAGATAAAATATGCAATTACCACAAATAACATTTTAACCTGGAAATATCTCACCATATTTACTCAATATTCTAATCACTGTTTAAACAACCTTTGCTGAGCACTGGGATTTTTTATTTCTAGTCTAATTATGGTCCTGGCTGCCAAATGATGGTGAATCACCAGCACTGGGTTCAGAAGTTCAGACTTTCCCAGTCAAGTGGCTTGCCTGAGCTGTTCATGGTATGCCTACTGTCAACAGCAGGGGCTCTACCAAAGCAAAGAGCAAGGTGGAATCATCACCTCTCTAGAATAGATGATCTTGGTGTTCCTGGACTAGATGATCTTTAAAGACCCTTTCCAATACAAACCATTCTATGATTCTTGAAGAAAGCAGCCAGCACACAGGGTTTCCAAAGTAAGGGCAAAGCCTTTCAAAGCTGGCTTTTGCTGCAACTGAGTGATAAGTCTTTGTCCTCTTCCCTTGTTTTGATAACAAGCATCTTACACAATCTTGCAAGCATTGTCCAATTTTTATGTAATTGACCTGGAGGTGCTTAAAACACTGTAAATTCTAGAAACTTCAAACTGTAGTAAAGCATGAACAGCCATTCATTTTGTCACACTGTCTCTCTCTTGACTTTAATCACTACTAATTAAAATCAGTCATTGAAGTCCTTCAGTGTTTATTTGCTTGCGTGAATGCCTCTATTCACCAGTAACATGATAATCTCCCTCCACCACTTCTCTCCCAAAATAAAGCAGAATTAAAAGTCCCTGTAAGATACTTCAGAAACAAAGAAGCCTTTCTTCCCTCTGTAAGAGTTGTCTTCGTCAAATCAATTAACAATGCTGTTTCTCTCTTGAGTTTCCTGAGCTTTTTACAGGCTTCTTGGCAGAATAGGCAGGTGCAGACATTTTCTTTCATTATAAAATGGGGTAACACTGACAGAAAAAGGATAGGAGATTCTCCTAGTAGCTTATGGGAATGCACTGTAGCATCACAATGGAATGTGGAGAAGGTTATAAGATGGCTGCTTAGAAACATATTGGGATCTACACTGACAAATACATCTAAAAAGTATCTTAAGAACTGGCAACAAAAATATACCTTCATAATATACTTCTCACTTTACAATCCACTTTCAACCCACTTTACCATTCATTTAAGTTTGCACCCCTGTGAATGTGCAAGGAGGTGAGAAATCACACATGCTTTTCAAGCACACACTCCTGGGCCTCTGGCTGCTGATGGATTCGAGCCTTCTGTAGGTTTTTTGTCATGTGTCTTGGGTGGTCTAGGGCATTTAAGGAAGCATTACATACCCATGTCTGGGCACATGTCTCACATGTAGATACTTTACAACGGGCAGCACCATGTCACAGGGTTTGGTTATTTAATCATTAAGTAGGTGTTTACAGCTGCTGACTTCATCAATGTACCAGTGCCTTTCTAAAGAATTTCTATTTCAATATGTCTTGGAATGCCTGGCCAAACTGAGGCTCACGAGAACCACTTTATCAGAAAAGTATCAACAGTAAGTTCGCTGAACTGTTTCAGCAAAAACTGGCCCTTAAAAACCCCACAGGCAAGTCAAGAATGCAGTGATAAACTAACAATTCACTTTGGTGTGTCCACGCACACACTTCTTTCCACTCCTCCAGGTACGTCCAGAGCACCAGGACTCCCTCAAGGGAAGTCTGCAGTGCAGAAAAATCACTTCCAGGCTAGACCTAAATAACCAGCTAATTCCACAGGCAATGTCCTGGCAGAGCTGCCTGCCCAGCACACGCAAACTGCTGAGCTCTTGCCCAGGGACACCAGCAGACATGGCAGCCTTCCCCTGCTACAGTGCTGTGCCGGCTAGAGGCCAGGATCTTCCATCTTATCCTGGGATAACAGCAGGCATCTGCCATCACTGGATTTGTCTGTCTGACACGAGGTATGGAAAAATGCCATCATTAGGTACATTTTCTCCTCAAAAAAAGTCTGTTCAGTTCCATATAGGCTCTTGTTATTCCTTTGAAGGTCATTTCCATTTGCTAAATACCATAACACTGTTTCACAATGCTGAGCGTTTTAAACGTTTGGCTTTGAGTTTACATGCTAATTTAGCACATCAAAGCACATGTTTTCAGCAACTATAAGGCCTTAGAATTACCTTTACAAATGTTTCTCAGCTGTCTGAGTGCTGGCCCTGTTCCTTATTGCTTTGTTTTATTACTGTGCTGCTGACAGCAACAACACATCAAATATTGGCCATCCTATCATCAATCAATTCAGATGTATAGCAAAAATTAATCCTGTTCTGGGAAGATTCAGCCAGCCAGTACTGTCTGGGATTTTTTTCCCTTATGGATAATCAAGAATCTGGCATGTGATGTGCTACATTTGTCTCACCTCCCAATAATTTGAAAGTAGGGATTTCTTCTTCTTCTGTGATTTTTGTGTAGTGCATCTATGCTACAAATGCACTTCAGAGATGCAAAAATTTATAAGTCAAGGGCTATAAACCACAATAGATTTTTTTAAGGGAAGCAATGCTAGAAGCAGGGTTTGTTTCACCCATCTGGAATTTCACAGACAAAGGGCCTTGATCAGAAATCCACAGACTTCCAGATACACGTGATAACTACCAGAATGCTCCATACCAACTTGTTGAGACCAAATATCAGATAACATTTTCAGCTTTGCAAAGAGCTGGCTGAATAGGTCAGTATCTGTCCCTGAATATGCAGAGGTGTAGGTGTTAAAAAAGCTAGAAGAGAAATTTTTCCAGCTTTCCAGCATCCTGTGAAGTTTTCCTTTCTCATGCAAGCTAGCTGAAAACAGTGTAGAAGTTTTTGTAAACCAAGACTTTATCTCACAGGTGCAAATTTGTTATGCACAGTCTTGTTATGGTACACTGAAGAAAATATTTTGAAATGGGTGTCGTAGCATTCAGCCAATCACTCTGAGAGGTGGATGGTCAAGCGACCAATAGCCTTAGCCATTCTTGCGAACTAAGTTTATAAACGAGTTTGTAATTAATTAAATAATCCCACTTTATCCTGGACATGAATTCTGTGTCGTTCTTCTCGCCGTCCCTGCGGACAACAGTGACACAGAGGCACGTATGTTTTCAAGGCCTGAGAAGGAAAACCAAAAGTTTAGACAGTCTGTTACCTCTTTCACTATGTTAAAAGTGTTTCTCCAGTTCAAGGGTTTACACACCCGCAGGCATTACTTATAACACCGGGTTGTACTATTTACTCATTCTGACAAATGCAAAAATAAAGAACATATTTCTCCAAAAGAGGTTTTTTGCTATTTTTGGAAGTGAACGTGTAAGGAAGATTCAGAAATTTAAAAATACAGTGTGCCCTTAGGGATAAAAATGAACTATCTAGAAAAGAAGTGCAAAACCACAGCTCCAAAATAGATGGATAAGGGAGAAAATATCTTGCAGAAAAAGACCCGGGAAACTCTTTAGAGAATGGTAAATTAAATTCTCTATGATCTAATCAATAAATTCTGAAGGTTTAACTATAATAACAGAGTTGGTCTCTTTCTTTTGTTACACTTACACTGCGATACTTGAAAAATTCTCAAGCATTGTGAAAGCTGATTTGAGATAATCATTTCATTAGTTAATGATACAAATGCCCCCTGATGAGATAATAAAAGGAATTTGAAATATGCAACTTTGACTTCATTGTTAATAAATTCTTTTCACTAGATCTTGACCAATATAAGGAATCACAGAGTCCAATTAAGCAAGATATTTGGATGTGTATGCCTAACCTGGAGATATGAGTAGCCCTATTAGCTTCAAAGAAGCAACCTAATTGAGGAAAGTTATTAATTAGCCTGAAGTTAGGCATACGATTACGTACCTTACTGGATGAGGGCCATGGCAGATCAAATGTGTCTCTAGGGTAATTTCAGCTGCAGTAACAGATTTAAGCATGGGTTAGCTCCAGACTAACCTATTCCAGCATATTTTCCCAGATTTGAAACCACCATCTCTACTTCAGCACATGAAAAAAAAGCTGCCCCTCCAAAATTCAAGGAACTCCAAGAAACTTCAGATTCAGATTCTGCATTTCTTGTGCCATCTTGTACATTATTTGAACTTCTAAAACTCTTATGTCACAAAGCATGTGACACTGGTGGCCAGTGCTTGTAGGAGTAGTTGATAGCCATTGAATTCCACCAGGGTGGAGAGTGTGGCCTGAGGAGGGGAGGCAAAGGGAAGAGGCCTTGCACAAACACACACCTTCTGCCCACGCTTAGCTTGTTTAAGAGGGAGCATCCACTCTAAGGTTCGAAATGCCTCTTATCCAGATGGGGACAAAAATTATCAAATTCTGCCTCCGAAAATCCTGTAGTAAAGATCTAGACCTAGGCCAGTGTGTGGGGGGGAAAAACAAACTAAAACAAACCCAAACCCAGCCCACAGATCTATTGGCACCTGTGGAGACAAGCCAATTTGTTGCCCTTCAGGGTCTGACCTCTACTCTCCAAGACTACAGGGAAGCAGGGCTAGCCAATCACATGACGCAGATGCTTTGCCACAAGCAGCCTCTCTTTATTGGATTCCTATCTGAAGTGGTGCCTTCGTCTTTATCAAATTGCTTTATTTTTATGTAAATGCTTATATGACAGAAATATATGAAAATGCTAAAACTGAATCTAACTGTCTTAAAAAAATAGGTCATTTATCTCCATTTTATCTTCTAGTTAATGGCATAAGTCTTCAAATGTCACTTTCCTAACAGAAAACATCAGAAGCTGTTTTGCAGTGCTAATGAGCCCTAGAAGGCCTTACCCTTGATCCAGTACAATGACATACAGGGCAACTCTTCTGTCAGTGTAGACATTCAGATAGAGTCTTGAAACCTTATGGCACCCGCAGATTATTGTGAAGTCATTTGCATTGCTCACGGAGGTTTCAGGAAACAGATCAAGCTCTTTGTTGTCATGTAGCTGTAATGTCTGTCAGGAGAAAAGCTAGCAGTGGTGGGAGAAGAGATACAGAACAGTTGGAAATCAAAACCAAACTCTGACACTTAACCCCAGCAGTCCAAAGAGACAGGAATATTTTCAGTGCCCAAAAGTAACTGCCTTCCTATCCCTCATGGTTTTAAAGAGAAGGAAGAATTAGCCTTCTGTTGCTAATGCTAAAGACAATCCTAGCTATGCCATGTTTCAACAAGCAAATAAGACAAATATTATTCCTTTGTCATAACTGAATGATAAAAACCATTCAGTTTTTACCACTCAGAACTGAGTGGTAAAAACCCCTTTTAACAAAAGGGTGTTAAATAAACTTATATCAAAATAAAATAAATATTTAGTTGCATGAGCAAAGCATAGATAAATAATGGGACATCACAATCCTGAAATGCTTTTCAGTAAATCTACAGCATGACAAGAAACAAGGTCCCCAGATCTGCCTCCCCAGCACATATTTTACCCCAAATGGCATTGATGGCACTAACGGGTAGTCTCTGGGACATTGGATGTGGAGTTTCTCAACAGTCATGTATCCTTCTTGTTCATTTTATTTTTGATCCTTACAAGAGGTGAGATACAGACAAAAGGCAAGCACAGTTATGATTTAGTGCAAGGAGGGATACCCAAAAAGCAGGGAGAAAGAAGGAGGCAATTAAAAGGTTATAATGAGGAAAAGAGTAGTGAAAACTGTGGAGAAAAGGAAACAAAGGGCAGAAATCTGAGCAGTATTTGAGAGAAAATATTTTTCTAATTGAATGTTGGAAAGAAGTCATAAGCAATCATAACAAGGGAGATTTCTAAATTGGCAGCTTGCATTGGCTGTTATATCTGTGATTCAGGGACAGGAGAGGGAGGAGATCCACTGGCTGAGAGAAAACCATCCCTACACTCTAGGTGGGCATAGGAGCAGCCCATTGCTCCAAGAGAATTTGTTAACACTGTGGATGGCTGCACTAATGAAAAGCTTGTCTGACAGTAGGAAAAGGAGTGATGCTTTACACCCCCAGGACAGAGGAAGGTGGTAATTACTAGAGCTAATTAGTCCTGGCTCTGATTTCAATGGCATGTCACCATGGTGGCATAAACCC
The DNA here is from genome assembly GCF_020740725.1 of Corvus hawaiiensis. NCBI lineage: Eukaryota > Metazoa > Chordata > Aves > Passeriformes > Corvidae > Corvus > Corvus hawaiiensis. Next base: position 59,214,071 of record NC_063214.1, on the reverse strand, counting down.
CAAAAATGGGATGCAAACACGGGAGAAAAACATGAATCAAGAATAAGAGATGCAACAAAATGGTTGTTGTATATGAAAACTAAGAAATGTTAGATTGCATTATCAATAACATAATTAATAGGAGCACAGCCATAAACTAAGACAAATCCACTAACCTGTAGCTTTACAAGTGTGTCATGTAAGCAGGAGCAGTTAAGAGAAGTGAACAGTAAAGACAGTTTCCTAATGGAACTAACTGTGTAATTCACTTGAAGAGCTAGTCATTTCACATAAGATTATCTTCTCTGCTGGATCTAAAGCATCAGTTTGCCCAGAATTCATCCTTCAAAGGGAAGTATACCTTATTCCTCCAAACTGAGAGGCAAAAGTGATAATTTGGTTAATCAGCTAATCATCCAAGCAGAAAAGTTCTCTAGAGAGGTATAAAAACCCAAGCAAGCAGTGGTCCAGGACAGACCAGGTACATGCAAGATTTATTCACTTAGTGCTCTGTCCTGGGATTGCTGCACCATGCTATCCTACTCTACTTGCTCTTGAGAAGACTTTCACAACTCTTTGGAATGAAATCTGGCTTAAAGCCAGAATTAGCTCTTTGCATGCATCTTGGACCAGGCTGGGTGAGGCTTGAGCAACCTGTTCTAGTGGAAGATGTCTCTGCCCATGGCAGGGGAGTTTAAACTACATGACCTTTAAGGACCCTTCCAACCTAAATCATTCTATGATTCTATAATTTTATGATTCAAGTTGGTGCCTGACTTTTAAAGACACTGCAGCGTATACTTGAAGAAGTATTTGGGCTGCAGGTTTTCGGAAAAAGAAAGACAGAAAATATAATTTTCGGTAGTCCTACACCCATCTTTCTTAAAGAAATTTTGAAGAGAGGAATAGTTTGGAGATACTAATGCTCCACCCAAAAGGCATTCCCTTCACAATGGATACATTTAGAAAGGCGCCAGATGAGGCTGAGTTCAGTCAGCCAATTCTGCCAAACCTGTAAAATGAGCTCTTTCATGTGATGCAATTTTTACTTCAATGCATAATCCTGAATTGATGCAAAATGGGCCTTCAAAATATCTCCTGTTAGCAGAAATGTTTTGATTTTTTTTTTGTTGTGGTTTGAAATCTGTATCTGCTTTATTTACTTCAGTTTATATTCAATTTTTTTAAGGGTTTGGGTTTATTTGTTTGGTTTTTGTTTTTTAAATTTACAAACAAATCTTGAGTGCTCCCGTTCTTTTGTTTGTGCTAACTGCCAGGAGAAAAAAAAAGCATGTTAAGGAAAACTTTTTTTTTTCCCAGTTGTACTATCAATAATCAACTGAGTTTACTGGTAGGTTGTTGTGAAGAGAATACCTTGGTCCTGCACTGATCATTATTACTTCATTCAGCAGCCAGAGAATGGTGGAAACCCACAGGGTTAAAACCCATGAAAACTGAGTAGACCTGTTCAATCCAGTGTTTACACTCCAATCTTTTATTTAGTTACTTACCAGCTGCCCTAGGAGCTTCCTGGAATGTTCCTTAGTGGATAGAGTCTTGCTCTGAGAGTAATGCCTTTCAAAGGGAGCTCTGTGGGACTGGTGCAAAAGGTCCAGTGAGGATAGGTCTTCATCTCACACTTTTTTAAACACAGTGAACACTATGCAAATGGTATTAACTGATACCCTTGGGATGTTTGGCCGATTGTGGTGCGTCCTACGGGCACAGAGTGGGAGCCGCACACAGAACACTGGTCACCAGCAAAGCCAGGAAATCTCCTTGCAGCCATCATTGAGACATTTTACTGATGAAAAATGAAGGATGAAATAGTCTTACAAAAGCAGCCACCTTACTTTGAAACCAGCCAGCCCAGGTTCAAACAGCAGCTTAGTCTCTGGGAGCAGGGTGCTTGTGACAACTAGTATCCCCACATGGTTTCTCCAAGTCCCCACGAGTCCCCTGTGCTACCACCACTAGGATGTGAGCTGGCTAGTTTAAGGCTGCAAATAGTTACCTGAGGCAGACACAATCACAAGTTTTGTTCAAGCAGTCTCAGAGAGAAAGGGCAATTCTGAAGTACAGAATTTTACCTATTTTATCTTTTTCCTAATGTAGCCAGATTTATACTTACTCTGGACTGTGTACTCAGATGTGGAGCTATTCAGAAACTCCATTCCAAAAGACATATGCAGGCAAGCTTGCTAACTAATTTACTTTTTTATCAACCAGGTGGTTCTTAGGAGTAAGAAATTACCCACAGGGATGTCAGACTGAGACAGAAGTAGTCAGAAAACAGAAATAGAGAGGCTCTTATGATATATTGTACGTTTTTGTCCACTGCCCCTTGTAGAGTATGTACATCAGCTTTGTAACCTCCCTTTTCAGGCTGTTCATGGTTTGCTTCTGGTTTGTTGTTGCTCTATAGGGGGATGTTTAAAAGTTCCTACCAAGAGGAAAAACCCCTATGAAACACACCGAGGTACAAGCACTAGAGAATGTTTGGATAGATGAGCGCCGATAGTTAAAGGGCATCTCATGTATGAATAGAGGACCAGGGCCCAAAAATCTGATGTTCTTGATGTTATAAATAAAGCCTCCAGCAGAACAGAAACAGAGTCCAAGGTCTTAGCCAAAGCTTACCAGCTTAATTACAACAGTGTCTTCTCTCTCACTGACAAATCCATCCTTTGAAACAGGGAAAAAATGACATTGTTACCATGGCAGATCCTGGGGCTTTATCCTCAGATCCCTTCCCAAAATGACTGCTGAAGCTGAAAGACATGTCTAAAGAGTTACAAAGAAACCTAGGCAGCTGATCAAATATTCGAAGCATCCACTGAGAGCCAAAGTTATGTGTTTTTCTCAGTTTATATCTTACATTTCAAGATATTTTCAGGTGTAGGTTAAATAATATTAACCAAATATAACCTGAACAGCACTAAGGGACCAGGTGAAAACCATCGGCTGAAGTTGCATGCCCAGAGCAAGCTGCCCTCATTACCCTTAGTATGAAAATAAGGAAGAGGCACCTAATCCAAGAAGGCCGATGGTATCCTGGCCTGTACCAGCAATAGTGTGGCCAGCAGGACCAGAGCAGGGATTGTCCCTCTATAATTGGCACTGCTGAGGCCACACCCTGAGTGCTGTGTTCAGTTTTGGGCTCCTCACTACAAGAAAGACATGGAGGTGCTGGAGCATGTCCAGAGAAGGGCAACACAGCTGGGGAAGGGTCTGGAGCACAAGTCTGGTGAGGGGCAGCTGAGGGAGCTGGGGGTGTTTAGTCTGGAGGAAAGGAGGCTCCGGGGGCCCTTATCGCTCTCTACAACTGCCTGAAAGGAGGGTGGAGACAGATGGGAGTCAATCTTGCAAGTAACAAGCAACAGAACAAAATGAAATGGTCAGAGGAGGCTTAGATTGGATATTACAAAAATTTCTTCAGGGAAGGGTGGTCAGGCATTGGAACAGGCTGACCAGGGAAGTGGCTGAGTCACCATTCCTGGAGGTGTTTAAAAGACATGTAGACATGACACTTACAGACCTGGATTAGTGGTGGACTTGGCAATGTTGGGAAAGATTAGACATAATGATCTTGGACATCTTTTCCAACCTAAACAGTTTTATGATTGTATGATAATCCCAAGTAGCAGTCCTTCTCCCGTTTCGTAAGGATCACATTGCACTATTCCAAGCTTAGCTCATCCTTCAACAGGTAACAGTACTGCTCCAAAACCCATAAAATCACAGAATCATAGAATGATTTGGGTTGGAAGGGACCTTAAGGATAATCTACTTCCAATCCCCCCCTGCTATGGACAGGGACATCTTCATTAGACCACATTGCTCAAAGCCCCATCCAACCTGTCCTTAAACACTTCCACAGTGTTTAAGGGCATCCACAGCTTCTCTAGGCAACCTGTTCCAGTGCCCATATGGGGCTACAGTCACCAAAGCAAGGTTTCCAGCCCTGAAGTACTGTAATTATGTATTTTATTGTACTCTAATAAAAGAGGGACATAATAGAGGGTAATGCACACAGCCTAATCCTTTGAAAACCACAATAGCTAATGTTGGGGCTTTTCCATCTTATGTTTCTATCCATTTTCTGTCATTCTGAGGTGACATTCCCAGGTGTTAAGTCACCTGAGCCACGTACATGAAGGCGATGGTCGTATGTGCTGGTGACTCAGATACTGTTGATCCTCACAGCTGAAGGATGCTGCCCATATGTGCCAGCCAGCACAGCAGCAGCTTAGCAACACTACCTGCACCAAGGTGTGGACATACAAAGTCCTGCTTGTTTTTAACAAAGAGAAATAGCAGATAGAAATAATCATGGTATAATTAATATACATCTGTCTTTCCCCCACCATTGATATCAGCCCTTTCAACCAAGAAATGATGGGAAGTGATTAAAACTCATATTTACAATAAAATAGGGAAAGCAAGAATGGCTTAGCTGGGTCAAAAGAAATCCATAAAGCATGCAAACACTGCCTACAGTGGTGTAATTGTAATTAATCAATAAAAAGCCGATATAGACAAGGAGGCCCTTTATTGAAACTATGGCACTTCACAGATCTTGCATTCCCAGCTCAAAAGCTCTCTCTAGGACCTGGCAGAATTTTACTATGGAACGTTGTTTATCTTGCAAGGCACTCAAAACAACATACATTGCCAAAAAGCAGGCTGGGGAAATTACAGAGATACAAAATTGCTTTACTGCATTTGCACTCCCCTGAACACTTTCCTTATTAAAGTAATTAAATACTTGAGACAAAGAAACATAAAGCCCTTGAGGTGTGAAAATTTCAGATGCAGTTGACATTGTTTTGGTAGACAATAGGATTTGATTACTAGTTGCCACACACAGACCCACTACAGAGTGTGAACAACATTCACAATGACAAGACCCAAGAAAGATAAACTCTTGGCTTTAGTGGTGATTCAAAATTCATAAGAAAATAAAAATGGATTGGGAAATATTCTTCAGCAGACAAATCCTGTGAGTTTAAACTGGAGTCATAATATATAATAGTAATGTTGAGTAGTTCTTGGCATGTTACAGTGCGGTGAACACTGTTGGTGTAGCTGTAGCTGGAGACGTGACCTACTTTGGAAGTGTTTTCACCTGGAAATTTTCTCTCTGGTATTGCAACCAAAGGGCAGATCAAAAATAACGATCAGCAGCCCTGTCAGCTTTCTTGTTTACCTCGGATAAAGTTACAGTGTCTCCTAGGTACTAAGTGCAGCAATTGGACCTGGAAATGGCCAAATTCTTGACAACATCACTTAAAATATTCAAATGTTTACTCGAATTTTCACTCTCTAGTAGCTAGTTAAAAGGGTGTCATTATATCCCTCGGTTCAGTGAAGTGAGAGATAGTCATTCTAAGAAGACATTAAAACTATTCACCCGTGTAGTTGCTGCACGTAAAACCGCTCCATTACCCGAACTAGAGCAGCAGCTGTGAATTGATACAAATTGTTCAGAAAATGACCAGGCTCTTGCTAAAATTTAGCTCCAATGCCTGTCAGCAATGTGAAGGCAAGTGCATTTACAACTCACATGCCACTCTGACTGTTTGCTTCTTCCCTTAACATACTTTGTTCTTCTATGCCTTTTTGTGTTCCTGTAATCGGGTTTCAACAATAATTAAAACCAAGGAAAGCAAGGGCTTAGAAAATTTCCTGCCTTAATTGTATTCCTGAAGCTTATAAAAGTACTGCATTTATTCTTTAGAAGGTATAATAAACCCATAGTAATTGCTGACCGTATCATTTAACTATACTAAGTATTGCAATAAAAGAAATAATCCTTTTCTTTCCTAGAAAATAATGAGGCAAATTGAAAATTTGCCAGGAATGAGTTGGCTTTTAGATCTACACTGATGAATCAGGCAGAGCTGGAGTTTTGAGGTTCAGGTGTGCTCCTATTGGGAGATGCGGGCATCTCCAAACTCCATTTTGGAAACACAGCCTATAATAATGTAAATACAATGACATATGGTAGCTATGAATACACAGAGATTTCAAAAAATATGTATATATATTAAAGGATCTAGAAGGATCTCTCTCAGCCTCCCATTGAGGCTGCTGGAGACTTCAATTCAGGAAAGCACTTGAGCTCATGTGTAGAAGTTTTGATTCAGCCATGTACCTAATTAGGAGCTGAATTCAGTACTGCTCAGGAAGATACCTGAAGTTTAACCCACACCTAAAATCTTGCCACAGCTGTGTTTTCCACTGCTGCCATCATAGTGAGAGATTATCTGGGCTCCAGCAGGGAACTGATGAACTGTGAAGCACAAACTTATCTCCAAAGGCTAGTTTACTTGGACAAGGAGCATGGAACTGCCTGCTGGATGTGCATTTAAGAAACAGAGCTCATACACTAAGAGGCATAGAAAATGCTGATGGATGTTTTTCTACGTGTGATTTTAAAATATCTTTTAAAAGGAGGATATACTTTTAGAAGTTAATTATATATATAAAACACAGAAATAGAAGAAGAAATATATCCTTTTCAATGGGATGAAGAGACACCGCCCTTTATTGTAGCTAGAAGTATTATCCTGTAAAAAGGATTATTAATGTTTTGCTGAATGTTAAGAAGTAGTAATGCCTTAAACATTCAGAGAATTAAAAAGAAAAGTAAAAATAAAGTTCAAAATTAAAAGCCTGAAAATTTGGTTTCCATTTGTCCAGATTACATTTTTTTCAGTGCTTTGTTGCAAGCTGTAATTTTTGCAGCAACTAATTAGAATTGCTCCTCTCACATCAGCTGTGATCTGAGCTGAGACAAAGCCCCTAGAACTCATGACTCTCCACATTTTGTTCTATATTGCAGTAAAAGAAACCCCAGCTTCCTCCACATACAGAAGAGTTTGCCAAAATTAGCCCACTTGGCTACCCCAGAGTGCTTGTAATCATACTTGACTGCTTTCTATATCAAATTATATCACATATACAGAGCTATATATCATTATAGCACTTTATCTGCTAACAGGGCTGGGTGAATCACATTTCTCCTTAAAGCGAATGCTTACCTTAAAGGTAAGAAGGAGCCAGTCACAGAATAAAACTATTAAGGACTTTATAAGACACATCCTATCTGCACACAAAGAATAAAAGTGGTTTTATTAATAGTGTTGCTTTCCCCCCCCCCCCCCCCCCGCAAGATTGCTTAAGACTTCTGCTGAACACTTTTATAGGAGAGGGGACGAGGCAGCTCTACTCACATATGACTGAAATTATTTTTAATTTTTAATACCTACCCTCCTTCCAGGTTATTTTCCACTGTTTTCTTTCTGCCTACAAAGAAACAAGTCACCTATACTCTCTTTCAGGCTGTTTATCTCATTTATCCTGATCTTCCCACTATTCAAGTCCAGGCTGCCTCCAGTCCTCTAGGTAAGGCAGGTGATTTTCCAGGCATAGGACAATAAATTCAAATGAAGAAAGAGGCCATTACAACTATTGCTTTCTCAAGTGCTTTCTCCTCCTTTTTCCCTTTGAAAATTTATGAACACAACATCCACTAAGAATTACATTCACTGCTAGCTAACTGAAACCTGCAATGTGTTATTTTTAATGTAACTGGTATTTTTTTTCTAATCTAGCTTTGAAGCTAGCCCTCCTTTTGAGCAGGGGAATGGACTTGATCCCTCCAAAAGTCCCTTTCAACCTGAATTATTCTGCAGTCCTATTTGTTAGAACTCTCCCATTAGAAGAATCAGGAAGTATCATGGTTTAACCCACCAGGCAGCTAAACATCACACAGCTGCTCGCTCACTCACTCTCCACCTCAGCGGGATGTGGCAAGAATTGGGAAGGAAAAAAAGTAAAATTCAGGGGCTGAGAAAAAGGCACTTTAATAGTACAGAGAAGGAAGGGAAAATACTGAAAATAATTATAAAATAACTAGAGTATACAAAACAAGCAATGCACAATGCAATTGCTCACCAGCTGCTGACTGACGCCCAACCAGTTCCTGAGCAGGGGCCTTGGGCCAGCTTTACTCCAGTCTCTATACTGAGCATGAGGCAGAGCTCATGGATGCAGCACTCCAGGTGGGGTCTCACCAGAGCAGAGCAGAGGGGCAGAATCACCTCCCTCACCCTGCTGCCCACACTGCCTTTGATGCAGCCCAGGAAGCAGTTGGCTGTTTGGGCTGCAAGGGCACATTGCTGGCTCATGTCCAGGTTTTCATCCACAAGAATATAAAAGAAAGCAAATCGTAACAGGATAATTAGGTGAAGGTTCATTTCTGGTTTGATCATTATAGCAAAGCATCTGTTTTGGAGCACAAGGAAACAGTTCAACAGCACTCAAAGCCAAACTAGAACAAGTACTTGCTCAGTAATGCAACAAGGATGGATGAACAGTGAGACGTTGTATGTTCGTCCTGCCTGTAGACTGGCCATGTCAGAGCTTTGGGTTAGTGCTGGTCTTGCTGAAGCCAGTGACAGGACTGAACCTGTCTTTCAGATCTGCCTTTTTGTTGGGTCGATTAGATGAAAAGAGGTGCTCATTCTAAGCAGGTCTGCATCAGAAAGAGCTGGGGAAAAGACAACATTGAACAGCTGCAGCAACTCGCACGTATTTGTGCTAAACCTGTGTCAAGAAGGATAACATGAAATGTCCAAAGTGGGACTGTTATGAAATCTTTTCCAACCCAGTTAGCCTCTGGTTTAAATTCTTTTTGCTGTAGCACAATTACATTTCATCCATGGTGCTTTCATTTTATGCTCTTTGGTCTTCATGAAAAATTAGAGACCAAGCTCAGACATAAACTTTCTCAAGAAGCAAAGTACTTACCTCTCAAATTGTTCACAATAAAATAACAATACAGATGTCACAGCATTTAATGAGATAGGAAACAAGATTATATTTGTCCCTCATGTCTGGTCTTAGTCCTTTTTAATAACTCTTAGCTGGGCTGCATAGGTTACAATAGAAAGCACCATCCTGCCAGCTGGTGTTTTGCACTCCGTTCACAGGCCCAGGCTCTCATGTTAAACTAATACTGTTCCCTCATCTTAGTCTTGCCTGTCTCTCCACATTTATCCCTACTCTAAATCTTTAGACAGTGCAATGCCCAGAACACTTTGGCACAGCTGTCCTAAGGCAAAGGGAGAGGCCTTTTGTAATGCATGCAGGCAGCACGGTGAGAAATGTGACACAGCTCATGTGTCCCCTGGCTCACAGACATCATCTGTCATTCAGCTGCAAAAAGCACCAGCAGTAGCTGGGAGGCAGAGAGCTGATGGTCTGTATCTGTTAGAAAGAGCACACACCTGATGGCTCCTGCAGTGAGCTCTTTCTCAACTTGGAAAATTTGCCTCTTCCATGGGCCCTTGAAAGAGTGGACCAGCAGTTTTTGAAGTCTTTTGTGCATCCTGTTTCTTTCCTAATGTGTCAGAGTTCTTTTAAACCCACACTTGAAACCTTAAATGAAAAGCGCTGTCGTGTGGGAAACCCCCAATGTGAGAAAGGGAAAGTTCATCAGACCATCTCCCCTCCCTGCCTCACTTATGCCCTTGGCTGTAAATGTTGGCAGAGGAACCCAGGATTTCGAAAGCAAAAAGTTTCAAGTACAATTCTGTTGCTTTCTTCATCATGCAACTCTGCAAAAGTATCAGTTGGGAAGCAAGCCAGTAAATTGCTTTCCCGCTGTAGGTACAAAGAAGAGAGGAGAGCAGATTGACAGCAGCCATCACCATTTGTGTCACCAAACAACTTCTGCATGAGATGCAGCCTTCACACCTGCTCCTACCGTGACAGTTCAGAATTGCTTCTGACTAGGAGGTTCACAATAATTTTGTGATGCAAAAACAGATCAGTGCATTGATACAGACTGATCATAATTAACGACTCCACTGTGTGCTGCTTTTGGTTGGGGTAAAGTTAATTTTCTTACTAGTAACTGATATGGGGCTGTGTTTGGAATTTGTGACCAAAACAGTGTTGATAACACAGGGATATGTTTGTTACAGCTGGGCAGTGCTGACACAGAGTCAGGGCCCTTTCTGCCTCTCACCCCACCCTAGCAGAGAGAGGGCTGGGGGTGCACAAGGAGCTGGGAAGGGACACAGCTGGGACAGCTGACCCCAACCGGCCAAAGGGATATCATCATACTCAGCATACAAAGCTGGGGGAAGAAGGAGAAAGGGGGAGAATGTTTGGATTGATGGCATTTTATTTTCCCAAGTCACTGTTACACAGGATGGAGCTGTGCTTTCCTAGAAATGGCTGAACACCTGCCTGCCCATGGGAAGTGGTGAATAAATTCCCTGCTTTGCTTTGCTTGTGCTTGTGGATTTTGCTTTACCTGTTAAACTGTCTTTATTTCAACCCACAGGTTTCCAGGCTTTTACTCTAGTGATTCTCTCCCCCAGTCCACCAGAGGAGGTGTGAGCAGGCAGCAGCATGGTGCTTAGCTGCCAGCCAGGGTGAAATCATGACATAAGACAACCAAAACCTTTCCCTCGTTCCTCAGAGTGTCATCTCCAGCAGCACCCACAGGCTCTGCACTTCTGCAGTGCTAAGAGGCAAAGGTCATCCAAAGCCAGGGAGCTCTCATCGTACCCTGGGAGAGGCCCATAGGGCTACGAGAGGTTTTAAAGTACAACATGTATTATGTTCTGTTCACTCAAAACCAAATTATCCTCTCCTGTAAAGATGTAAACCCTTGGGGAAAAAAATAACCAAACCAAAACAAAACCTTTTGCAGTCTAAAAACTTTTCCCACCCACATATTTACATGCTTACAGACAAATTCAACTGTTCACACCATAAAAAAATTACAAACTTCAGGTAAAAACACAAAATACTGGGTATCCAATTGTATTAAATTCCTTCACTTTTCTACTCCTCCTGGAGGAAGCTTGTGGACTATTCTATATGGTTTCAGTAAGGCATGTACAATCCCATGGTGTTTCTGCTTTCCCCTTTCAAGTTCCCAGGGAATAACCTACAGTTTTAGTACATCCAAAAAACTTGGGAGAAGGCAAAACAGATGGGATGGGATTAGGATTGTTTATGAAATGAAGTGCTTGAAGATAAACCCTTGGCAGGGCAGAGCAATTTATGCTATTTATTGGGTAAGTAAACTTGAAATAAAATGCTATTTAGGTCCCAGTCTACAGAATGGTCTTTCACAGAAATGTCAGCAAATACATTTATGCCAGGTTTTTAACAGTCAGTTTAAACTACACCACAGAGCAAGGGACATTTTAACAGTTACTCTGAGTAATGTCATGCCTTGGACCTGCATACTTCCACCTAAGCTATTTCATTTGTGAGTTGATGGCATGAGATAATAGAAAACATGTAATAAAAATCTTGCGAGGTGTGCAGTTGACGTCTGCTGAATGTGAATGCCACTGAAATTTGCAAAGTAGACAACCCCTATAAATAAAAGTGTGAAGGTCAAAAAAAGCCAGAGAAGCAGAGCAACAATTCTAGTTGCTTCCCAAACCCTGAGACAGAAATGGCTACGGTGGTAAAAATGCCTTTGCAGTTACTGCTGATTATACAGTAGGACAAACAACCGTGCAGAATCTATTTGTGCCAATAAAAAAGTGTCACTTCAGGGGAGGTCAGATCCCTGTGCTATTTCTAGCACTGCGTATTGCTGAGTCATCTTCTCTGCTGTCCTGTCCTTCTCATTTGCCCCTTACAAGCTCTTAATAGCTTTGCAGAATGCATTTCTTTCATCCAGTCAGAGGCTCTGCCATGTCTACCTGGGCACCAGTACTTGTTTCTCACTTCTGATGATTTTAGCAGTCCTCTCACTTGCATGTGCCTCCTGCTTCCAGCTGCCTCGCTCCAGCCTATGGTGGCAGGGGGTGAGGCTGAACAGTCGTCTAATGAGCTTCATTAGAGACTCAGCCCTCCTACTTTGCTCCGTGTCCAGCAGCTATCTGTCTGCATTACTCAGAGCTTACATTCTAGATTTTAATCACTTCTGTGATGTCTAGATAACAATACTTTAAATTTATTCTCAATAGCTTCTGAGTTCAAGCCACATGGTCTCAAGTATAGCTGTCATTAGCTGCCTATGCTAAGCAACAACTTCAAACTATTTCAGTGAGCAGGGAGAAATAAATGGAGCTATCTAATCAATACAGCAGACTGAAGTACCCATCCTTTATTTAAGCTTCTTTGCTGAGAGTCAGTGTTTTATTAATCTTAATCCTCAGAACTGTGGTAAACTGAAAAAAGTAATTACTGGCATTCACTACACTTAGCCAGGAAAGTATTTCCCTATTGGGAGTTCTGCAGGAATACAGACACAATCTGAGGAACAAAGGGTCATCATCAAAAAGTTTTTTTCTTTTGAAAAAAACCTAAAATATCAGTGATGAAAACCAACATCAGGCTGCAAATAACCATGGAGAACATGCCCCATGCTAGGTGACTGTGTACAGTCACATTGCTGTTTCCATCCATGCACAGCTCCCCGTCTGGGAAATATTCTCAGGATCACACTGTGAAGGTAAAGAGAAAAATGCCAGGTGCTCAGATGTGTAACTTTTAGCCAGGTGTTATGTCAGTGCAAGTTTCTCTGGAATGGTATGAAACCACCACCCCCAGAGGCGGGCAATCCTAGGAGTAACTATTTGTGCAACATAATTGCCAAGCTTATGTTTGAAAGTAAGAAGGCTTTGTATCACTTTTCTCCTTCGTCTGGACAGCGCAAAAGCAGAATAAGATCCTTATCCCGACATTTCAGCCCATGGAAACACAGCCCACTCTGTTGTGGCTCAGCCTTGAACACAATGTCTCTCATAACAAGTGGAGGGATTGCTCTATGTGGGTACAGAACATAATAATTCTGCTGAGTATCTGTTTGCAGATCAAATCACACTGATTTGTTCCTCATATTAGTTTAGAATGGTGTAGCAGAAATGCTTCCAAATAACCAATTACCTGCCACAGTCATTTCCACAGGTAGCTCAGGCCCAAGGTTAGGAAGAAGCTGAAGCCTGCCTCATGAGTGGTATCTTTGCCACAAACAAATAAGATTAGGTCGTCTATGAAATAATATAATATCATGAACAGAAGACCACTGCTGTTACAGCCCTGCACCACTGGCACTGTCTGTTTGGGATAGTTGCATTTTTTTCCTAGTGTTTCAGGGCACTGGTGCCAGACACTACCTTTACCATCTGAGTGCAGGCTGAGCTTGCACTGGTTATGAATGTATGGAGGTGGAATATAAACCAAATGCCTTAAAAACTGCTTGAACTGCCTTCATTTGTGCTTGTCTCATGCCCTTGCGCATGACCGTTTTTACTTTCATATCACTAATTTTCCAGAGAAGAGGGAAGTCAGCTGGGAGAGGAAGGAAGGGGCCATCTTTGCACATCTATAAGCACAAAGAAGCACTGGTGCCCATTCCTCTTCATAGCAAAGTCTGTGGTACTCCATTAAACTGTGACTGGTGATAGAAAAGGCACTGGATGACTCATAATCCAAAAGGATCTTGAAAGCTTCCTCTTTGTATGGATGTGTAACCACATATTGGAGGCTGTTAGCTCGTTTCTCTGATAGTGCCAAAGGCCACAGCTTGGTGATCAGCTAGGTATCTGAGACTGAGAACCAGCTGATTTCACAGTATTCAGTCCCAGCACCATGCCTGTCTCTGTAACACAGAAAAGGCTGGGAAACAGGGAATAAGATCATCAAAACTTAGACAAGCTCCCCTTTATTTCATTTTACTGGCAAATTCACGTTTATGCATTTGAATCTAATGGACCACATGTTCCAGTCCCTTGTGGTCAGGCAGCACCTTGAATGACTAAGACATCAGAAAGATTTCCACCACACTGTAGCCAGCAGGATTCATAGAATCATAGAATCATTTAGATTGGAAACTAAGAACATCAAGTTAACCTAACACTGCCAAGTCCACCACTAAACCATGCCCCCGTATCTTTATCCATCTAGAAAGCAGGGGCTCAGTCTACACCAATCATCTACATTTATCTAGACAGCAGGTTCTCATCTCATATCCCAAGACAGGTGGGATGTCTTCTCTCTGAAACTGCTCATCCCTGCCATGGGTTATGGAGGAGACAGAGAACTGGTATAATGCAACTGCCTGACTCTTACATAGAGCTGGCCAGTGCCAGCCAACTCTGGTCTTTACTTCTCATTAAGCAGCTGAATGCTTCCCTAGCTGAATGCTTCCCCAGCTGAATGTCCCCCTCTTCCTGGCCACACTATTTATTGCCAGCTGTATACAGGAACACAGCTCGAGCTGCTGCAAACTGAGAAATATGCGTTCATGCCATGGGGTGGGACAGAGAGAGGGGAGGTTTGTTGCTGTGTTGGAAATACAGTTACGAACGATGATAAAAGCAACTTGAATATTATCTTTGTCAAAAAGGGCTTATTCAGTGTCCTGCTTCTGCCAAAGGCTGATGAATAAACCTGAGGGCTGTGTTGAAGGCAGACTCACAAAGCCATACCCACAAGGAGCTCAGTCCTCCAGTACAGTGCCATACAGCTCTGCTTGTGGATAGCCAAATTCCTACCTTTTCTGTCTACATACAGGGCTAGGAAAATCCCTCCACTATGGGATGCTGAAGACACAATTTTCTTCCTCTCCCTGCTCTAGCTCTCCTCCACATGCTCCCACTCACATTTCACACGTTTTCTCCTGTTGGGGTTTTAGTTTAGTCTTAGGTTTTCCTGTTAAAGGAATTTTCTCCCATATGCATGTTGCTAGGGGACAAATAGCTGTACTTAAGAAAGACAAAAAGGGGAGTGGGGCGGGCCTGGCTACTCTTTTGTCTACACCTGGGTGTGGGGACAGTTCGCTCTGAGCGTCCGGAGAGAGAAGCTGCAGAGAAAGGAGCTGCTGCTGCTTTCTTTTTGGCCGTTCTTTCTTCCTGCTGGAAGCAACGCCGGGACCCCAAAAGCCGCTTTTCCCTGCCCTGCTGGAGACCGAGCTGTGGCTGTCCTGCTCCGCTGCTGCTTCGAGCTTTCGCTACGCTGTAGCCCTGCTCACCCTGCCTGCCTGGGCCTCCGTGGTTTTTTCCCATCTAGATACATCTCGTCTGCCACCCGGGATTTGCGTTCGTCCCTGCCATTCCAGCCTGCTGTTCCTGAGAGTCCGGGATCGGCTGCCCAGGGGTTTGTGAAGCCTTTGTCCCATCCCTTCCCGGGATCCCAGGGCACCAGAGCCGCGGGTTTCCCGAGCTCGCTCCGGAGCGCCCCCTGCAGCCGCGGGGGAACCATCGCACCTGCCCTGCTCACCGGGAGCCGCCAGCGCCCCTGCCGGCTGCGAGCGGAACTGCACCCGAGGGGAAAGGGCCCGACAGCCGAGAAGGCTGGGACTGGGTTTGTGATTGCTGTTACTGCCAGAGTTGTTGTTGTTTTGTTTGACTGGTTATATACATATATATATAGAGTAAAGAACTGTTATTCCTATTTCCCACATCTTCGCCTAAAGGCTCTTGATTTCAAAATATAATAACTTGGAGGGAAAAGGGGTTATATCTGCCACTTCAAGGGGGGCCTCTGCCTTCCTTAGCAGACACCTGTCTTTCAAAACCGAGACATCTCCCCATCTCTTCTCCATCTTGCTGCCGCTAGCTCTCTCAGACCATTTCTAGTTTGCTGCCTGGTCACACCTGTAGGAAGAAATAGGCTCTGCATCAGCACTTCCTGAAGCCAGATCTGTGTGTTACCATGGGTGTGAAGTACCTCTTAGGATAGCACATCTGTGATCCTAGAAGGGTGAGAGCAGCAGCAAACACAACTGTCAGGCCTGCAACCCCATCCTTATGTCTGTAGCCTTCTGGACTGCAGAAACCCAACCCCAGAGTTGATCAGTATTCCTTTCACCCATTGCCTAATCCCACAAGCTTCAAAGACTAACAAGCCTCTCTCTCACTTTTGCTGTGTTAATAATTCTGTTTCTCCATATGCTGAATGTTTCACACCCTTTCTGGGATCCAGGAACTAAGAAATGTTAAACATATATAAAATTTAACCCAAAAAAAGTTGGCACACCACGGAAGCCAGAACACAAAAGTGCCCTGCTTTGACTGTCATGGGAGCCAGGAAGGAAATGTGAAATTAATATTAAACTTTCCAAAGTCCCACATGGCACAAAGTGAGCCAGTTGCCCTACAGGGCAGCAAAGCTAAATTTAATTGCAAATTACACAACTTCCTGGAGGAGAATGTAATGATAATTTACAGTATCCAGTGAATAAAACTGCCTGAGACATTCAACCTGATGCTTTTAGAGCAACTCATCAGTGATGCTTTATTCCAGCATCAAATGTTACAGTTGAACTGGATTCCATGTTGCAAAACATCCTAAATCCTAAATCACAAAATTTACCAACTTCAGTCTTATTTTCCTTATTTTAGTGAGAGTGCAAGGTGCAAATTCATTCCAGCAAGCCTAAGTCTTCTCAACTAGGATGCTAATGGAAAGGCATGAGGTTCTTTAGAGCGCAATTCAGACCTCCACTGGAGTGAACTGCAGTCCCTAGAGGAGCAGAAACAGAACAAGTTTTCATAAAAGCTCCTGTGACAGATTAGGAGCTATTGTCAGATTAGGAGCTAAACGATCTAACAAATTCACCACCAAAAATTGTTGTCAGCATGAAACAGAAACATGATACTAAGAAAAGCTACAATAGCATGTTTATGTTTATTTCTTACATCCCCACTTTCTGATTTTGTTTTTGATTCTAAATTCTTCTTCCTTCTTTCCCTCACCCTCTTCCCCTCCTTTCTGACACTCCTTTATTTCTGTCCCCAAATGTCTCCCTGATCTCCTGTGTTCCCTGACACACCTCTCTCCTCCTGCCCTATTTCTTTTGCTGTGAAAGCTGAGGGTCTCAAGCTGGTGCACCCCTTCCTTGTGAGCAGTGGTCTTTGGAGCAGTTTGTGGAAATGTGCACTAGAGAATACACATTCCCCTTTCATAAAGGCTTCCATGGAGAGGGAATAGGAGTTACAAGCAGAGGTGCAGGATGAGAGGCGAGAAAATTTTCTGCACAGCCATTGCCCCCAGTGGGCCAAATTTCCAGAGCTGATCTCCACAACAGTTCTTTCCATGCACAGAAAGAATAAGGCACCTACACGGAGAGTATCAAAAGAAGTCCAGAGAAATTCAATTTTTCTGTCATCCAATGAGGTCCAAGGCAGAGGACAAGACTGTGAGGATTTTTTCCCACATTCCTGCCATCATATTGAAACCAACAGACCTCCTCATGGAGAGCAGCAGGGGCCATTGCCCTATCCACTCACTGCCATTCATTCTCAAGCATGAGCCCTTCACAGCACAGGATGAGTCAGCTTCTACATCTTTCTCTCATTCATGTACCACTTTTCTCATCTTCCTGCTCAGACCATCACACTCAAAGACTTCCTGCCATGGCATTACCAGAACACATTTATGCAAGATCCCTACAGAGTACCAGCATACAATGAATCCAGCTCTGGTTCATCACCAACACCTGGCCACTCTGTGGGGATAGCCTCATTCTGGCAGGCCTTGGACTTGTGTCAATACCATCAGTCCCTGTTTCTCTGTGACCCGTAAAATTAAATCAGATGGAAAAGATCTTCAGCCTGAGGAATTTACAGACCACTTCAAGAAGTTGAAGGTGAAACAAAGCATCTGAGAGATGCAATGCAGCAGTGCTGTGGAAAACAACATTTCTCATTTCAATAAGTAAATGGGTTTTGATACACACAGGCATCCTGGCAGCAGGTAGATCACACCAAAGGAGCTGAGACTGGAAAGTGCTGTCACCATTGTAAACAGAGGAGTCCACACCACAGAGAAATAAGAGAAGAAAGGCATAAAGGTTGGTCATATGAATGGTGACAATGGACAGGACTTAGGAGGAATAGGAAGAGAATGGAGAAGATAGAGACAGTCACACTGGTGGTGAAGCTCTCAAAATTGTGGCGTTCAAGAAGGTCTGCAAGGAAGAGGAACTCTAGACTAGGTGTATCTCACAGTAAGAAGGGTCCATCCACAACACCACAGTGTGTTTGTGTCAATAGCTACTGCATCACCTCACACAGAGTGGTGTGACCTTCTGTCACCTCAATTACTACCCAGGTGCTACTGCTTCCAGTGCAACAAAGAGATGAGGGCTGGTGCTTGGTGGCACAAAGATGCCCATGTTCATTTGCCTTGCAACGAGACAGCCACTGTGTTTGCCAGATGAATCAACACTTCTCTCTGCCCTCTCAGCTCAGAACATGCCCATCCCAGGCAGAGGGCACAACACCTCTCCTGGCAATGTCCATGAACTCCCCAAGAGAACCTGCAGCTCCCAGCAGCTTTGTGCTCTGCACTCCTCAGGAACTCCCTAATCCAAGGATGCACACCAGCAGAAAGCAAATGTATCCTATGCTGCAGAGGGCAGGAGGCAGCGTGTCCCACACACTGGTCAGCACACCCACAGATGTGCCTTCAGCAAGGAAAACTGTTAGTCTACAGAAGCAATGGCTGATCTGGGTCCTTGCTACATCCTCTGCAAAAAGCCTTGCCCATAGCATTTGCTGAGGCTAAAAGTCATCATGGAAATGATCAAAACACAGAAGTTGGTGGAGCCAGCATCCATCAGTACACATTAAAAATGAATGATCAGCAAAAAAGCTTCTCTTGTCCAATGAGAAAATAATGATGGATGGTCGGATGAAAAATGAGTAAGAAGACAGAAGAGAAATTTTCAGTCCCTCTTGCAGCTCAGCAGTCATAAGTCTTACATTAATTTTAGTTACAGAGAGATGATGTATTAATTAGGTTTTGCTCAAGGCATGTCACTTTAATTAAATATCTATTCAAACTAGGAAAACAGGAAAATGGTTTATTTTCTTTCCTAATTTCTCATCAAGAGCTTAACACTTTTTACATAATTTCAAAGAATAACAAACAACTTTTATTAAGAGTGAAGTCTGAAATCCTTAATGAGGCACAGAAATTAAATCAAAGCACAGAGTTGTAGAACACACAGTTTACTGAGATTGGTCACATACTTAATTGAGAAACCATCAGCTTGTTTAAATAGTTGCATATTTTATATTTGATGTGAGTTGAAATCCCCCACAGTATTTGAAATATCACAGTGCTTTCTGTGAGCCTTCAAATGCAGAATTGCGTAATGACTGGTGCCATATAAATGCTTCCAGGAGAATCTGACCTGCTTCAAAATAACAAGACAGCCTGCCAGGTAGAAGCAGAGTTCAAATTGCCGGGATATGACTCAGCTCCTTCATTCCTACAGCCCTTGGCTATAAAATACAGAAATACAAAAGCAGTGGGATGAACCATTTCACATCTGAGTTGTAGGTGCTTGAACTAGCCCCCCAAACAGATGACAGAGTTCCCTACCTGGAGCACAGAGAAGGTGTGTATCAGAGACAGATATCCTCAAAGGTCTTCAGAGGAAGAGGGTTCTTCCTGCACGTCTGTCTTATCACTGACATCAGGCAGAGGCAATATCCCTCTGGAGATCCTCAAATTAAAATATTATTTGACCTTTGGGGCTGCCCCAATCCCTTTGCAAGAGTACTTTGCTATAATCTCTGTTAGGCAACCAGAGAGCAGAGTGTCTCTGCACTCTCAGCCTGCCCAAAAAGTCTGCTCCTGCCTCCCTTTCCCTATATACCATGGGATACTGTTAAACATCCAGAAATTATCCATGAGAAGAGGAGAGAAAGGCTCCTATTTAGAGGAATAATTGCAGCTAAGGTATTATGTCTACAAGGTGCTCAAAAGCCAGACTGCTTTATGAGCTATTCATCAGGGGTGTACCTAAACCTGATGAAGTTCTGAACCTGAACTTTTACAGAAATCTTCAGTTCACTTTTAGCAGATTCCCACCAGCAGGAACATGAAAAACTTTAAATAGAAAATAAATGTGCTTTCTGGCTCTTCTGTTCTCAGAGAAAGAAGGGAGGGAGAAAAAAAAGAAAAAAAAATACACTAAATGTAGAAAAATGACTGTCACTGGTTAGAATAAAACTTTTCAGAATGAAAGCTGAAGAGGGCCTATCCAAGGAGGCTGGTTACAATGTGTGTGATTATGGGGAATTATAAGATAGAATTAGGTTGTGAGCTGTAAAACCTACCTGCAGAGGCACATGGCAGCACAAAGGAGCACATGGTGGCACACAGAGACTTGTCTCCTCCGGACCCTGGGGGAGGAGGTGTCACATGGCAGAGCCCTACGGAGAGGAGCCTGCCAGGAGCTGACGGATGAGTGAACAGCGAGTGGTCATCCCATAGAAGGACATTGAGAAAGTGGCAACACGGGATAGGTCACACCATGTAAGGAAATACTGTGCCTTGGAAAAGTGTATAAAACCAACTCCCTGCTTTGAATAAATGATCCAGATTGCCTACTGGCCTGGGTTTGTCATTCAATCGCCGACATGTGATAAATTGCATCTTTTCACACTTTGTATTTATTTTTGTAGTCCAACATCATTCATTTGGCCCTTGTCATTCATGCCTTTCAAAAAGCAGTTTGATTATTTGTGTTTATTCCTTAGCAAGAGGACTTCAGTAAAGTTCATGGAAAAGAAACTAATACAGTGATTTGATCCTTTTGGATAACTTAATCAAATCTGTTCTTGAAAGCTCTGTGTGAAAAAACTGACAGCTCAAGGCTTGGGAAGAAGATTAATATATTTTTCACAAAACTTCAACCACTGACACTTTTCCCCATGCATTTATCAGAATGGAAGTTGCATAAAATCTTGCTGTTTGTAAGTCTTATTAAACCAGCTAACAAAGAAAGTTACTTTCTAGCAAAGCAGTTGAGCTCTGAAACACTCCATGTCTTTCTCCAGCCATTGCAGGATTGTGAATTTGCGTGGGAAGTTTCCTCCTGAAGGGTTTCTGTATATATATATATATATATATATATATATATATATATATATATGCTTATTCTCAATAGGGCTAACCATATGCTATTGCAAAAAGAGAAAAGCAAGCAATGCCTTTTCGCTCATGAATTTATTGTACAAAGACACTATATGTGTATTTGATGCGTATAACGGTACCAAGTCATACATTTACTCTCAGCTTTGTTCAGCTCTGTCAGGTAGAGCACAAGAGCCCAGGATGCACCCAGCAAGTTAACCATAGGCTGCCCCTATTCCCCCTTGCTTTTGGTTTTCTCCACTTTCCCTGAACTTCTGGCTTTTCAGATTGGTAAGCAAGAAATCCACCTCATCTCCCCAGCACTGCTCTCATCTCATCTCATCTCCCCGACTCCAGGACTAACCGGTCTGACAGCAAGACCCTTCTGCTATTCTTCACCTTTATTCTCTCAATTATTCTGCAAAGCATCAATAATGAAAAATAAAACCTTAATAGCATTGCACATACCTTCAAATGACAGAGAACAACTGAGAGCAATGCCCATGCAGGACGTGTTTTGCACCTCTAACTAGGCAGGGACAATCCGGAGTTTTCTTAGATAAGGTTTGGAACCTGCTGGAGGGACTTTTTTGGGAACACCTGAGAGAAGTGGGCTTGTGGCCTGTCCTCCAGGCAGCATGCCAGGGAGGATGAACATGTGGGCAGTGACACTAGGGATATTCCAAAGCAGATAAGGTTAGGTACCAATAAAAGGACCAGCAGAGTTCCTCACAGAAAACCAGTGAAGGGCTGTTACAGGAAGCAGCAAGGTGATTGTGTGACAAGCAGAAAATGAAGAGAGTTCTCAAATGGCCAAAGATGGCAGAACAAGGGATATTTGAGCTGCTGTATGGTGCCCAGGAAAAATGACTGGAAGCAAAACATGGCCACATACCAGCATAAAAACAGATACAAAGCACGGATGTAGAAAAAGATTGATTAGTATTTATGTATGCATCTTGAAGTGTCACTTTCTAAAATCCCTTGGTAGCATACATGCATGGACATACAATAAGTCACTGGAGTTAGAAGAGATAGTGTGCCTACCTGGGATTACAGTGGAAACTCATACCTATGTGGCTTTGACCAAAGCACCTCAGTTTTAAAAAGCTGCTGTAAATCTACCATGGCTTTCCAGCAAGAGTGGTGTTTTGACAAGACATCTTTTCAGAAGTAGAAAGAACCTGGCTGTCATGAGAGGACTTCAGCTAAATGCAAAGCCAGAAAATCTGTTCTGCACAGCAAGGTCAACTCAGAGGCAGAAAATCAGCACCAACAGCTGCACTCAGCTTCAGAGAAGATTTACTCACCTACTCACAAAATCATTGTGTTTGTCCTCAGATATAACTGTGTGGGTGAGCAATGCCACTGAAAACCTACAAGATACCAAGAGCATTTGGAATAGAGCCATCTCTGAGTGAAAAAAAAAAAGATTAAGCATCTTCATTTTAATCACTAATCTTTGAACCTCAGCAGATGTGGTGAGAAAAGGGTAAATTGAGAGTTGGGATGTTTTCTTTTTCAAAGCCGATTGATCAAAAAGCGGGGAATTGTCTTACATGGAATCTCTTGCATTCTTTTTTGCTCTAAAAACAACATCCTTGGGAAACAACTCTCCTGGTGATGATTTTGTACGAGGAATTCCACAGTTAGGGATGTAATTGTGCTCTCTGAAAAAGTTACAGGGAAGAGGGAGAGAGATAACTCTCTTCTTTTGCTTAGAATATCTATTTTTAAAATTATCTACTACCTATAATGAAAGATCCCTAACACAGACTAGCAGAAGAGCCCCAGATATAACAGTGCTTGCCTCTTAAGTTAATCACACCAGGGATGCTTTCTACTGAATGGTATATAGAATTGTGCAAAGGACTTTGTCAGATGTTTGCAGAATTGTTAGGGTCATATATTTGGACATGACCTCATTACATAGATGTCTAAGAGTTATGATAAGAAATACATTCCTTGCTATAAACCACATAATGCTTCAAAACTGCTTTTTTTACTGGGCACTGCTCATGACTATGTACAATCAAAGCTGCTTCTCCTCACCAGATGTACAAGAATCCTCCACTTCAGATGTATTATTTGGAAAGCATTAGGGATCCAGAATTAGATCAGCTGTTCTTGAAACGGGTACCATCTATACCTTTAACTGGTAAAACACAGTTTTCCTCCATTTACCATCCACCTCTGAACACTCTGTATGGAAGTAAAACAAATGAAAGACCTGACACAGCCTGCAGCATTTTTCCTCGGAAAACTCGGAGGACATGAGTTTTACTGTAGAGATGGGCAAAATTTTCAAGAGCATGTAATTGTCATGGCTGTCTCAGTTCTTTGTGGCCAACCTGAGATATTTCTTACAACTCAGATGTAAACATTTTGCTTTAGAAGTCAGCCCCTTTGGTGGGTCACAGATATAAAGCCTAACCTGGGCAATGGAAATAGCTGCTGAATGGCAATTGTTGGTGTCCCACATGCTTGTCTACACTTATGCAGGGGAGATGACCAGTCCTGACCTTAACAAAAAATTCCTTTTGAAAAATAATCAGTGAGGGGGAAAAAATCTAGAACAAGCAAAATTCTGTCTGATATGAAATCAATGTTGAGCATGCTTTGAGAAGTAGGTTGCGCTAAAGAACTCCTGAAGTCCCTTCCAGCCTGCATCTTCCATGATCCTGTGCATAGTTCCTAGTGGTACCCCTGCTCAACTCTCATGGATACCAGACGCAAAATTAAGGAAGTTCACCTCAAATCAGCTCAGAGCAACAACTCTTGCTAGGCACAGGGTTTGCCATGCAAATGAAGATCTGGAGGGAAGTGGATGAGGCTAATTAAGCCAGGCTATGGGAAAGGACCTGGAGCTTTCATTGCTCAAAAGACATTTCCAAGGGTTAGATCAGCTTGCAGCATGAGTCCCCTGACTGGCAAAAGGGTCAAGGGAGAGACAGAAAAAAGACTGCCCTAGACTTCAAGACTGCCCTAGTGCTTCAAACTCTAACACTGGTTGACACCCACCTCTAGGTTTCCTAGTGAAGGCCGGTGCTTTGTCTTAATTTGGCACTGCTCAGCAATCTGCAGTGCTGACCTCCCCGAAGAGGGAGTTGCATTTCAGCTACATCTAGCTTATAAAAGCAAATATTATAAAGCTGCCTTTATTTGAATACAAAGCATCTTCCTGAACAAAAAAAAGATGATTCCACAAAAATGGCATGGCTTTACTTCCACACTGCCCTTCTACTTCAAGATCTGTTGTTAAAGTTCGACCCACTGGAGAGCAAATATGTGTTTTAAGTGAGGTGGAAATTAAAGTAATGATTCTAAAACAACAAAGTAGCTTCCGATTTGGATCCAGGCCATCTAGAGGAAGATGAATACCTCTGTGAATACTGTTGTTGAAAAACTTTTTAAAGGAAATAACTGAAAAAAAATGTTGTGATTTAATCCCATCCGGGAATTAAGTACCAAGCAGCCTCTCATCATTCCCTCCATACCCTTCCTCTGGTGGAGAGGAGAATCTGAAAGAAAAGGTAAACCCTCTGGGCTGTGATGAGAACAATTTAATAACTGAAACAAAGGATAATAATTATAATAAAAATTGTAATGGTAAGGAGAAAGAGAGAGAGTAACAGAAGCAAAACAAGTAATGCACAGTACAATTGCTCGCCACCCACTGACCAATGCCCAGCCTGACCCCAAACAGCAATCAAACCCCTTCCAGGTAACTCTCCCAATTTGTATACTGGACATGATGTTCTGTGGTATGGAATACCCCTTTTGTCAGTTCAGGTCACTTGCCCTAGTCATTTCCCCTCCCAGCTTCTTTTGCAGCTCCTCACTGGCAGAGCATGAGACAGTGAAAAGTCCTTGACTTAGGATAAGCACTACTTAGCAACAGCCAAAACATCAGTGTGTTATTAACATTATTCTCATACTGAATCA
The DNA here is from genome assembly GCF_020740725.1 of Corvus hawaiiensis. Classification (NCBI taxonomy): domain Eukaryota; kingdom Metazoa; phylum Chordata; class Aves; order Passeriformes; family Corvidae; genus Corvus; species Corvus hawaiiensis. The sequence continues at coordinate 59,189,228 of NC_063214.1, read as the reverse complement.
AAATCACCGCACTGCAGCGGGTCCTAAGTAGAAAATGAACTCTGCCCGATCCCAAACCAGGATAACAATCTAGATGGTCTTGCTCACATATGCTGGAGGTGGCCTGAGAAAAACTGTTGTAGTCTTTTCCTGGAAATATTTCTATTGGAACCAGAACAGCTTTAAAAAAAAAAAAAGTCAACTTTTGAATTACATCTCTTATTTTAGTAAATCTGTCTTTGTGCCTGGGCTGTAAGAGATAGATGCTTTATGCTCTGCTGTGCCAGGGAATGCAGAAAGGACACATGAGCAGGTTTCAGGAAGAATGAAAACAAACACCCAAGGCTGGGACCCACCAAGGAATGTAGGTGCCATGTGTCTGCAAAGTGAGGAACTGATTTGCAATTCTGAAAGCCTTCACAAAAATATGTTAAAAGGGCAGCACAGAAGATCGGAAAAATTTTAAGAAAAATTTCCGAGACGTCATAAAAATATATGCATTTTGGTTTTCTCTTTTTTTTCCTAATTCTCTTTCCAATCCCACCTTGCTCGAGGAACTGAGCAGCTGCCAACAACTTAAAGTTAAAGGTGTAAACTAAAGGGTTATTTCAAGAACACAGCTGCAGTGGAAAGCATGTTAGGCTTGCAAAATGTTTGAGGAATACTAGTTTAGTTTATCGCTCATTTGGAAGCACACATAGAAGTAGTGATGAATGCATCTACCTATATGCTTTGTCACCCCAGGCAACAGAAAGAAAGTTGGAGAAAGGCTTAGGTCTTGTATTTTCTTATCTGCCTTGATTACTCTTCTCCTAGATTATTATTAGAGTTATGTTAGGAAAGGCCACTTTAAGTGTTGGTTACTTAGACAGTGCAATCTGCCCTTGAATCGGTCTGGCAGCAATCAGAGTTCACCAGTTTCTAGTGAAGTGGACACCTCGTAAAGAGACTCTTCTGATACCTTTTTCCAGCATCGCTCTGAAAAGATGTTGATTTCAGAATGGCACCTGGGATTCCAGTGTGTGTCTGACAGGTCAGACACTGGTAGGGACGTGCCTCGATCTGCTAGTGATGTCAAGGATGACTCAAATGCTCATCCCTCTGCTTACCCATGGACCATGTTTGCTTAGAGCCAGCTTGTTCCTTTCCTAGAACAAATCAAAACACATTCTTAAAGTGATCCTTTGTTATTAGCAGTGGTATTCACTACTCTGAATAGCCTAATAACAATTTTAAAAAGCACTAAAAGTAGAAAGAAAACTTGTAATTTCTAAACTAGTCAAACCATGTCAGCATGTACTGTAGAGCATCACTTCCAAATGACAGGAGTCTGTGAGGGCAGGGCATAGGGCCCTGTGGGATCTTCCACCCCATCCCGACAAATTTTTATAACTGGCTGCAAAAACATCTTTTTTTTTTTAACTTTTGCTAAAGACACTGTAAAAGCAGCTCGTTTCTTTCTTCTCTCTTAAGCAGTGTTTCAGTGTTTCAGAGCAAATTGTAGCATGGTGCAGCTTTATAGGGCAGCAATTTTAGTGAGATGTTTACAACAGATGGAAACCATAAGCTCCTTCCCCTTTTAATATCCTTATCTGGATAATCAAGAGCCTTGCTTAAAATACAAAGGAAACAATAATCCAGAAGAATGTAGTCTTGTGCCATCAGGGTGACTGGGAAAATGAAAGAGACGCAAAATTCACCAAGGTGAAGAAATAGAAAGTGTTTTTAAACAAAATTTTTAAAAAAGAAACAAATAAATAAAACCCACCAAACAAACCCTTCTGAACAGTTTTAGGGGAAAAAGACTTCAGATGTAGGTAGTCCAAAAAAACCCACAAGACCAATATACAGCCATGTGCCAGTCTTAGTAGCCATAAGAACCCAGATGAAGTCAACACAAGGTAAACAAACCCATAAACTAACTTCAGGACACACTTCACTTCCTCAAGCACCTGTTGCTGCCCTAAGGGAGAACAGCTACGGAACACACCGCAGCATCCTGGGAAAGATGCTGCAGGTAACAGAGGAAAGGCAGCCCTGTGCAGGCTGCATTTTACCCCTCCTGTTTACCTTCATTGTCTTAGTATTTAATCACGAAATTTTATGGGTTTTTTTCACCTTAGGACACTCACTTCCTTCACGGCACACACTGGAAGGTGCTCAGCTTATGAACAGCAAGTGAACGTGTTGTTCTCTTCCTGTTGCCCAGAGCTCAGCCCCTGACACACAATGCAGTGCTTAAGCCCTGCTCCGCCCACCAAGATGTTTGTATGGATCCATCATTATCACATCTATCTCTTCACACAAAGCCCCTTTCTTTTACAAGGGGAGCATTTTCCCATTTCACAGGTGGGAGGAAAAGCCACAAGACAAGACACCAAGGGACGTTTGCAAATTTCAAGTCCTCACATTGAGAAACCCAGAGTCAGATCTTTGACCAGTTGGTATTAAATAGCAATTTACATGCATAGTCTGAAAAAATCTCCCCCTGACCAAAGTTTCAGCTCGTAGCATGCTGGCTCTGACCCACAGTTCATCTGTCTACAAAATAAAGAGCATACGAACAGGGAAAAGCTTGACTGAAAATCATTCACATTTTCCATCTATGGCAGAAGCAGGGCTGGGATACAGCTCTCCAAGGAAGCACTGGGGCTGTTGCTGCATGCTTCCTGTTTTGCCAATTGCACACCAGCCAACATTTCCCATAAAACGCAGTTTATAATCCCGACCTTATGGGCTTTTTAGAAAGCATTGCACAGACTTTGTCTTCGAGGTTTTATATGAGAAATGCTGTAAAATGTGTATAAACCGTTCCCAGCTGACTTTCAATGAATGCAAATATAGAGTTCCCTGGTAGAATAAACACTTAACGCACAGATGAAACAGAGAAACGCTTCTCCTAATATTTGGAAAATAGAGGAATAACTTGGAATAATTCTATCTGGGTTCCTCATAGAGCATTAGTCTCTACCACTGTTACACACACAGGTGGTTTTAGAATATCATCTGTATTTCTTTTCTGTGGCAGACAAATATAAACATGTTCTGTCTTCCAGTGGTTGCTGCTCATTTCTCACAGTGAGATGATGTTCCCCATTCAGAGATGGAAAGGATCCTAATGTCCATCCTGAGGACACTTAAAGGGCCTCTTTGCAAACAGATATTTGGCACCTCTGTCTCCAGCATCTACCAGTGCTTGACTTAAAAGAAACATGGCAAGTGATCACACTTCTGCAATAATCCAAAATTTTACTCTAGCCTTTGCAACTGCAGGAGAGTGGAGGCTTTGCCTGGGCCTCAGTGTAGTTTTAAGTTGTGCAGATATCCTGGGATTTGTGTGCTGTAGCAGACAGCTTCTTTGTTCATCCATTTGTGTGAATAATACATGAGTGAAGGACGCTTGAGGCTCCTTGTGCCATAATGAAAATATGTCCATTATAGCTTGCTGATTGGTTCTCGAACTCCAGCCTGACAACCCAAACAAACAGGATAAACAGTGCAAAAACAAAACCAAAGCTGATCAGTTGGCATTCCTCCTCTGCCAGCCTCCCCAAAACAGTGCTGACATGTATTATTGCTGCACATCTCTCTCCAAGCCCAAATCCCGAGTTATTATGTAGACTTTGGAATGCTTTCAGTGATGCCTCATTATTCACAGAATTAACTACTGAATAGCATCCTCAAATGCCATTGTATGAACTTTGCATCCAAAATTATCTATTTATTCAGTCCAACGGCCCACTCTAGCACACAGCAATGCCTCTCTTCCAGTGTTTGCTACAAGAGAGACACAAGAGAGTTACTTTGAACTGTCAGCCTTGGATTTCTGTGGATGCTTTAAAGTCCTAATGTGAAAGCAGGGAATTGTATCATGCACGGCCATGAGCTGTGTCCATTTGGAATTTTCTCCCAAGGACACTACTCAGACAACAATTATCAAAGTTTTTTGTTAACAATTGTTAAAGTTTTGTGCCTGCTTTGTTTTCTCCTAATTCTTATCTCACAGAAAGAAAATAATAAAGTAAGGGATTTCGAACCAAAACCACTACAACAATGAAAAAGGCAAAGCATTTGCTGTTGCAAAAACTCATCTCCAGGCTGGAAAGAAGGTGCTGATCTCCCTCACCCTCCAACAAAGGAATGAACATGAAGCTGGGAGTGCTCAGGTCCTTGGATGAGCCACCTGCACCATGGGTCTTTGTGGAACAAAAGAAAAGAAGACCCACTTCCTAGTCATGTGATGATCTTTCTAACTACTCCACACTGATTGTGTTCCCTGGCATGGTTGGCACCCAAAGCTGCATGTTGTAAATCAATTCATGCTACATGGCCAGTAAATCAAAAACGTGAGCCCACACAGCAAGCTGTAAACTAAACTTACTGTTTAGAATGCTTTTCAATTGCAGTGGAGTCTTATGTCTCTGTTTTGAAGGTATGGTCATGCAAACCTTGATCTTCATGCAAACCTTGAAAGTCAAGCAGAGGATGCTGAGAAGTCATGGGCACTACAGAAGTGAGTCATTAACTACACTCATCTTACCCTCCAGTGGTAAATTTTCTGCCTGTGAAAATCAGACCAGTGTATGGCTGCATGGTGCAGCACTGCTTCCCTGTATTGCCCACAGCCAGGTTGCTGCTTTTCAGTCAGACATTCTTGCCACAGGATGTGCCTTGTGTTCCTTGCTTAGAGGGAGCTCAGTACCTTAGGAGAACAAGAGTTGCCCTGTACATGGGAGCCTTGCAATCCTGACCAACCAGCAAAGGCCACAGGAGATGCAAATGTGGGAGAATCTCCCAGCTCCCTCTTCTTCCTGACCCCACCAGGCACCTGTGTCAGAATCAATGCTTCCAAGCAGCTGTCAGCAGCATCTTCCTTCTGTGGAAGTGTCCAGCTTGCAGTCAGTCAAGGCAACAGCTCCTGCTCAAGCCCACAGCAGCTCCTGAGCCAAACCCTCATTCCAGCAGTGCACCCTGTATCATATTTTGTGGCTTAGTCATCCTGTTCTACCCATTTAGAACTGAGAGCCGCCAGCTTTTGGGTTAAGTGTCCTAATGGATGTAGATGTTGAAGAAGGTCTGAAAACACAGGACACAGTAGATCTCCTGAAGGCAGCTTCTGTCTCCTGCTTTCACAGGTTTCCATCTCTTTACAGTTACAACACTACCAAAGTGCAGCTTTTGGAGCCACCTTTTCCATGGGGTAAATGGATAGCCGGGAGGGGATGCTTTTTTCAGTTATTGTTGTCTGAAAGTTTTAGCAAAAATTAGAAAGGGGCAATATAGATTCAAGTCTTTTCAGGTTGAAGAGGATGTAGAAAACATGTCTCATTTCCTGACCAAGAACTCAAAATTTACTAATATAATCTTTTCTCACACCCTCTCTTCTGAAGAGAAAAGAAGGCCCTAACTTATGCACATCAAAGAGCAGGCATAAATACCACAGTAGCAGGTAGACAGTTATTTCAGGAAAAGCTTCAGTTCTTTCTCATTTCCCCACTCAGACTGATGAAGGATGCTAATCCCAGTTTGAAGCACCCAGTTCTGCCTGCTTCCCTGGTTAGGTGCCACTCAGCCTCGTGAATTCCCCTCCTGGAGACAGCAGTTCTGTTCTGGGCACTGCAGCACTTGAATATCACACCATGAAAGTCCTCTTTTCACACCTTTCTTCAGACAGCCACAGGAAGTGAGTTTTATTTTTGATGCTAAAGATGCTCTAAAGTCTTCTGGCTTGAAGCATGTTGGCAAGGTTTACCAACCTTCATGCTAGAGAGACACCAGTATAGAATATAAAAATTCATGAAGTGGCTGAGAAATATGTAAGACTGCTTTAAAAGGAGGTCAAGAAGCTGGTCGAAAAGAATATTCTGAGCTCTTCTGAGTGAGTGGGTTCTTATTGCATTTTTTGAAAAATGCACATTTAAAATATTATTTCCAGCTATCAGGAAAATAATACTGTAAATGCTAAGACTTTGCCAAACAAAAATGGGGCAGGTGGCCAAAGGATGTAGAAGAGGGAAGAATCAACAATAATCTTTGTATCAAGAATAACCTCTAATAAACACAGCAATTAAGCAAGAAAAGTTCTAATATGTTTATTTGAGCTCCCTTTCTCCCTTGTGCTGCGCCACAGCTATAGCTGCACTTTTCCTGATGAATCCTTCCTTATGCCTTCTTTCTTAATAATGCTGTCTCTGTGCCATGGTTTCAGTTTTCATTAATTTCCTTCCTTTCTCCAAGGGAAGTTACATTCTCATTGCCTCTTTTCAAAGCATGCTTTAGGTTACTGTGCCCATAATTTCATTTTGCACTAGTTCTTTCGGACTGTGATCCACAGTCCCCCTGGAATGGATGAGCTCTTTGAACCGTGTTATTTAGCTCTTGCTTGGCTGAACTTAAATGAAAAAAACCTGAAGGAGCACACAGCCTCTCAGTCCTAAGCTCATATCTCATGTAGTGCTTTGCTGCATTATTCATAAATAATGACCTCCTGCAGTGTGGTCAGGAGCAGAGATGTACAGATAATGCTAGGATGTGCCACAATGGAACAATGAGGCTTCAGCACCAAAACCTTTAGAAAAACCTTTAAGAGGTGAACTGGAACTTTGCTGATGGACAAAACTGATGGAGGGGAGAATAGTAGGAGTTCAAGAAAATAAGAGGAAAGGCAATGAATTAAGTTAATTCATTTAAATATACAGGAATTTAATCCTCCATGTTTGACTATTTCGTTCCAAGAAACCAGAGACGTGGGACTTCTCTTTTCTTTTACTGATCACGGATCTTTTATCACTTGAGTGAAAATTATGTTGACTTTATATACAAAACCCCAGAAACCCTGTGTGCCATGTAACTCTAGTAGAGCAGGGTAGAAATCCTCCAGTAATACTAAAAGCATTAAAAATTGAGTTTTTACTGAATAAAACATGACAATGAATAATGTAGTCTGCACAGTATTTCTTGTGTTATTAATTTGATGGTAAGTTTAATTAACTTAATGCTGCCCTAAATTCTAATTTTCCTTCTGCTGCAGAATCTCAAGCTAGAAATGCCAAGGGCTTTACAGAAGTTTTAGAGAAAACACTGAGTATTGGTGAGAGTGAAAAGAGGACAGCTGGAATTGCTGGGGATGTAAGGCATGGGCAACTATGTGGGAAAATGGAGCACAAACTTTGGTACCTGGGTCTTCCAAAATCACCAGTAATTAAACAAAATGCAAGGCTAATGTTGGGAAGGCAGGGGGGGACACACTACAGAATTTATTTCTTATGCCAGCTGGGGCAAGCTGAGGTAGACTGGGAGGCTGAGGAGTGCCTCACGAGCCTGTGCTTAAGGAGGGTTGCCAAGCGAGATGTATGTCATTGGAGTCACATAACGATTAATGTTCCAAGGAAAATTTACATTTCTGAGCCCAGTTTGGTGGCCAGCTCATCATGAACTCCATAAAGATGACAGGAGTCAGCAGGCAGCATGAAGGGCCTTTTTTATGAGGAAAATCTCCAAAAGGAAGCATGCCCTAGCAGCAGGGACTATCATTAGTAAAATGGTCTCTTCCCAGTTGCTTGGATGTGAGTGTCTTGCTGATGTAGCACCGAGCTCTCAGCAATGCTGTCAGATCAGTGACCTGACAGGTTTTAATGCCCAGAGGATTTACTCACAGGGCTGAAGTCTTCCTCCTGTAGCTGGCACTGGTTGTCTTTGCGTACTTACATCCAGGCACTGAAGGTCTGCTGTGGGGAAGATTTTTTCACTTGTTCTCTAGACACTGAGATGCATCCCAGGAAGAAACACGCAGAAAATTACTTTTTATCTATATGTTTGTTTGGTAGGACTGCACCTATGTCAGGCTAGAGCCAGTCTACCCTTACACAAAGGGCAAGAGCCTGACTGCCTTAAATCCAAGGAGGCCTAAGGTGGTCCAAGAGCCGGCATTCTGGAGAGAAGGGACCAAGGCAAATGCAGAGTTACCCTGTGTACTCTATTCTAGCCACTAAATTTTATATGGTTCAGTAAATCTGAGTACACAAAATATATTTATGTGATCCTTCAGATCTTTCTCAGATTATCTGTTGCAAGGAGAAACACAGCCTGCTGTACTGCAGACCGGCTTTCTAGCAAACTTTCCCCATTCCTTCAAAGTTTACACAGGTAAATTAAGTAGCTGTGCTGCTGGCTGGCTGCCAAGCAGCTCTCTTCATTCACAATTACAGAATCCTCCCAAAAAGGAGCTGTCACTGACAGCCAAGAAATTACTTTTGTCTAGAAAACTGCACATTTGGCTTTTTGAAGAACCAACCCTTTTGCCCTTGTTTTCCAGGCCAGTGGAGCACAATTCCAGCATTCTCATGCACATCTGTCTTGCTGGGTTTTGATTGCCAGCCTTCATCCTTCCAGCATCACAAAAAAATGCTTGGTCCCCATCTTTGGCCAGATGGTGGATCTCTCTCTTCCAGGTCCTCCCAGGGCTGGAGTTTTACTTTGAGGGAGAAAAGCCACCACAGTTCTCTCCCTGTTCCTCTCTGTCATGGTGCATATCCCTCTGAGACAAACATGGCCTGGTTGCTACTTCCATGAGCAAGGGGATAACCAACATGCCTGCTCTCAGCTAGAAAATAGGAAAAAACCACTCATAGAAATTCCCTGTATCACATATGACTGGTACTTTGTACAGTAATAGGAAATATAAGGTTGAGAGCTTAAAAACATTTCATTTTGCTATTTCCACCTTGCCTTCTCAGGGACAGAAGAACCTTTCAGCTCTCAGTGGATCAATGATTTGTTTGTGATCTCATCGAGAACTTAAGAGATCTGCCAGAGGAGTAAGAGCGTTTCCCATACGGACGAGGCATGACCTTCCCTATGGCTTAGAGATCCATCAGGAGTGGGGGTGAAAGAGGGACCTGGGGAAGACTTAAATCCAAAGGGGATCCCACAAAGATCTCAAAGAAGGGTTGAAATAGTAGTCTATTTACTCTGTCTTGGAATGTGAAGCATGAGCTAAACAAGAAAGCATGGCCAAGTACAGAGCAAGAAGGAGACATGATTTTGGAACAAATCAGCAAAATTTAGTTTTCTTTTGTTTTAAACGTATTTCTATAAACCCATATGACTGATTCTTCTAGGTTAGGTCCATTAACTAGCTAAAGTTTTTTTGCTTTAACTATAACCTGGCTTCACTTTTAGGTGTTCATGCAAAGTTCCTGAGGTCTCTCCCAGACATCCAAGGGCATCACACTACATCTCCACCTGGCCAAATGATCTGCAGGGTTTACCCCTGCTCCAGGTATTTGGTGTTCTCTGTTCCCAGTACATACCAGAGATTTCTCCAGTAAATGGGTGGAGTTCACAGTAAAAACCAAAAAAGAGCAGAGGGCATCCCTGTTAAGGATACTTAACCACTCAAATATGCTGCCAGGCACTGGTGGTTGCTGAAATCAAAGAGAAGCGCTAAGTCTAATGCTGACAGTCTCTCATATCACCAATAGAGACAGGCTCCTCTTAAGCACAGATTTAGAACAGGGGCCCGACTTTGGAAAAACCCAAAATGAGGCTGCTGCTCTTCTTGATCAAGCTCAAATTTACCCCCTGATTATCAACAGAAGCAGGCACTGGCCTCCTGCCACTGAAATTAGATTTTTGTCTCTTGCCCCTCCCAGTATGGCATTTTGCACGTACAGAGCTACAGGCCTACAGCTCTGTGCAAACAGCCCTTACATATTGAAAGCAGACTTTTCAAAATCTGTAATGAATATGTTTTAACTCAATAACTTAAATTGACCCTTGTCATTTAGGGTCACTCCAGTATTAACTCCCATGTAAGCAGGTTCCTTCCAGAGAAGATTACCCATGGAAGAGCTTTACTTCATGTATTTCAAGCCATTATATTTGCAGCATTATAATATCTCTGGTCTTCCCTAAAACTAATGACTGCTACTTCTTTTAAAATTTATTATTTTCATTTAGTTCCTTTTTATGAAGCTGGTGGGTATTCTTTCTCCTCACTACTTCCATAGGAAGGTGAATAGCTCCCTCAAGTGCCCCATTCAGTCCCTCATCTGATGGAAAACTAGAGCTGACACTTTCCTTGGGAATCCTTCTCCATGTTCTGCAATTCAAACTGCTTCTTACACTGCATCAGACAGAATATGAATCAAAAACATAACCCAGGAGAGCAATTACCATCCAAGCTGCAGCCTTCCCTTCCCTCCTGTTTACACACAATAAAAATGGGGAAAATACTCATCCAAAAACCTGGAACTTTGAAGAAGGAGAGTTGGCCTCTAAGTAGGCAAAAAATCCCCCAAAACAAACCACTAAGGTAATATTTAAAATAATTTTTTCACTGCAAGTAATTTTTCTGTATCTCATTTTGCAAGTGACATTACAGATGTGTGGTGTGCAAATCCCACACTTTAGGCTAAATGTTCTTGGTTCAGTAGGAAATACTGGTAAAATAGATATGACAAATAACAAATACTAAAAAAAAAAAAATTTTTTTTTAAATTTAAAAGCCAATTGTCTCATTGGAAAAGTATTCTTCATTTCAAGATGAATTTACCAGGATGCCAATAACTCTTTTACACAAATAGTCCTTTCACCCAGCAACTTCAGAGGTTGCTCAGCACATGTCCTGGCAGGTTTTTAATATCTCCAAGACTGAAACTCTCTGGGCAATCTGTGACAGTGTTTGACCACTCTCACAGTAAAAAAGTCTTAAACAGAATTTGCTGTGTTTTAAACAGAATTTGTGTCCATAGTCTCTTGTTCTTTACCTAAATACTAATTAGAACAGCCTGACTCCATCTCCTTTATCCATCCCATCAGGCATTCATCCTCAAGGGAAGAACCCTTGAGCCTTTTCTTCTCAAAGATGATGTCCCAGCTCTCTAAATCTCTTCTTAAATGAGAGATATCGAAGTCTCTTTATCATCTTTGTGGCCCTGCACTGGCTTTGCTCCAGTATGTCCATGTCTCTCCTGTACTGGGGAGCCCAGTACTAAACTCAGCACTCCAGCTGTGCCTCACTAGCGCTGAAGAGAGGGGAAGGATCAGCTCCCTGAACCTGCTGGTGACTCCCTGTCTATTGCAGCCCAGGAGGCTGTTGGTCTTTGCTGCAAGGGCACAGTGCTAGGTCATGGCCAGTTTGTCACCCAACAGGAGGCCCAAAGTCTTTTCTGCAGAGCTGATTTCCAGTCATTCATCCCCCAGAGTGTACTGGAGAATGGGGCTGTTCCTCCACAGGTGCACGACTTTGCATTTCACATCACTGAACTTCCAGAGGTTCCTTTCAGCCCGTTTCTCCAGCCCATAGAGATCCTCCTGAATGGCAGCACAGCCACCTTATTTTATCAACTGCTCCTCCCAGTTTTGTGTCAGCAGCAGACTCTGGAGTGTAAGAAATATAAAAGTATGGGCACAGGCAGTCCCATACCAGCTCAACTCAGAGCCATAGAGAGATCCCATGCTTATTTCATTGACTGTCTGGTGTGTATGCAGCCACAGAGATTAAGGTGTGCTTTAGGGGAGTTTTCCTGCAGCAGGAACAGCTCTGTGCTATTCAGATACCCCAAATAAGGTATGCCTCTGCTTTTTCAATTGCTGTCTAGCTGTTGTGTGAACTTGGGGGTTTTGGTTTATTTTGGTTATCACTCCCAAATCTACTCCATTTGCTGAGCATGTGCATGTGAATGCCTCTATGGATCAGACTTGGTATAATACCAAGAAAAGGCAGCTGCTGACAAAAGTCTGACTCTGTAATATGATCAGAAACTCCGTCTTGAATTCAGTCAGGATTTTAGATATTTGAACAAGACAAAAAGATGCAAAGGAGGCAAGTGTCAATATTTCCTTCTGGCCTTAGTCACTTATATTTGCAAACATATTAAAAATTCATCTGAGCAGCGTTGTGTTCTGAGTCACTCAGCATCATGTAATTTCAACTCTTGTCTTGGGGTCAGAGTCTCTCTCTTCACAGCTGTCATGGTTTCACCCCAACTGGCAATGAAGCAATACACAGCTGCTCATTCACTCCCCCTGTCAGGATGGGGGAGAGAACTGGAAGGGTAAAAGTGAGAAAACTCATGGGTTGAGATCAACAAAATAAGAGCTGTACATGCAAGCAAAACAAAACAAGGAATCCATTCACCACTTCCCAAGGGCCAGCAGGTGTTCAGCCATCTCTAGGAAAGCACAGCTCCACCATGCATAATGGTGACTTTGGAAGACAAATACCATCATTCTGAGTGTCCCCCCTTCCCATCTTCTTCCCCCTGCTTTATATGCTGAGTATGATGGGATACCCCTGTGGTCAGTTGAGGTCAGCTGTCCCATCTGTGTCCCTTCCCAGCTCCTTGCGCACCCCCAGCCCTCTCTCTGCTGGGGTGGGGTGAGAGGCAGAAAGGGCCCTGACTCTGTGTCAGCACTGCCCAGCTGCAACAAACACATGCCTGTGTTACCAACACTGTTTTGGTCACAAATCCAAAACACAGCCCCATATCAGCTACAGTAAAGAAAATTAACCCAGACAAAGCCAGCACAGCAGCATACTCCATTCTTTTGGGATGAACTTTAAACTCCGTAATGCCACTTATCTCTTTCACCCTGGCCTGCAGGGTGTGCAGGACACCAGCATTCAGGAAGTGTGGGACCCCGCAGCCTGCAGGACAGCCACCCTCGCATCAGGATGGTGCCACAAACAGAAGTGATTCAATAGCACAGACCACGTACAAGATATGGGATGGGACTGCCAGAACTGCTCTGCACAGCTCCATTTCTACCTGCCAAGTACTCCGTTCACTTTCCAGGCTTCATCCATCTGAAAAGCAAGACAGTTTTACTTATTCCAAGGAACTACTGCCATAAACCTGGTGTTAGCTCATGCTTGGGTCAGGAGGTGTTGCTTGAAACCACCAGAAAACTTCAGACTTAGACAACTCCTTACTAACCAGCCACCATGAAATCCTGCATCTCCCTGCCATCTTAAAATAGGAAAATTCCTCAGAATTCCTCACATATAGGCTTGTCCAAATTAAAAGAGGACATGAAAAGGTGGTGAAGGCAGACGAAAATGACCTCTGAAAATAGATAAGAGCCCCAAATAAAAGTGTATTTCTATTAATCTAGGGAGTGAGATAATTATAAGGTACTTCTGAATGTTAAACACAAAGTCACTCCAGCAAGTTTGGACTGATTTAACTCCCCCAGAGTCCATGCCAACTGGTGAGAATCCTGAATGCAGGTAACTACAAATTTTATACAAGAAGCTGTGCTAACACTGATCATACTGATGACACTGTGTCATTAGAGGCAGGGACTAGTAAAACCAGAATACATCCAATGAACTCGCATTTTTCCAAGAAAAGTAAATGGGTAGACACATAGGAAGCCATGTTAGCTTGTGTGAAATACGTGAATCAATGAGACAGCAAACAGATAACAGAGGGCAGTGCAATACAGTGTAAAGCAGGAAGCAAACATCTCAGCTTTGGGTCTGTTAGCTGATGGAAAATGATGTCCTGTTCTCCCTGCCTCTGCTCTTGCCTGCATGCAGCATGCCCAGCGCTGCTGCCAGGCATGCTATTGGAATGAGGGAAACCTGCTCTGTCCAGAGGGCTACGTGGCCAGAGAAAACTGGGGGCAGAAGCAGAGTCCTAAGGCAGAGCCAGCTGCCCTCAGACACAGTCACAGGTTCCCACACTGAAGGACAAGGTGAGCTGGGAAAGCAGGAAAAAACTTCAGTAAAACATCTGGATAATGCAACCCAAATGTGATGCAGTTAAACCCAAGGGTCATCCAGCTGTAGTTTCAGCATACTCACCTCAATTTTTTCTGCATTATTTTCTTTTTACATCACAGTGGTTCTCTCTCCCTTTAAATCCTCTGTAATTAGGGAGTGCAGATTGAGTTTTTAAGAGCAGCAGTCTCAGACGACTTGAAGGAATTTAATTTCTGCTGTCAAAGATGCTGAAAATTTGAGAGAGAAAATGAGCTTTGCTGCCTGCTAGAAACAAGGAAGCAGAAGCATTTTTGAACAAAGAGGGATGTGTGTCAGGGGAGAAGTAAGATCTAATGTACATCTGCTCTGCTAAACCAAATCAAGGACCTCTCATTGCCCACCCTGATTACTTTTTAGATCGCTGCCTTTCTGGTTTGGACTGCTCCGACCAGCTTTCTCCAAGATGTATCTGCCCTGCCCTAAGAAGTGTCAGTGCAAAACTGTCCCTGACTTTTAATAATAAGCATAGACATAAACATGGAGGCCAAGCTGTCTTCAGCGATGCCCATTCTGGAAAACAAAGATAGTCCAGGATGCAATAAATGCAGTTTCATGAGTTCAACCTCAGCCCTGTGCTACAGGCTTCATCTGGAGGATAGGGACAAACCCTCCTCACAGCTAAGAACACTCCATACATACCACAAAAAAAAGGAGGTAAGGGATTTTTGTCTTATCAGCACCAGCAAGGAAACAGCTCCTCACTGCAGTTAAACACAGAAAAACAGGGTCAAAGGAAATTTGGCAAGGTCTAACCCACCTCTCCTCTACTTGTTTCTAAAGGTCTCTGCAGGAAAGACCCAGCAGTGTCGCAGTCAAGCTGCCCTGGGGCTTTGCAGTCCTTACCAAAAAAGCTCTTCCCAGTGTCTACTCACAAACTGAGAGGTTACACTTCAAGCCTAGTGCTCCCCATCCCATCTACCACAAACATAGAGAACAGATTATTCCTTAACCCTCTTTCTAACAGTCTTCATAAACTTTGTCTGCTCTCAAACACTTCTTCTCTAGCCTAAGCAACTTCAGTGTTCTTCTCCCTCACCTCCCAGGTCAGGTTTGCCAGACCTTAGATCACTCATGCTGGCCTCCTCTTCACTCTCTCCCATTGAGCTACATCTTTCCCAATAAGCTGGAAATTGCCTGTGTTGCTTCACTGAAGATACTGAGTAGAGCAATACTTTATTCATCCCTTTTAAATGTATTCCTTTTCCACAATAATACACCTCAGCTGTCTAGCTCTCCTCCTTTTCTGCAACTGCCATCTGACCATTGGTTCCCTGGTGTTTGTTATTACTGTTCAGGTGAAATATCTCATTTGGTCTCTCAAATTTCACCCTTTAAATTAATTTTGAATTTTGCTCTCATCTTCAAGTGCACATGGCCCCTCCCAGCTTTATGCCATCTATACATTTAATGTGCACATTCTGTCTTCACAAATGCAGCTAAAGTTAGACCCAGGACAGACCAGAGCATGACCTTGCTCCCCCTTCAGCAGGATGTCTTCTGTAAAGAAGATACACATCACAACTACTTGGAGCAGTTACCCACCAGCAAGGGAGGCCAAGTGGGATTTTGAGTGATACAGCCCTTCAGAACCAAAGGTGAGTGAGGTGGCTTTAGCTTTACTTTTAAGAAAGGACAAGGAAGTGGTAAACAAATGGAGGGTGGTTGGGAGATGCCTTGACTTAAGATCAATGTTAAAAAGTGAAGAATGCAATGAAATGTGAAGAGAGCAGGAACAGCTAAAAGGAAGGGGCTGGGAAGAAGGTAGTGTGTTCTTATTATTGTCCCCCATCACTCCATGGGATATGTATCTTTTGCTCCCCCTTTATTCTAGTTGAATTGGAAGTAAATGAGCAGGAGCTGTGTATTCTCATCTATGTTCTACAGTTAAGTAATACACAGCCCTGATTCCAACTAGGACGCTCCAGCAACTTCATCACAAAGATATGAAAGAAATGAATACATGATGATGAGGTCAAGCATATGAAAAATAAGAGAGAAAACACTCCTGACACACCATACCATCCAGGTTTGCAAAACTCGAGCACACACTGAGATGTGCAGGTCATGTCCAAGTGTGGGTCAATTGCTATAAAAATAAGCAATTCAGCTCTCAATGGCCCTGTCTGCGCCAAGTCTTAGCTCAGGGGAGTTAAGTGATCATTTTCCCTTGAAACACAGCCTGTGACTTCAAAAGAAATAGGTAGCACTTGTGTCTAGCAGCTTAACCACTCACAAAAAGCTAGGTGGGAAACAGGCATCGGTTTTTTGACCAGCAACTGCTGTGATAACCTAACAATAAAAAAAAGACAAAAAAGATGAATTAGGAACCTTTACCTAAGGCACAGCCATACATATTTAGGAGAAAGCCTTTTTAAATTTAAAACTTCAATGGCTCTTCATAACATACCTATTCCAAGTGAGCTTTAAAGAAACACTCTTTCTGATGGGTAGAGCAACACACTTCAAGCAGGATCTTTCCACAGCTACACCAGCATCCACACAGCCAGCCACTCAGTCCCCCTCCCCAGTGGGAGGGGAGAAAGAGCAGGATGAACAAAAGCAAGAAGGTTTCATGAAAAGTCAACATAGTTTAATAAGGGCTGCAAAGGCAGTCTCTCATCACCTCCCACAAGCAGACTGATGCCCAGTCATGGAACAACAGTCAGCTTGAAAGACAAAGTCTTGACGGGCAGATGTGGGGGAAAACAATGAATCAACAAAGCAACACAGAGGATGCATAGAGGCAAGCTGCCAGAAAGCAGCAGGGAAGTCAAAGGACAAGCAAAGGAGAGTAGTGTGCTTTAAACACACAGAACAGGCAGTAGAGCTTCTATAAAGGAACTAACATCAGAAAACAATAATATGGGAGGGGGTTGGGGATAGAGACGTTTTTCCCATTTTCCTTTTTTTAAAGTAGAATAGTATCAAGCTGTCACAGAGAGTGTCTGACAGAGCTGTGCTGTACTGGCATTAGTTTCCTTACAAGAACACCAAGATCAGGAGCTGCTCTAAATCAATTTTCTTTGAAATGGATTTGCTCCAAGTGATTTTGTTTCAAGGACCCAGCCTGATTAGAGGTCATGGCTGCAATTCTGTTGGAGGAAAGGAAATGGCAGGTGTCAGGGGTAAATTATGTGTGATCTGTAGACACTGGTCATGGGGCTGCTCCAAACTGCAACAGACCTGTCATGACAATGATAGGTTGAGGTCATGCCAGGGAGACCAGGAAGGCAAAGGGTACATCAGTCTTGACAGTAATGAGAGCACCATTCAGTATCCCACAGTTGCAAGTTTCTCTAGATTTAGCTTCTTTTCATTTTTCCTTTTTTGTTGTTGCTTCTACTGCAAGGACAACGCTGCAGCTTGCTTACCTTTGTGACCGTGGTAAATTAAAGGAAATATAAGGAAAACATTAGAAGCACATTTGCTATTTTCCTGAACAAGTTACATGATTACTTCAGAGAAAAGGGGAGAGCAGCTAGTAAACACTGAAAATTGCTGCTGGAGTTTGCCAGCCAGGAAGCAGCTTTAGGTCTGCCATCATCAGCCAACTTTGCAAGGACCACGAATGCTGCCCATAGTGGGTAGACCCAGCCAAGGCATGCAATCATCTCACACCCCAAACCTGGTATGACTCCTTTTAGTGAAAAGATTTGATGTTGCCTAGCTCAGGAAAGGTCTAAAGTGTAGAAAAAGAAGAGGAAAGAGGTCTCTTACTGCTAACTCATGGGACTGAGGACCCCCAAATCTGGGTTTGTCTTTTACATATGACTTTATTTTCCAGTGAACACAACTCCATTCTCTCTACAGCCTGAACTTCCCAAGTGCTGAGCACACTCAAAGCTACCAACAGCTCTACCAACCCACACCTGCTGCAAGCAGCACTTAATTGGGTAACAAAGTAAGTAGTAGCAGAGATACAGCATGCAAACAGATAAACTGTTTGCAAATTCATATGTATTAATCTCAGCATATTTATACATACACAAGCAGACACACATATGCACATATATGTACACAGACACCTAACTATGAAACTGCTGTCATGTTCTCACTCTCAGAACCTGGGTGAAGTATAAAAACAACAGTACAAATACAAACAGTAGTTTCACATTATTTGCAGTGAAGTCTTTTATTCAGGCTGTACCCATTCAGATCCCTTCTCAATTCCCTCAACATGTTGCAGAAACTGCCCACCATTGCAAACAAAAGGACAGACTGGTGAAGATTTCAAGCAGCAGCAGCAAAAGCTACAGCAGGAGAGAAACTGCAGGAAACAGGAACACAGATAAGGCCCCTCAGTGTTTTTGGACTTAGGTGCAGACGGAGACCAAACAAGATCATTTAAGTCCAGAGCATGATACAAGTCCAGAAGAAAGCGAGAGTAGGGGAAAAAAACCCCTAAACAAACAAAAATCCCAAAACAAGCCAAAAAAACAAGGCTGTGAATTTCCCTTAAGGAAACTGAATTATCAGAAATGCTGGAAAGTCTAACACACAGTACCTCAGGCTCTCTTCCTGAACTCTGAATTTGTTTCCTAGACCAAAGGAGCTAATTACTGCCTGTGAAACCAAAGACACCATCCCGAAATAACCTGCCCTACAAGACCACAACTCTTTATCAGGGAAAAACTATCCCCATTGCTGTGTATCTATTGCTTGCACACTTGCTCTGTCTGTTAGACAGCTGTAAAGTTTCTTGTATTTTACCACATGAAATTTGGAGTCAGGTAAAAACAAATAAACCAAAAAACCCTTTGTCAAAAATCAATTCTCAGTAAGTTCTGTCCTTTAGGTTTTATTTTTGTGAGTAAAAATTTTTACTGGCCTCATATCAGCCACCACAATTGAGCAACTTTATTCCTCTGTTCCCTGTTCCTCATGGGAAAAAACACAATTGCCTCAGCATTTCCTGCTCATGAAAGTAAGTTGCTCTGCTGTAAACAGAAGAGAGGAAAAAAGTCACAAACCAAGCAATACAAATATTTGTATAGGCCCTTCATTAGGTTCTTGCACTTTAACACATACTTGAAGAAAATCTTTCACTACATTTTAAGACTTGTTTCATTACGACATACCATATCTTAGAAAACTAATGATCCCAATTGTCTTTTAAAAATGTAATTTGGTTTGCAGGGTGTCTCAGCTCTTTACCTGAAACAAAAATAAATGTGCCTGATGTGCTAAAGCTCACCTGCAGAACAGAAACTGCAGGGTGCAGCCACTGCCAGTTTTGAGTGGGTTTTGCCTCATTTGTGTCAACCTCTGACTAACATACTCCAAACCCCAAATCACTGCTGAACTGAGTATTTGTGAGGCATCATTGTTACTTATATAGATCTCACACCTTTCTGAGCCATCCCCTACTACGTCAGTGTTTCACTGACCTTGAGGTCAGTCCCTGTCATACAGAACAGCAGGAACTGAATTTCAGTGATAACTACAGCTCATATTAAGTTTTGCAGTCAGTATGCACCAAGGCTGCCAATGTCTATCCAGACAGGCTGGAACAGCCAGGCTTCAAACTACATCTAGTAATGAACTCTTCCTTTCTCAGGTGTTAGCACTTCAACTGCCATGCAACTTGCTGGGAAGAAGAGACAGCTGATGTCTCCTCCTCCCCCTTGGCCCCAGCCTCTGTTCACTAGGCAGGTTGAGCTGCACCTTTTTCTCTTCCCTATCTGCCCTCACAAGATGAAAACCATCTGACACATCTTTCTCAAAACACCAGCCAGTACAGACGTTTTCTTACGCTGCAGCTTCCCTTGATTGGGATACAGCTGATACTGAAGACACCACCTGCAGCGACAGCCTCTGGCAGGCAAAGAGGTTAATCAGGCAGACTGAAATCAGGATTTAGAAGCAAACCTTAGTACACTGAAGCACAGGTTCCTCACTCCAAAATAGCAGCAATTCACTACCTTCTGCCTGCAGCCCCCACACACCTCAAAGGTGAGCAGTTGCTTCATGCACGTCCTACACTGACTTTCTCCTTTGTTTGTATCAGCTTGACATTTGAATTTAAGTAGTTTTCAATAGTATACTCTTAGCTTGCAATTAAGTCTCCATTAAATCCAGGGCTACTTTTTCATCTGCACATGGTAAGAAGCCAGCTAGCTACTTGAAGTCTAGCAATTTCACTTCCCTGAAATCGGAGTCTTCCTCCTTGCTGCAGGGAGTTTTTTTCAGTGTTAATAAACAGGCCTTCCCCCACATTAAATGCATTAGACTTGTTAGTAGTTTGAATCACAGCTTTATTCCCAACTCCTCCAGAGCTTCATTTTTTGTATTTTTCTTCCCAACTGTTCAACGTTGGAATCTAGCATAAGAACTGTTTTAACCAAATTTGACTACATCCCCTAACAGTATCTATACTACCACTACCTAAAATCCTACTGTTTTTCCATGAAGGTCAACTATTTCACCAAAGTATCACAGTAGAAAGTGGATTAATACATTAAACAGAAATTGGTGGAGTAGACAACACATTAAAAAAATATATACTTAGTATTTTAGGAAGTCATTTAACACTCAATATTTAGGAAGTAGGTTTGACCCTTAACTTGTACAAGAACTGTCTTCAAGCACATTGGCCACAAAGTGCCCCGAGTCCAACACTTGGGAGTTGCTGCAGAACACGAGACCAGCTAATTTCTGAATTTCAAGATTGGTAGTGGTTACACTACTCTTACAAAAAGACATTTGCTTTCATGGTATTTCAAAAACAGTTACAAAACTCTGCACTGGTACCAACTGCACCAAAAGACAGCAAGTCATCTAATATGACCTACTGTCATTAAAATTCCTGCTCCTCTGAAGCTCTCATCTGTAAGTTGTTTACACATTTTTGATGTTTTGATTACATTGTTAGGAATTTTGCTTCTGGCTGTATAGACTAATTTTAGCAAGTCTCTTTTCCTACACACCTTTTGATTATTAACATTGCAATACAGTATGGGTAAGGAGGTTGTCTATAAGGCTTTAAACAGATTCAGATATATCAGCTTTGGGCCTTTAAATTACCAACTACACACCAAATGAATTAACACTCATTGGTTGCAACATGCTTTGATTTAGGCAAAACAGTCTTAAAAATGTTTAAAATATATACATAATTAAAAGGTCCCATAGCACTCTTGTACCTTAATTATGCAATCTCCATATGCCTACTTAGTTTCAAGATACTTACCACAAATCAGTCAATCACTAATTCTGTTTGTTCACCATGTGAAATAACAAGAAATAATGTCTCCAGACCCATCACTGGAAAGGGCCATGCCTGGCACCTATATATACCATATACACTGTCCTGGTCACAGTCCTTCGTATTATTGGTCACACTCTTCCCATGTCTCCCATCCTGTCTGTGCCACCATCTGCAGCCCTTTGCTTCCAATTCCAAAGGGAAATGCCACTTTTTCCAGATAGGAAGTATTTGGATTACAAATATCCCACATTCATTCCACACCTATTCCCCACAGTTAAAAGAATACTATGGGCTTTAGGAATACCCTAATTGCAAAACACTGCTTTGACAAGTCTGCTACTTGTAAATACATTACTGAGAATGTCAGTATTTTACATTCCTCTCAAAGATGGACATGACTTTGCCTTGGCTCCCTCTCCCCTACTCAGTTACATTTAACAATTCAAACAGGGTACAAGCAAATTCTGGATCAACAGCAGGATCTAGTTTTGCCTCCGTTCCACTACAGATTTGTGTGAAAAGACCATTTCCATTTAACATTAGCAGTTGACAAAGACTTCAAAGTAAATAAAGACAGCTAAAAGCAAACCCACACAGTAAAAATTAATTATATTCTCTAAATTATTCAATGCTTAACAGATGTATTCAAACTAGTTATCTCTGCAATTCAATTCAAGGCTACAGAATAAAAGCAATTCCAAGCATACCCACAAGCACAATTTAGCATGCTGGATCAACAGCACACAGTATTAAGCTGTGAGAGAACAACTAGGCTCAAAAATAATCCTGTTTAAATTTGGAGAGAGTTTTATTTCTGCTGATTTTCTTTATTACCGCCAAAAAAACTACTGAAATACACCATGCTAGTCTGAAGTTTTTTCATTTAATACCCCACTTCTTCATAACCACACACATTGACTTCCCACCTTTCATATAATCCTTTTAAGTCCGTAGATCATAACTATATGATTTCCCATTCTGAAATCCACAAAGGTGGCTTCATTATTTCCAGACAAAACTACACTATCATTAGCCAAGAAAATAACATTTTAAACAAAAAAGCCTACAAAACAAAACCAAAAAATGAGCGCTCATTTGGAAACTAAATGGTAAATGGATCTTCATCCAAGTTCCGAGTCCATGTAATGTGAAAATCAAGTAAGGTGACAAACAAAAGGTTATTTGTTAGTAGAAGCAGTATTCCCCCAAGAAGCAACAATTTCCCGCGTATTTATTTGTGCAGAGATGAGTTACATTTTAGCAAGATGTTATATGCATGATATCTGTCCAAGCTTTTCAACAAGAGTTCATGTGGTTTCATTCACACAGTGCATTTCAGGGAGGAAAAAAATTAATATATGTGACACTATAACTTTACTCCTAAAAAGGCTTTAGTTTGCTGTCTTAAATTATGGCTTAATCCCTGACTATATGCAATTTATCAAAATGGTAACACATAAAAGAAAGACAGTAAAAGTTTTGGGAGATATTTTACTAATGTACAATTTTATTAGCGATGTACAATAGACATTTTAATTCTCTATTTATTCTGTCTCCTTGAAGCTTAGTAAATGCTTGTTTGTATATAAAACTACACAATGCCTTTTTGTGAGGACCAGAAATTGTGAAAATCTAAGTGCTACAGTATATTTTGTAGTGATTTAACACGTTGTCCAGAAGAGTTACCAGCCACTTCAATGAAGGACTTCTAAAAATATTTCTGATCAAGTTCAAATGTAAGTTCATAAATAGTGATTGGTTTGCTCATGCCCATTATACTGCTAAGTACAAATGTCTCCAATATAAAATACCGTTTCAATACATTTCTCCACATGGACAACTAGATAATCCAGCCATATTTACTTCTAAACAAGGCTAATACAAATTTACAAGCAAAGTAACTTCAAAATTTATTCAGAATAATTATTTTTCAACCAGAAGCTTTACTTTGGACAACGCAGAAGTATATTGCAAGTGACATTCTGCAGCAGAAGCTGGAGGCTTGAGAATAACAACTAAGAAAGACTAAATATCAGCAATACACACTTTTACAAGAATTCTGACCATTCTGAATGTTAACATCAAAGACCAGATGCTTCAGTTTGTGCGCCTGTCAATCAAAACCTCCACACAAAAGAAAAATTTAAAATTTCCCACAGAACACAGTATTTCAGAGAACATGTTAGACACTGGCATGACATTTCCCAGATCAAATTGGCAACTGAAATTTAACATCCACCTGAGCTTGTTTTGCTAAGCTTACTATTTCAGACAGCTTCACCACCTGAAAAACAGAAAATAAAAACTTCATTTCAAAACAATCCTAACTTGACTGAGCTGGATCAACCTTTTTAAACAAAGTGACAGCAGGCAACCATCAGTAAGATATTAGAGGGGGCTAGGGGTGGGATTACTATCTAGCTCAGTACTTCCTAATCACTTTTAAATGAAAGATAATCAAGTCTTCTAGAAAACATCTCAGAGTTAAAAAGGTTGCTTCTCATTTATAACGAAGTATCTTGACAAAATACTAAAAGTTTTAAATTTTATGTGCTCCCTTGTTATTTTGGGAGGTGTTGAGGTGGCCACTCGCAGGAGATTCTATATATCTAGAAGCTATTTCTCCTCTGAGTTTTTGTTGCAAGCATTTCTGGTTCTTATTTTGATACCTTAAGGAGCCTCATCTTCTCCTGCATAACAACTCTAAATCTCTCTGAATTACTTCCTGCTTAGAATGAAATGTTATAACTGACTAAGTGGTTCTTTGGGGAAAAAAAATTCCTAAGTTTCCCCATGACACAAAACCCACCAGATATCTTCTAATTTCTTGCTATACATTTCTTGAACAACTTTCTTTTCCACAAACAAACCAAAGCAACACACACACACAAAAACCAGCGTATCTGAACATCTGAATAGCTAATTATCTTAGAAGGCAACATGATGATCACCTATAGTTTTAATCATGCACACCGAAATAGTGGTCAATAAAAGGAAGTGTTACATTGCATTTTTCAGGCACCTCAACTTAAGTATTTTCTCCCAATTAATAAAGCTAAGCTCTTAGCCATTCTCCTACCAAGTGGAATAGCTAAGACCTGATCATTGATCTGGTTTTGGTTTGTGGGGTTTAATAACTTCTGACTGCATAGCTGTTCCCCTGACAAACTATGTACTTACTAACTTATAAAATACTTGCTTCAGGCACTGGTAGCAACGGGCACTGGGATTTATCCTAAGCTACCTTTATTGATTGAGTGGAGTTTTGACTTTTCAATACTCTGCAACAGATGCTATGTTCTGAAGAGAATATTCATAACCAGCTTACCATTTTTTACAGCTTATTCTTATACATTCTTACCATTTTTGCAGCTTCATCCAAGTCATCACATGCAAGGATTTTAAGGCCACTAGCTGTTATTAAAGCTTTGGCATCATCAACTCGTGTACCTTAAGAAACAGATAAAATGCCACTCTTATTGAACAGGAGAGTACTACTACTACTACTGCTACCTACTAGTCTCATATTTCTAGGAAGCCTGTTCCAAAAGTTAGTGAATAAATCTAGAAAACAACATTAGTAGTTAAAAAGCAGAAGTCTCTTTTTATTAACTTGCCGATCCTCACCATCTAAATTCAAGGTTTGCTTTATTTCTCCATTGACTTCAACTCACAGGTAACTTGCTACACAATAGAGAAGCTCAGTAACACCTGTCAATTAGGTAGAAATATATTCAAATATATATGAAGCACACTCACCTTGCAACCGTACCACAATAGGGATTTTTAGCTCCAAATCCTTTACTGCCATAACGATGCCTTGTGCTATAACATCACATCTCATAATGCCACCAAAAATATTTACCAGAATAGCCAGTACCTACAGAATCAACGACAATATTCACGTTAAAAATGGCCAGAGACACATCAGATGAAAGCAGCACACAGCCTTCAGCCTAAGGATAATTCAAGCTCTTTAAGTGCATTAAAGGACTCTGCAAAAGACAGAACATTTCTGTTCTATAGAACATCAGCAACCAAAGTACAGTTCTGTAGAGTCACATACAGCAGAGCAGTTACTTCAGGAAACTGTCAACTATTTATCTTTCCATGTCTAACAGTACTCCAGCAGAGGTACCCCCCACACCAGTTACTCCACATACTGAAGAAACTAAAAGACACAAGAAATTTTAAAAACTCATACACAAGGCCCTGTTTACACAGCTTACTTAAAAACCAGCATCCTTAGAGATACGCTATCTGAAATACATTTTATTCAGGAGGATTAAGTCACCAGTTAAGAGAACTCAAGTGGTAGAAAGGAAGGGTAAAAAGAACCATGGTCAGAGGTGAAAGATGAAACAAAGCAGGAACCAAAATGAGTAGGCAGCCTTAGATGACAAAATAAACTCAACAAAACATTCCTGTGCAACTGGTTCATAAACAGTAACTTGGTTATCTTCCAATTAGACTAGCTCATCTGTGTGACATTGTTCTTGCTCCTGCTACCAATGGGCAACTTAGGCTGGCTCCCCAGAAGGCTGTTCCAAACAGCCCCTGAACCAAACCCTGAGTGCAGTCCATGGCACCAGCAGGCTGCACTGCTCTGTGACTTTCAGCACCAGGAATCCCAGCTATAGCAGTTTTTTCATAAAATAGTGAGCAACTGAAAGAAGGCAGAAAGGAAAAGTTGTATTAAGAAGCCTGTTTGGACACCCTCTGTCCATGCATCAGCAGAGAATTTGCACTGTAAAAACTCATCCCAGACCAGCAACCCTCAGATTCTACCTTGTTTCTTCTCTCTGTAATTCAGGTGCTCTGTGACTGTGTCCCTCACTGTTCCCTCAATTTGCTGGAAAAATGTGAAGAAAGAACAAGTCTTACGAGGAGTGGCTGATGGAGCTGGGAGAAAAGGAGGCTCAGGGGGGTCCTTTTCACTCTCTACAGCTGCCTGAAAGGATGCAGCAAGGTGGGGTTGTCTCTCCTCCCAAGTAACAAGCAGTAAGACAAGAAGGAATGGCTTCAAGTTGCACCAGGGGAGTTTTAGATTGGATACTGGGAAAAATTTCTTCCCCAAAAGGGATGTTAATCACTGGCACAGGCTGCTCAAGAGGTGGTTGAGTCACCAACCCTGAAGGTATTTAAGACTTGTGGACGTGGTGCTCAGAGACATGGTTTAGTGCAGGACTGGGCAATGTTTGACTTATGGTTAGACTCAATTTTAAAGGTCTTTTCCAATCTAAATGATTAAATGATTCTATAACACTCTTGGAGGGTGTTAAAGATCCTGCACTGGATAATAAGTCTTTCCAATGAGAAAGAGACTAAGCTCCTCTGGAACATCACTCACTATTTGTTTCTGGCCCTTTCCAAAGATGAGCAAGTGGCACACAAAATTCTGGTGCAAAAGTAGCATACGGTTACCAGGTCTCGCAAGTCATTCCCACATTTACGCCTTTTTAAATAATTTTATTTTTAAAAAGCCCCAAACTGCCAAGTTCCCACTGAGATAAGCATCTCTGCGTAGACCACCATACTATTTTTGTGGAAAAGCTGTTCCTCTAAGTTTCAACCAATTTATTATTTTAATAATATTCAAGCATTTCTGATAAACTTTTAGTAGGATAAACATTAAAGCCTTTCCAAGCCCATTACAAAGTTATTTTATCTTACATTACATATAATCAGTACCTTAGAAACTTGTTTGTGTACAGCACAGCAAATATTCATCTCTACAACTCTGCAAAACACAGACCCAGCAGCAAAACTGGTCCAAAAGAAAAAAAAAGTGGAAAACCATCTGAATACTGCTTTCTCTTTAAAGAGCAAACAGTATGAGTTTGACTCCAAGATTTCTGTAAAGATTCAAATACAGCTGTAACTTCAACCAGAACACACAAAACTGTCCACTCAGTACACAGCCAAAGAACCTGTTTTTTAAAAAGGTAAAAAAATTCAATAGATTTTCAGGCCTCCTTCATCTGCACCAGGATTAAGCCAAGATTTTCATCTTCTTTCTCTCTAGTTCTGTGCTTATAAAAACATGTTTTCTGGAGAACATGCACTAAGCATTGTCTTCCACATCATAGCCTGTTTTACCACTGCATAGGACCTTGATACGCCAACTCTTCCCTCACCTTTTTATCAGAGGTAATAAGCTTAAAGGCTTCTGTCACTTGCTGCACTGTAGCACCACCACCAACATCAAGGAAGTTTGCTGGAGTTCCGCCGTGAAGTTTAATTATATCCATTGTGGCCATAGCTAAACCAGCACCATTGACTATATGAGAATAAAGATAGCATTTAGGAATTCAGTTTATAAATCCATTAGGTCATTTAAAATTCATTAAATAGTACATACCTAAGCAGCCTATGTTTCCATCCAATCCTATATAGTTGAGATCTGCTTTTGCAGCATCCTTGTCTCTTTGGTCTTCCTGTGTCCAGTCCTGCATATCAAAGATCTTCTTCTGACGATAGGCAGAATTGCTGTCAAAGTTTATCTTTGCATCCATACACATCACTGAAAGGGAAAAAACCCCATCATTTAATATTAGAGTAACAACTCAACTGCTTCATGAATGTGTTCAAGTATGTTAAGTCAAACTTGGCAGCTAGGTCATGCAATCCAAACACAAAGGTTTGCTAAAAGACACATTTAGCACTGCCAATAAATACAAGATTCTCTCCAGTTTCCCCATATAATCAGTTATGCACAAAAAGGGAAGATAACTATTTCTTGAGACACTCTAAACCCAAAAAAGCTTAGAACAAGCTGTTAGATAAATCTGGGCAAATTATGCTTTCTCAGATTACACTGCAGCCTGGAAAAGAGCAGGGATGGGGGGGAATGCACCACCACAAGTAATTAGCATAAAATTAATCCCTACAGAAGGTCTCTGGTTTGAGGTTTTTTAATCCATCTTAGTTTTTGCTTTTAGAACAAATATATATAATGTGTGTGCATGAATGTAAGCACACAGAAACACAATGAAGAAGTCTCTGAGTTGGAAGAAAAAGTGTCAGGAAAAAACACTAAAATAAATTTACGTAGATTTAACAAGCGGAAAATCTACAGTATTCTTTACATCAGAACTAAGTATCTGTCTGTACAAATGTATCACTTCATTTCTATCCCTCAGTGAAAATGATATAAAAATGACAAGGCACAAGAAACAGATAGGGAGACTGCTCTATACTGATCATTAAAGCACTATTAAAAAAAAAAAAAACCACACAAAAAAACCACCCCAGTAAGAGTAATTATACACTTTGATGAAAGAGCTACATTCATACTTAAATTTCAAACTGTTGTATCTGAATTCAATTACAAATACTCTCTACAGCCTTATTTTTTGTAGAGGGGAATTGGCTGTGATTGAACATTAAATTGAACATAAATTGAACTATTCTGCAATTGGATATGCTAAAAACCTGATAAACATCACGATATTACTTAAACCCCTACAGTCTTTCAATACATCACATTCCATCAGTTATTCTAATGCTTGAGTCACAAAGGCAGGAGATTTCTAGAAGGTGCTACTATTCTGGTTACCTTTACAGTATCAATTTTGGTCGGCTCAAGTTTCAATTCATGAGTTTTGAAAAGACCTGATTTCCAGGAATGCCTTATTGTGGGTAGATGTGCTCTTTTTTAAAAAATAAATTTAAATTAAAAAAGGAAGTCACTTAAGATCATACTTAGCAATTAAGAGCAGATTTCTACTATATTTAGATTCTCAAATTTATCTGCTTTATTAATGCTTTTCAACATCCCATGTTAATGCTAACTCCTCTTGCTGTATACAGCTGAAGTTTTAGCAGCATGAAGCAACCAAGATTTACAAAAACATCAAGGTGTTACATCAACAGTATGACTAAGAAACATTACCAACTCCTGATGCATCTTCCACCATAGGATTTATTTCTATCATGGTAGCATCATATTTCAGAAAGAGATTATATAATTTGATCATATTTTCAGCTGCTTCATCCACCAGATTAGGAGGAAATCCCATTTTCTGGGCAAGCTGAAAGTAAAAGAATGGTTATTGGTTAATTCATGTTAGAGGTGTCTCAGTTTAGCTTTTATTTCAGTTTCAATTGAATTTGTAGATATAGAACCTGTACTGTCCACCACCAGGAAAAAACTAAACTCACTCTTAGGTTTGAACAGATTGTTTTCAATACAGAACACTGCCTTATCCTAAAAAAGAACTAATAAAAACTTATTATGATACGCCTTTACATAGCTGTATAAAAGCTAGATAAAGCACTGCCATGTAGTTGGATTTACATTGATTTACCTGAAAATACTTAAATATCTACTTCAAATCTGTTTCAAACAAGGGTTTAAGACAACTCCGCAGGTTGCATGTACACACTCCTTACAAAAATTAGAAGCAATCCTCCCATGCTTAGTAATGTGTACTTTCCCACATTAACAATTACCCTAACAGCTTGCTCCTTTTTTATGCCTTCTACTATATCGATGGGTTCCTTAATTATCGCCTCAGGATTCTCTGCAGCAACATCTTCAATATTAACACCACCCTGAGAACTGCCTATCAGCACAGGACCCTAGAACAAAGAGGAAAAAAAAGAAGCTTAAGTAATTTTATACCACACAATTGAAACTTAATTCTTCCCCTAAGATACCTCACAGCAATAAAACCTTTTTTGTTGAAAAATTTTTAATTTGGACATTTTTCTTGTATGCTCTGAAGAGAATGTTACTATCTACTCAATACATCCACATAAAACCTTTTAATAATACTTTCCAAATGCCAAGGTGTGTGTTAGGTCCACTTTCTTTCAACAAGGAAAAATTTCCTTCGTAAAGTAAAAGCAGAGCAATTAACACAGATATACTAGTTTTAGATTTTGATGAAAGATTCAACTTCATAATCACACACATTTTATCTTTCAGGTATCACTAGAGAAAAAATCACATTCTCACTCCCACCTTCTTCACTCACCCCTACACAAAGATCAAATTTCAGGCACTCATTTATTCATTCTGCCATGCCCCAACTCCAAGGATGAATGGAGGTCTGCAGAACTTAGTGATAAATTACTGCAAACCATACCTGTTCAGTATGATCACAACATTCAGTAACTAAAGCCTTCACTCAAAGTAAGTCATAGCAAAACAAAACAGCACTCAATTATTCCTTAATAAAAGAAATTAAGAAACCAGAATTGATAGCATTTGCAGCTGAGTTTATTTTTAAAAAAGCTATCTAAATCTCAACAAAAACATCAAGGACTCACTACCATGGAACCTAAAAATCTCTCCTCCAGTTCACAGTAAAGACATACTTGGATCCCTTCAAGCAACCTTCCCTTATCACCACCCATGCATGGATTATGACCCATGGGTATACTAAGGCAGCATCTCCTATCAGCAGAACTCTTGAGGATTAAACAGCCTTATAACTGTTGACAGTTAATTATAGAAAATGTGACCCTGGTTCAGAGAACACGCTTAATAACCACACCACCCCCCTCCCATTATCATCCTCCCAAATGGAAATATATACCCAGCAAATTATCTTGCATCTAATAGCAAGGTATGACCCAATGAATATTTTCGGATAATCTTATCTTGAACTGTCAGTAAGCTACAAACTGATCATAAAATAACTCATTGTTCCATAGAACTGATCAAAGTGAACAGTTTTGCTTAAAACACAAACCCCTGTTGGTGAATAATATCCAAGCAATAAAGTTCCAGTTTCAGCTGACTATTTTAATCATTTTTCCTCTCCTTAAAGGAAGAGGTTTGCAACATCAGGAATAAACACTGTGTGCTATTCAACCTTCACACTTCCTTCTTTTGAAAGGCACTTCCTCATCCTAAGCGTCCTATACAAGTTATAATAATTACAAGCACATCTAAAAAAATGACTTACAGCAGTAAAAACAATGCACTTCCCTATCAAAAGGCAACAACCCACACAGTATGCTCAATACATGCTAATAAGGTTTATCTTTTATACAACAGCAGGAACAAGTCATGAAAACGTTTCCCTTCTTTATCTAATTTGCTTAAATCAGTTACAGTCAATTTTATTTCCATAAGCATCCTTGCTTATTGCTTACAGAATTTTAAGAGTCTAAAATCCATTCATTCACAGCATTTTAATGCCACCTTGTGGTGTGTACGATAACACTTGAATCTTCCCTGCTCTATTCCAGCACACATCACAGTGGAGGTGCCCAAGTCACATAATTCAATACAGCTGCTACTTTCCTATCAAAAAGAACACTACAGAGGAGGAAAAAGGAACAAATACAATATTTAATTCCTAATACTGCTACCAAAAAAGAAATAACAGTAAGACTAGTTTTCTCACTCCTCCATAGAAAATTATTTCATGTTTATTTCACATCATGCCAGATATACTCCTCTCATACCAAAACCAGTGCCTCTGCAAACTCCTAAGCACCTGAACAGACCAGACCCACTTTTTCTGAGCTTCAGAAAATGAAGTTCCAAGAACCGTTGTACCCTGGCTTCATTACAGTTATTTAGCAATTCATGTTCTATGCTCCAAATAGAACACTTGTCTGTCAGAAAAACACTGACACATTTCAGTAACCACGTTTGAATTGTAGCCTAAAATACTACATACCCACCCATACAGCCCATACATGCAGAAAAGACTGGCTTTCATTTTCCTGAAAGCCCTGAAGACAGACCTCTAGGCCCAAATCTTCTCACCCATTCCTGAAGAGCATT
This sequence comes from Corvus hawaiiensis, assembly GCF_020740725.1. Lineage (NCBI taxonomy): Eukaryota > Metazoa > Chordata > Aves > Passeriformes > Corvidae > Corvus > Corvus hawaiiensis. The sequence continues at coordinate 59,157,524 of NC_063214.1, read as the reverse complement.
AGCATAAGAAAGCTACTAGCACTCTCAAAATCGAGGGACACACCAGTGCACTTCTCAGAACCTTCTCACACTGGAGAAAAAGGATGTTGGATTTATGCATGACCATTTGCTCTTCTACAACACTTTTACTTGTCTTGTTTCTGACACTCAAAAATAGGGTGTACATGTACATGCACACATATAGCTGTGTTTTTAAACTAAGTTTTATAATCTGGTAGGCAAATGCAAATTAAAACCAAAATGAAAATTACCCCCTTATTCTACCCATCTCCCCTTTGGCCATGTGACTCTGGGTTTCAGTTGGGGCTACCAATACTCATTTATTATTCTGTAAATGTAAATTGTAGCATTACATCTTTAACACATTTTAAAACAGAGGCAATCATATAGTCAGATATACTAGAAAACAAAATTTCGCTTGTGTACTTCAGATTTTCTAAAGCAAGTGAACAATACAGTAAACAGTTTTGTTGATTGCTTTTAAATTCAGTTGTTACAAGTTAATTAGCTTACTTCTATTTCTAATATTACTCACTTGAAAAGACCTTTCCATTGTTATTGCAAAATAGTATTCTCTCCTGGGATATCTGCGCTCACAGATAAATACTTGATTGCATATTCTGCCCTTCTCTCCTGTCTGCTTGGTAAACAACTTCTTTCCAATCATTTGGGAGGAGACAGCTTTTGCTTCTTCTGGACTAGAATAAAAGAAGCTCAGAATGTGACAAAGAAACTGCTGTAAAAACAGAAGTAGCATTAAAAAAGTCTTATCTAATTTTTGTTATTTTTTATGCTAATAATTAAAACACTGGTTTTAAAGAAAGCAATAGGTTCAATCCATAACGTGAAACGTTGAACTTTTTCCACTTGGTTGGATAATTTAGAAAGAACTTACGAAAAAACTATTTTCACTCCTCCTTTGAGGCCACCTTCAAATGTTCCTTTCCCTCTACCACCAGCTAAAACCTGTGCTTTTACCACAAGATCCTTTGAACCTAGAACAAAAGAAAACCCAAAAATTTGTCATCTGTGACTATTAAAACAAATTGCTTCAGGTAGAATAACAAAGGCTCCTTTAATTTTATCCCCCCTTCTCCATGCCCACCATTCAAAACACAAACATATGAATCAAAGACTATATTGTCATTCACATAGATTATCCAAAAATCCTAAATAATCCACAAATTGCAGCTTTAGGCTGTTCTGTGAACAAACCTTGGTGAGTTAGTATCCAAAAACGCTGGTGTTCTGATACATCTTTAATACATGTTGGAGTCACAGATGATAAAGCCAGGAAGAAATAGTTAGCACCTCACAGATTATTAACATGATCAAACTGAGTATCTGACATACCACATAATGCAAGGTTTTCCTCCATCAACTGCAAATACCCTGTACCTGTAACCACTACCTTCCCAGCAATGATATATAACCACAAAACTTACCCAAGTCAGCTTGCCAGGTCCACTCTGGCTTCCATCCAGCAGAGCACTAATGCATAAGCTTGAGCGCTTTGCAGAAGCCAGAGGCCTAAACAAACCCACTATTCTTCCCAGAGTAGACAAAATAAGCCCTTTAGTTGGCTTTAACTGTTTAAAAATCCTTTATAAAATATTCTTCTAAGTAGGGGAAACTGGGCATTTGGTTTTAAAAAGTAAAGGTGAGACTATAACAAAAATTAACTGGGATATTCTGAACTGTCACTGAAAGACAAAAAAGCAAAGAGAAAGTTTATCAAGTCATTTAGGGCAATAATGGAAAAAAACCAACTCCTGAGTTAATTATTCACGTTCACTTACACAGAGTACAGACAGCAGCTAAGACTGCAAGATGTTAACAACTGCCCCATTTGCATTTGTTCAGCACAATCCCATCTTTTCTCATGCCACCATCAGCTGAGCCACTGATCTTTCCAAGCAAAAAAAGAACTTGCCGTTTCCTTGGATGTTAAAAGGGAACCATGGAAATGCCTAAGAAAAATTACAGTACTCAAGCAAAACTAGCCACTACACATACTGAGGAAGGTTATGACAGACACAAAAATTGCGTTGGTTCCTATTTTGACTTATGTCCTGCCTGGACAGGTGAAACTAAACTCCAACAGTATCACAAGCTAGGGTGGCTGTAAGCAGAAGACTCAAGTTACTCCTCCTTATTAGCTATCTGTTGATTTTACTTTTTGAATGTCTACCTAACAATAGAGCTCTGAACTCACACATGATTTTAGAGTTCTTTTGCACAAGAAGCATGAAGGTTATAAACACACAAGTATATGTAGATTTACTACAGTCTATGCCTCTAATATTTAATTCAGTTCCTGAAGAGAACTATATTTACTGGCAATCAAGTTAATGTATTTTATAGAAGTCACATGAGACAACTTTTATGCAATTACTTTAAGTACAAAGCTTGCTTTCCATTTCCTACACTAAGTCCAGAAGATAAAAAGCTGCTACTACAGAGAAGTTTTCAGAAAAGCCATGGAAGTTCACCCACAGGCACCTTCTTCGTAGCAATTATTCCTCCTAGCAACAAACGTCAGAATCTGAACAAGTCAAAACGAGATCCCAGATAAAGGTCTGGTTAAGATCTCAGCTGGTACATCATATTTAGCTCTGAGCAAAAAAGTAAATTGGTCACTAAGATGATCACTGAAATTAAGAGATTCCCTTACAAGAAATGAGCTTAGCACATCCTTAAATCTATCAAAGGAGACGAAAGCAAGAACACAACTACAGTCTTCAGCCATACCTGTAATGGACAGAGCAAGAACACATGACTACATGTACACCATTCATTCTGGTTTCTGCTCTGCAACAGCCAAAAACAAAAGCCATCTACCAAGAAGAAGTCAGTTTTAAAAAGGTGCAGGAAAAAAAGACCCTCCTTTACACAAAATATAACGAAGCCTGCCAGGAGATATGAAGGAAGCATAGAAGAGTCAAAAGGAACTGGGCAGAGGTATTCTCTCTGATAGTCTTAAGACAACAAATATTAAGGCTGAGGGGAAATGAGAAGTAATTGACTGCAGAAAACAGGCAGGCTAAGAATTGCTCTAAATGGTATGCTCTTTTGTACCTGGGCAGAGTAGTGGGCTAAATGCACCACTGCCCTGATCCTAGAAGATAGTTCTTAAAAATATTATTATTATTATGCATTATTATATTTTGTCAACATACAGACATGGAAAACAGTGAGAGAAAAACACCTTTTAATTTTTCACAATCAGTTTTGGCTGTAACATCATTGGACTAATCCTTATGCAACAACTGGGTCATTAAATGAGCAGATTACTAATGATCCATAAATTGTTTTCCTCTAGCACTGCAAACTAGCTGCTTGATTGCATAAACAAGTTCAAGGCTCATTTGATCAGCTACGCTTACAAGCAATTAAGCTGCACAGAGGTACCTGAAACAAATTTAAGATAGTACATCCCAAGAAAACCATAACCCATCATGCAGGAAGTTTATTGTTCAATGAACATTTTTTCCCACAGCTCCTATTTAAAATGACTCTAAAACTAGAGGAAGTGTTTGGTCACACACCTCATCTGCAGTGTTCCAGCAGCACTGTCACACAATCTGACACAACAAAGAACTGCTGATACACAGCAACCCAAGAAAAAAATTTGGAAACTAGCAGCTACCATAGTTTTCTACTCAGTATCAACAGTTGTGCCCTTGTTTTTCGCTTACATGGCTTTGAAATACTGCTAGGCTTGTGTTTCAATGAAAAATAGCAGTTTCTGCCCTAGAGCAGATATCCACAGAGTTTATGCCAGCAAACACGCCATCAGAGAAGTCCCATCCTGCCTCCAGCCCTCAGCTTTTCACTCCAGCCTTGTTTCTTGTGCCAGTAGAAGCATTTGTGCTATCATGCCTTGAAGCATATCAGAACAGTGATTCCCTGAAGGCAAAAGCTCGTCCAGCAGACAGACAGTGCTTCTGCAGACTCGTGCACCATGTGACAGGCACACAGGAACTTCAGCGAGCAGGACTTCAGCTTTCAGCAGCAGTAACAAATTGTAAAGCCTTAACACAGGGCACTAGAACACCAGTATAGCTAATGTAGGCAAGGCAAGCTACAGCCCAATGCACGAGTCTCAGAACAAGCATTTGGTAAGCATCACATTTCCACGTTAATGGCAGTCAGCCCTAAAAGCACATATAAGTAAAATAGCCAGAAAAAAAATAGGAAATGCTTAGAAAATTAAGAGTAGATACCAATGAGAACAGGGGTCTGAAATCAGAACACTGACTTATCATTAATCTGTTCAGGACAACAAAAGTCTTATACATTACTAACACTACAGGTTTCACCTTCAACAATGATTTATTAACTAGACAGTGAAAGACTTATACAGCCAGTAAACAAAACCATCTTCACTTCTATCAATACTAATATTTATTTTTTGAAAGGAATAATTTCTGATTCTGTAACTTAAGCTTTCAAACTGAGAGAAAGATCAATGCATGCAGGCAAGCAGAAAGACATCCATGTAAAATACAATCTTCTAATAAGCTTATTAAGAGGCAAGAAGGGTCATTGTTCCATTGTATCTCTGAAGGTTTCTGTGCAAGTGGAAAGTCCAATGATTACAGCAGACAGACCTTATTAAAACATTCTGCTTTACAAGTTTCCATTCTGACTTTCGTCAAATCACATTAATTGCCACTTCTCTGCCCAGTACTAACTGTAGCAGAGGTACTGCTTTCCACGTATTATAGACACCTTCAGAATCACTATGCAAGCCTAATCTACTCTGACAAGACAGACAACAGTAAAAGGCAGTGACAGGTTAGTAACACAAGTGTCAATCAAATTCTCATCTACCATTCAACTGCAAACTTATCCTGGGAGAGACAGAGACCTGTAACTTTTGCTTCAGTCTGTATTTCAAAGTTCCTGTACCAGAAGAAGTAACTCCCCATTTACAACACAAGCTAATTTTTTCTTGCTGCACAGATACAAAAAAACTAAGCTTAAACAACACAGATATATTTACTGGCATTAGGAAAATATGGGTTTGTAACTAGCAACAGGAGTATCAACATAAATAATATGCTGACCCTAATTCTGCCAACAGAGCAGAGAATCTCTTCAGAGTACACTGTCTGCATTTTATTAAGTATAGTTATTGGAATTTCAACTTCAAAATCATATTTTTTCCAGCATTTCAAACTTTCGAGTGTTAGAAGACTGACTGCATGCAAATCGAAAGTATAACTACTGAAATAATTATGTGCCAGGAATCATCACACTTTCACTGAAAGGACCATACCAGTCAGCAGACTGAACAAGATGTTTTGCTGTTACAAAATATTTTCTACACAAATACTTCTTGACATTAATCAACTGCATCAAGTTCGTCATCAGCTCACCAGACAGGTTTGGTTTTGGCTTAAGTCAAGCAATTAAAATACAGAGGTCAAAATTTGAATGTGCTGGTTATACAGGTTTATTTTAATTAGTGAATTATCTTCAACAATATGTTTTGATATTTTAACTTCAAAGGAGTGAAGTGCTATAGGAGAAAGCAAAGGCTGAAGCAAAATGTAAGATTCAGATGCCAAAAAAATAACATTTGCCAGAATGCAAGTAAATGCTTGGTTTCTAAACTACTACTGCTGGTTATCTAGAGATTTTGACCAGGTAAGGAGGACCATAATTACATGATTTTTTTTAACATCTGGGGGATTTCTGCTTAAGTTTGCCACCTTAGATCACCATTTATGTCCTAGAGCAACTTGAATAAAAAGTCTGGAGTTTCAGACAACCTAAAAGACATCAGGTAACATAGGCAGATAAAGGACTAACAAGGAAACTGACAATGGCAAAACAACCAAAAAAATACTAGAAAAGAAAGTATGACAGACATGAGTTTTCACTATCACATAGAATAGAAAACCCCAAAAACTTAAATCAGACAGCCAAGGAGGGTGCGGCATACACTAAGGAGAAAACCATCCCAGCTTTTCGCCACAGTACCTGGAATATCTCTTTTGAAGAGCTAATAAAGAAAAAACTAGCACTTTACCTAGGAAAATAATTGCACACATTGTACCAAACTTTGATTTCTGACTAAATCAAGCCTGAGATCAAAAATTCTATTTATAACTCTACCCAGGTTTACACATTACTTTTTTAAAGTTTTTTTAACAGATACAAGTTGTATGTTTAGGCAACAGATGGAAAAATAATTAACACTGAAAAGTACTTAAAAGGTTTTAGTAACATTGAAAAGAATCCAAAAGGTCTGAAAAAAACCCATCTATTAATCACAGAACTGTCAGCAGGAAAACAGCCAAACCAATTACTGGAGTCATTCTGTATAAAGCATACCAACATTCTTTATACACCACACAGACATGGAGCTGCACTAGACCTCTTAAACTGCAACAGAAAAAGAGTCTATTTCAGGAGCTTTCAGTCTCCTTTCAAGAACTCTGATGAAGAAAGGTGAAATATTTTGCATTCAATCTCTCAACACCTCCTATTTTATACAGCTTTATATTTTACTAAAATTTGACAGTCTACCACGCACATAAAGCTGTGGGATTCACTACCTGAAAACCGAACAAAACCACCAGAACACAAAAGCTGTTTCAAAATATTAATGTCTTAAAAAGTCTTACTTCTCAAATCATCATGAATAGGAATATATGCTATAAAAAAAACCCAGACAAGCACGCAATATGTCACTGCCTTCCACTCAATTGTTACCAGAGGAAGGTATCAGGAAGAAAACTTGAATTACAACAATACATAGCACCCACGGAAGTGTGTCTTAACAAACAACATTCTTCATTTCAAATAGTGCATTCTGCTGAGCTGTCTGCCATCACACTGATCAAGCATCTGCTCACTAAAGTCTTTAGGTTCATCAGTCACGTTCTTAATAACACACAAATATCAGCTTCTCAATCAGAACTGGTCACAGTGCTAGCTGGAATGCACACATGGCTACGAGTAAACCATAAACTTGAAGGCAATCAAGTCATGCTGCAGTCTCTTATCAAAGCTTTGAAACAGAACTTACTCAGCTCATTTCTTTAAAATTTAAGTGAGATGCTCATGTAACACTGATTTAGCTACAGACACAGCTAACCTATGATAATCTCTGTTAATGAGAAGTTTGCATTTGCTATACATTGGGATAAAAAGTTACCCATTTCTAAGTGAAGTATTTGCAAAAAGGAAGAAAACCCATGCCAAACTTAACCTTTAGTCAGAAATCTGCTCTGTGTAAATTTACCAGGAACATGTGGATCAGCACTAGGGAAATAGAGCAAAGAGTATTACCAACTGTCTTCATAATGATCTATATAAACTACTGATAAAACAGTCTAGCATATATAAAGAAACAAAAAATAATTTCGTATCTACTGGCAACTACTCCCACACAACAAAAATAAACAATGAGCAGGTGGATCAAAAAAAGTGAATTTTTTCATTCTGGTAGATTGGTTTGGTTTGTGTTTTGTTGATTTTTTTTTTTAAGTACTAAATGAAAACTAGCAGGTAAATGCCTACAAAAAACAAAGAAATCCAAAACACTGGAGCAAAGAATAGTATGCCACCACTCAGAATGAGTTCTGGACATATTCGAGCAATGCCTCAAAACCTCAAGTTCCTTCAGTGTGTTCTCCTTTTGGGAAGTTTTCCCTTCCTCATCTCAAGTACCAAAGAAGGCCAATAGCACTGAATACAAATCAACTCCAACAAAGTATTTGGCTAACAACCAAAAGCCCTGAATTCCTTTACTAAAGGATGCCAACTCATACGCTTCCCAACTTCATTCTTCTGATTCCCAAGAAATTGCCCAGATTCCCACACTCCAGATAAGAGGCACACCTATGATGTCACAGGTATGACATGGAGCTATAAACCAGCAGCCACACTGCTGTAGGAGCCCTTTCTGAACAAGAACAAAACAAAGGAGTCCTGACCAACGAGTTTCTGGGCTGTTGATTAAAGAGCCATAGACAAAGGTTCTCTCATTTTCCTCCAGCAATATCTGTGCAAGTATTAAAGTAGAGCAAAGGGGTATGCTGATTTGGGAAGTTTTGATCATGCTATAAGCTCACCCTTAACAGAAAGCAAGGTTCTGAAGTTTAAACCATTCTCAGAAGTATTTTAGCAACTTATTTTCGTATTAATGAAATTATTATAACTTTGTATCACTTACTCTCTAAGGGAAACAAGATAAAGAAGGTAGGCAGACAATACCTGAATTTCTGGGACATCATGTCTGAAGGAAAAGCAGCTTTTCAAATCTTTTCTACATTACAAAACAGCATAACTTGCTCTAGAAGAAAAATTATCTTTTTTTTCAGACCTCATTTCTCACATTAAATCTACACATGAAAGTGAAATTAATCCAACAAAACCTATAACATCAGGAATCACCACAAATGTGTCCATTTGGAAGTGAATAGAGATCTGAGCATTTGCATAAGAGAAAGGAATATGACAACCAATGTCCTCCACTAAAACTCTGTGACAAGCCTAATGTGTTTTTCCAGGGAGGAAAAAAAAATTCCAAGTTTTAAACTACGAAAACCCTCCAAACAAACAAATCAACCAACCAAAAAAACCCCCACCTTCTAATGCCTGACACAATAAAAGCTGACTTCCATATTACATCCAAATTAAACCAAAAGATTTTACTAGGACACATAGTAGGTAAAGTCAAGTCCAAAATTAAAGCTCAATTCTAAATTAAGTATTTAAGCACAGGCAAATGACATTAGATACTTTTTCATCAACAAGCCACGAATCCAGAATGTAACTACAAGCCATCAAAGTTCTCCCCTCCTGTATGAAGTAGCTGCATTCTGCCAGAAAAGCACAGTCCCAAAGGAATAGGATTTTACTCTTCTTTTGTAGCCTAAAGATAAGTATGGCTTGCATCTTCTGTTCTATATGCAATCTTGTCACCACCACTGAAGCTCTTCACACAAGACTTTCTCTAACCTTGCTGAAAGTAGAAAGAAAGCCAGGATTTGCACAAAGTAGAGTCCATTACTCATCTCAAGGAAGTTTAAGTAGCTGTGTTAGTCTAAGCTAATAGAATTTATACCTGACCTATTCCTTCTTAACAAGAAGAGAAGGCTGCTTCACAGGGAAGGCTCTCTCAAAGAAAAGGTATATTCAGAACTCCAAGCAACATCTTACCAAGAAGGACAGAAAAAATAGCTACACCTTGTATCAATCCCATGTCTATTTGTACATGTTCTCTTTAATATTATACCTATTTCTTTTGCTATTTTGTAAGCTTCATCTGGTGTATTGGCAACCACTCCATGTGGAACAGAAATGCCAGCCTCCTTCAACAGTCCCATGCTCAGGTATTCATGGAGCGATAGCCTCCTCTGTTGCTGCTGATGCACTTGAAACCCATGATTATTGAGTATTCCTGGACTTCCAGCAAGTACCTGAAGGAAAAGAATAAAAAGAACAAAAAAAGAAAACAAAAGCACGTAACTGTTGTGAAAAACTGCCTTCTTTGTTTAGGTTAAAAAAGAGTCTACATATTAAACAAGTATACTTTCGTGTACCAGTGCAAACACCTGAACACTTAATCCTACACTTCCGCATTAGCCATTCGCATCAGGTGTGGTCTTTAATTTTGTGAGGTTTTATTGGGCAGGGGGAAGGAGCTGGTGAAACTGCTAGCACTGGCAAGGACTGGCAGGGTTAAAAATCCCTTGAGTATTTAGTTAGCATTTAAGTACTTTAAAAAACCATCTGTAAGAAAAAGAACCTCAAGGAATTTTGTAAGCATTCTGTAACACAAAAATTAACAACAACAAAAGCAAAAAATATTTGGTGCATTTTTTGTATTTCACTACATGCAAACAAGACCTTAATTTTATACATACACAAAGCAGGACTCCTACTGAATTCAACTAATCCATGAATGTAGATGAGTACCAAAAGACTCATGGTAAAAAAATTACAGAAGAAATTTAGATACAAAACAAGCTTTTGCATTTATTTTTATTTTTTTAGTATGTACCATTGGCACAAGCACTGTAAAAATTAGCCCGTATTAGGAAGTTTCTAACAAGCTAGATTTTTAAGGTTTCATTTCACTTCAAATAAAGGAAACAAGCAGACGACACACGAGCTTTACTACAGCATTCCAAGCTAGCGAATCGACAGGGCCTATGTAGCCTCCAAAGGATTCCTCCTCCAAGCAGGAGGCCCTTTCCTTGGCACGACCCCAAGGGAGAAGCGCTCCGTGACCCGCCGGCTCCGGGAGGCTGCGTGTAACTCGAGAGGGGCACTCACGGCGACCTTCCCCAGTACGTGGCAGGAGGAGAAAGTGGCAGCGAGCGTCACACACCGTGTCACACGCCGCAGCCTCCCGAGCTCCTTCGTGTCACCGCTGCCCAGCGGGGCTGCAGCCAAAAACATGCCCGCACCCTCGAATAGCATTCACAGGAAGCAAGAGCAGAGGTTGGTGAGGTGCGAACTGGAAGAACAGTTTAACTGGCACAGCCCGACCTCTCCTAGGAGCAAGGTGACGGCGGACATGGAAACACTGGGGTTTCCAAGCAAGATAGTGGAGGGGGCGCTGAAAAGGAAGGGACAGGGAACCACGCCGGGGAGACCTGCCACAAGCAAGAACAGCGGCTCCGAGGGGCCGTACACCAAAGGTGAGCACAGTGCTGCCAGCCCCGCCGCAGGGCAGGGCAGGGCAGGACGGCAGCGGGAGTGGGATGAGACGGACGCTCCTCTCGACGGCGCTCCGCAGGGAGCGACCCCGACCGCGACCCCAGCTGGCCCGACCCCGACCCAGCCCACCCCCGCTCCCGAGCCTCCGCTACCTTCCCCGCGACGGAGCCCAGGGAGGCGCGGAGGCCACCGCCCCTCAGCCCGGCCGACACCCGGCTGCAGATCATGGAGGCCGCCATAGCCGAGCCCCTCCGCCCTCGGGTGCCCCTGGCAGCGCGCACGCGCCACTCCCGAGCCGGGGCGGGGTCACGAGGGCGCGGGGCGGGGCAGGAAGCGCCTCGCGCGGCTCCGCCCCCGCTGTGACGCGCGCCGGGCGCGGGAGGGGAGCGGCCTTGAGGCGCTGTTCCCGGCCTGTCGTTCTTTCAGGGGTTTTGATTTTAATAAGGGTTATTTTTGCCTCGCAAGGAGCCTAAAAAGGGTTGTAATCCACCCACAACCGTCTGACCACGTCGGCCTCGGTCGGCACCGCCTGTGTTAAAAGGGAGGAAGGGGGCGCAGCTCCCTTATGCCACGCCCACGCTCCCTCCCCGTTCAGCTTCAGAATGGAGTAACTTTCAGTATTTTCACTCTGAGGATTTGTTGTTGTTGTTGTTTTCGTATTTCAGGGTGTTTTCCTGCAACAACTCAAGCACACCCATCATTTCTTAAGACAAGGGGGAATGGTTTTAAAGTGAAAGAGGGTGGGTTTAGATTAGATATAAGGAAGAAATTCGCTGCTGTGGGAGTGGGAGGCACTGGCACAGGTTGCCCGCAGAAGCTGTGGATGCCCCATCCTTGGAAGTGTTCAAGGCCAGGTTGGATGGGGCTTTGAGCAACCTGGTCTGCTGGAAGGTGTCCCTGTCCATGGCAGGAGAGTTGGAACTAGATGGTCTTTAAGGTCCTTTCCAACCCAAACCGTTCTGTGGTTCTGTGACTGAACTGAGGACTAGTGGGTATTGCTAGGTATTTTGCAGCCCACCTTCCCCCCACCCATCCCAGGCCTCTTCCCCATGCCACAAACCCTGTTTCTGTTTCACACAGCTCCACACTGCATCTCCCTCTCTGCAATTCAGTGTCTGTACTTTTACTTCGGTGACCTTGACTCGGGTCACTAAGGAACAGAAGCAGGGGGACAGGTGTCCCTGCAGAACGTAGTGACCAGACCTTGTGATTCACAAGGAAGCAAAGCTTCTTCCTTTAAAACAAAAAGGTAATTAGGAAAATAGCATTGGCCTGGGAAATTGGAACAAGAATGTCCTCTACCAATAATAAGGAAAATGCAGTTATTTCTGTACATTATGAACATCAAAGCAGGATCTGAAAGATAGCCATGTAGGAGGTGTGATTCTTTTGAGTTTTGTAACTGAATTATCCATTAAATAACTGGACGAGTTGCCTCTTTTTGTTCTGAAACTGAAGATGCATTATCATAACTTCTCCTTGGGCAAGTATTGCAAAAGATTGAATCACTCTGGGTCAGTTATTTTGCTCCTGGTCCTCTGCTGTCCTAGTGTAATTGTCACCTGTTAGCACTGCAGTGAGCTCTGCAGAGTGCTTAGCTCTGCACCTCTGTGTTCAGACACACAAGGTAGGAGTATGTGTCACCGAACTTGTAAGCAGATGCAAAAACTTTGATAGACAATCCAAAATTTCCCACCACAGCTGATAAAATATTTCTTCCTGCCAAGGGGAAGGGAAAAAAAAGAACTTGAACTCTGTGCTCTTTCTGCCTTCTGTAGCCACTGCCACACAGTGGCTCTTCACTAGTCATAGGACCTGCTGCAGTTCCATCACAGGACAGTACATGGATGCTATTTCCACATACAGAAAAATCTCCTGACTCCGGGAGATTCCCCAAAATTACCTCCGCCCTGGAAAGAATTTGCAACAAAGTTTACAAGAGGATGTAATGGATCTTGGCAAAACTTCAAACCTTAACTTTAAAAGCCCAAAGCTACTGTTCAGAGATAAGTACTGGCTGCAGGTCAGGAAACCAGACTTACCTCCTGACTCAGTTGCTTGCTACAGCAAGAAAATTGGACAGCTCTCTCTGGGATTATAATTAATTCTTGCCTTAGCAAATGGCAGTAAAACATTCAGATTACAAGTATTACTGCATCTTCTTCTTCTCATTAGGGGTTACTTATCCTTCCAGTTTCAAGATGAAGACAGTTTTTACCTTATACATCAAAAGAAGAAATGTTACATGGCTGACAGTATTGAAGGACTTCTAGAAAGATTGAGGCAGCTGCTGCCATTATCTAGAGTCTGATACACAGCTGTATGGAGAGCTTTAACTGGATGCTGTATTGTCTGATTTCCTTCTTGGCTGTGAAAACTTGTCTAACTGGGATGGACTGTAAAAACGCCTGGATTTCTGTCTGATCACCAGTGCCACCGTCTGGCTCTGACTGTCAGCACAAGGTGGTTGTAAGCCCAACTTAAAACCTTAAAAACAACAGTTCTTGGAAATGACACATTCAGCTTTTCTTTACTTTTTCTCTAAAAAAGAAAAGATAACAATCTTGGCTACTACCAGGCAAACCCCTAGTGAGTCCAATTAAACTCACTCAGGTTTGTATAGGCTTGGCCTAGTTCAATATCTGACCTACAACTGCAGAGATTGTGCAAGGAATGCACTGTAGGATCCTAGTAGATATCCAAAGATTTTGCTAAATCTCCAGAAACAGATTCCTTCCTATTCAAAGTTTAAAATAGTGAGGTTTCTTGCTAAAGTCAGAATAGCTTTTTAACACAGGATTGAAGCCCTCTCTGAAAAGTTGTATTTAAAACTATAAAGAAGAAGGGAAAAGGTACATTACAAATGAGATACAAGGAGCCAAGAAGTTTTAACAGGCAAGCAGGCCAAATAAAGCATCCTGGAAGGCTCGGGCGTTATGAATAGACGTGAATTTGCTTTATTATGAATTTATCACATTCACGCAGTGACAATGGTACAATCTGATTTATTTCCCAGACCTTGTAAGCTCCACTGGTTGATACTTTATAGTTGAAAAACATCAGGAGAGAGGAACAAGAACATGTTGCAAGAACATTGGAGTGAGGAAGGCAAAGCCTCTGCCAAGACCATGAGTTCAGAGGGTAGAAAATTTTTAAGAAGAGATTTATCAGGGGCTGAAAAAGCATCCCAGTACCTGTGGAAAAAACCACCCTGAGCTTTCCAGAGCACTTCTAGTTGAAGACAGGAGGGAAGAGGCCACTTCTTTGGTATGGTAGATGAGTAAACAGGTTTAGCTAATGAAACAGCCAATATCAGAGAAAAAAAACTGACTTTGAAGCAAAATGAGAATAATCCTTCAGTGGTGTCTACCTTGCCTAACATAGCACATCTTGCAGATGGTGAATTCTCTCTGCATTGCTTGTCTGCAGGAGACATCGTGGTTGTCTCTGGACAAACTGCAGAGGTCTATCTAACAGCATGAAACTATTCACCGCACCCATTTGCAATATGAACAGGTTATTCCATCTCTCCTCCCAGTCATACAGAAAAGACAATCCAGAGTACTTCACTGAAGCTGCTCCGGTGTTTCTCCTGCAAGGATTTTGACATCTGTCCTAGCAAACAGGCATTTAATGTGTGCACTCTTGGGTCTGGATAGGTGCATTTTTCTACAGAATACAGTATGAACATTAATCACTAACTCACCATCTCTACCAACAGAAGAACTGTGAAACACCAGGGAAGACTGGTAGGTGAAAGGTTCAATGAAAACAAAAGGATTTGGTTTACAAAAATGATCTTTTCAGCTAAACTGTGGAGCTCCTTGCACGGATGCTGCAAATGATGGAAATTTACGTGGGCTCAAGAGGAATTCTTAGCAGGTTTAAAGAAGAGAAACAAGAAGAGGGTTAGTAAATACACAAAAGCCACCTCTGCCTTGAGAAGCCACTGAGCCACAGATGGCTGTAGAATAGTAGTCAAAAACCCTGTCATGATTTCTTGTCTACTATATTCCAAACATCCATTCTGGACCTCCAGGTACTATCCTAGATGGATTTTTGTCCTAACAGACACTTATATTCTTCTGATTCAGGGTCCCCTGGGACTGAGTACACTCAGAAATTTCATTGAAGTGTACTGAAACACAATTCATCTTCACCAGCCTATGAGTTGCCCAAGGTCACTTAAAATGTTAATGGCAAAGCTACAAGTAAAACAGAATTGTCTCACCACCTTCACTCATTCTGATGACTCAGTCCTGTCTGTACACAGCAAAGAAATAATTAACAAGCAATGAAGATAGCACACATGTAGTACAGCTCTAATTTGTCCTGTTGCTCTTGCACTCACCATTATTCTCTCCATATGTAAATGTGATCAGAGGTTATTTACATTTCAACACAAAAACAACATATTGCACTTTGCCAGATTCCACTAATAGTGCTTATGAAGCCATACTATTACAGCAAGCAATGATATATGGTAAAAGACAGACATTTAATGGAAGCATGAGATGTCATGGAAATAATTCTGCTTAAATAGAAGTGAGGAAACAGTTAACAATGTTACATTTTCAGTATCAGGGTTCAGGATAACAACCAGTTGCTTGAATGCAAGAGAAAAAAATCTTCCAAGTTCAAATTTCAGCCAGCTGGCACTGCTGGCAGGACTTTGGTGCCATGCACTACTGTCACATTCCACCCAGCTTCTGTATGCCAGCTTTGCAATGTAAAATATTTAAATACAATCCTCACATCTTCCAGTTCATACTTCTGCTAAGTAAATGTGAATGTATAGTAAATTCCACAGCCAGGGAACCGTGTGTATGAAATTCTCAGAAAGATGGATGTTTTCTGGTTGTGTAGCTGCTTTTCAATAAGATGTTGTACACTGTGTGCTTTTCTAACCTGCTTTCCCTATGTGTGCTCTTTTTAGAGAACAGCTGTGTAGTCTTTTTAATCTGACATAAATCTGGCCTGTCACTAACATGGTTAGTCCCACCATTCTTGTTCCCAGCTGCTCTGATTCACTGCCTCCCTCATTTATGAACCTGAGGTGTAAATTGCATCAGGGAACACATCCTGCTGAAAAAGTAATCTCTCTCCCAGTTTGCTGAGTCAGGTTTGGTTTTCTGCTATGTTTAATCTGATTGAACTCTGTCCTGTCCCCTCCCTGTGCCACCCACAGCATGCTAGAAAACAGATTAATGAGAAAAAATGGGGGGTTTTGATCCAGATATATAGCTCAGATGTATAGTTCATTCAATAACAGTGTCATTCAATAACACTTCAATCAATAACAGTGTTAGCATAAGGAAGAAGGGATTAGGCCTGAAAAGTAGCTGCCTCTTTTCCAGTAGCTGCTGGACACATGCTGGTTTAAATTCACTCTTTTAGCTGTTTGTCTCACAGAAGTACTTTGTCAGATAAAATATTAATAAACAAGTTTAGAAGTACATATAAATCATAATCTTGCAAAATTTTCAACATACTACTGTGGCAGAGGATTTTGCTACTTTTTCATTCTTGGTTTATTCCCATATCTTTCTTCAGTGGATGTCTGTTCACTATCAAACTCAGAAAACCAGCCTATATTTACTTCATAATCTGCAAAACCTAGCTGCATAGGCATGTCCTAAATAAATCCTAGAATGAAACCAATTAGAACAGATTCAGTCAACAAAATGCTTATTTTCATACAGTATTCTTTATATTAATGATCACAAATTTAAGGTGAAAAAAATTGAAACAAATCTAAACATCCGTATACAAGCAGATTTCAAAACCTCAACAAAAAATTAGCCATTTTAAAGTTCTGTAAAAGGGCAATACTTCACATCTTTGTTGTGATCAAGAAGATGGTAGAGAGGAAGGGAAAATCTTAGCCTACTGACAAATAAAAATATATTGTTTATAAAAACATACTTTTTATACTCTACATAATCATCTTCATATAATATTTTCATTTAATTGCATCCTGATAACATGGTAAACAAGCTTAATGACCCTCTGACCTTTTTTTTGTATTTAAAAATAAATCAGTAGAATGACACTGGGTCACCCTCAAGATGTGTTACTAAATGCTGTTTGGTAAAAGGTACAGAAAAATGGTGTACATAGAAAGTAGAATGTTTTCATTGTTCAGGTAAAAAAATTTGTGGTGTTTTAATGTATTGGACCAGAATGAGTTTTGTGGGTGAGGAGGAGTCTTTGATATGGCTTTTTAAAGATCATTATCTTCTTAAAATGTAAATACAGAAGTGATATAACTAACTTATGTTTCATCTGGAGATTAGGATACTCCAGCTGTACCAGGGAGACACATACAAATGAATGAGCTTGGTTTACGAAAAGTCTTGTTAGCTTGGCAATTTGCCCAAGATTATTAATTTGTTATTGTTATTATTTACAAATGTCAGTAATTCAGGGTATGGGCTGACATCACAGTTAAGCAGCATGGCCAAATACTGTCAAAGGGCAACCTTGCTTCTAGCACACTCGGCCATTCACTCCTGACATGCACTTCATGCCAACACTGGGACCCATCTCATGCTGTATTGAGCCAGTTCAGGCAATTAAACCCCAGAAAACTGATCCCAGAAAATGTGATTAAGCTTCAGCCAGTTTGGCCCTGTGACCTTCATATGTAAATAAAAACATCTATACATAGTTATTTTAAAACCTTACCAAAAAACCCCAAACATTTTGAAAGGTCTGGAAATAAAAACTTCTTTGTTGTGATCAGTAGGCTGAGGAAGGGGAAGATCTGACAAATTTTATAGTTGTTGATAAAGAAAATGAAAGCTTGTATCTTGTATTCTACATATCTCTGTAATTTACAAAAATGCGAAAATGAGGGTAAATATTTGCTAGCAGAAAGTTTTATTTCTTCTTTATCAGTCAGGAACTGTTATTCTGCCTCTGGAGCTCTACTCAGCTAAGTTTGTAGCTTCCTTTTAAAAGAATTCAAACGTGACACTTCAGAGTCAGACTCTTCACAGACCAGAAACTGTGGGCTAATCAAAGAAGGGCCACTTTTTAAATTTTGAACAAATCTGCAGTCAGAGACCGTGTGGCTCCCTGACCTTTAAAAACCGAGTCGTATCTTACTTGTTTTCAGCTGCCCCTCATTTGCACAAACGCTTTTTCTATTCCCTATGACCTCACGAGTCCCTGCGCACTCAAAGGCAAAGAACCCCAGGCGAGCAGCAGGACAGAGCACCTCTCCCTCTCCAGCCTGCCTTGGAACCTCGCCACCTTCCACACCAGCGACGTCACCGCCACGCGCATCTTGCGCGCTCCTGACACGCCCCCGGGCAAGGGCCTCCCAAAACCCGGGCTCCCAAACCCTGATTGGCGGATCCGCCCCCGCCCGCCCGCGGCGGGACGGAGCCTCGCCGAGCGCCCGGGGCTGCCATGGGCGAGGAGGCGGCGCAGCCCCGGCGGCCCGGGATCGGCGTGGGGGTGGTGGTCACCAGCGCCGCGCACCCCAACTGTGTCCTCCTGGGCAAGCGGAAAGGCGCGCTGGGCGCCGGCACCTACCAGCTCCCCGGAGGCCACCTGGAGTTCGGGTAGGAGCCCCGCGCTCTCCCTCCCCGCCCTGCCCTTCCGTGTCCTGAGGCGCCGTGCCGTGCCGGGCCGGGCCTTCCCTTCCCTTGCCCGCCCGCAGGGAGAGCCTGGCGGAGTGCGCGGCGCGGGAGACGCTGGAGGAGGCGGCGCTGCCGCTGCGCCACGTGCGGTTCGCGTCGGCCGTGAACGCGGTGTGCGCGTCCCAGCGCTACCACTATGTCACCGTGCTCATGAAGGGCGAGGCCGAGGCGGGCGCCGAGCCGCGCAACCAGGAGCCCGACAAGAACGAGGGTGAGTAATCATCTAGTTCCAAGCCCCCTGCCACGGGGAGGGGCACCTCCCACGAGATCAGGTGGCTCAGAGCTCCATCCAGCCTGGCCTTGAACACTTCCAGGGATGGGGCATCCGCAGCTTCTCTGGGAAACAGAAAAGCTGCTCAGGCAAAAGGACTCTGGATGTAACAGAGAACTTGTCTTTGTATTGGTAGTTTCTGCATGATCCATCCAGACTTGCAGAGGAAGAATTGTTGTATCACAGAAACACAGAATATCCCGAGTTGGAAGGGACACCCAAGCATCATCTTAATCCCATTCCTGGCCCTGCACAGGACAACTTGTCCTGGCCCTGCACAGGACAACAACAGCACAATCCCACCTTGTGCCTGAGAAGATTGTCGAAAAACTCCTTGAGCTCTGTCAGGCTGCACTGTGGAGCCTGTTCCAGTGCCCCACCACCCTCTGGGTGAAAAGCCTTTTGCTAACATGCAGCCTAAACCTCCCCTGACACAACTTCATGCTGTTTCCTTGGGTCCTGTCTCAACTCTATACTCTGATTTTTCTTCCTTCTTTTTTTTTCTTTTTTTTACCCCCTACAGGCTGGGAATGGGTCAAATGGGATGAATTTCCTCCAGCAGATCAACTGTTCTGGGCCTTACGCTGTTTAAGAGAGCAAGGTTACAATCCCTTTACTGAAGAGCTGCATCATCTAAAGGGGTACACAGGAAGTCACCAATTAGAGTAAAAACAAATTGTATGTTATAAAAAACTAAAGGACAGACCTGCTTTTTTTGGTGTAGAAGAAAAAAAGATTTAAAGTGCTCACCCTGCCCATGTGAAAATATTACCTTTACCAAAGAAGAAAATACGAAATGTTTCAGTGCTTTTACCATATTTCCAATGACGGTTGTCTCATTTCAGATCCACTTCCACGTCTAGTTAACAATTAATGCTTGCTTTTACAGAAAACTCAGTGTTTTATCTAGTTAATCTTTATATTGATGAACAGCCATTTGGAAGTCAGAACTAGCCAGGGAAGCTTACTCACTTAGAAGCAGTTGCAGCAAGAAAACTTACTTGTTTAAACCTGCTTTCCTGTAATTATTGGACCGATTTTAAAACTTAGCTTTGTCTCTTAGCTTCAGTTATGAAGCTACTGCCATGAACAAAAGTTACATTTAATAGACAGTGTCTTTTTCTCCTGCAGACAGCAGTATATACTTGAAAATCAAAGGAGTATTATAAATGTGAAAAAATTGTCGTGACTTATTGCAGGGAATGAAAATTCCCTGACCCTTCTTGCCACTTGCTTTCACAAGAGAATGCTGTTTAGAGCCTCAGTTACATTGAATTTATCTGCAGAAATGTCTCAGATCTCTGCAGTTGATCTAAATTTATGTTATTGAGCTCTTAAAATGGAGAGGTGCCTACTCTACTAGGCTGACACAAATCTCATTTTTAGATGTAGCTCCACGGCAAAGTCATACTTTGTGGCTAAAGAGTTGTCAATATTAAACAGCACAGATGGGTGTAATTCTGTATGGCTACTGAGATTTGGTAAAATTGTAAATTTTGACTGATTAAATGACTGAGTTGTTAGTGGATGAAACTACAGTACCCAACAATACATACAAAACCAAGGAGTTCATTTTTTTTTCTAGAATCTGTAACCAATCTTGATTATTTTCTAACTGTAAGTCACTAAGATACCAGCAATTAATTTTAGGATATAACTTTTAAAGAAATCCCTAATTCGCTCATTTTTTTCTTGCCAGGGTTCTTTTAAAGCACAGCTCTTGTCTATTTCCTTTAGATATACTCATTGTACAAAAATGTTGTAAGATACCTTTAATTTCTTTTGAACAAAACACAGGCACAATACTGAGAGATTAAAATTGCCTGAAATTATGAATTGATTTCTCAGTTCTTAAGAGAAATCAGCTTGAGGGGTTTAAAGCTCTTCCTCACTTTGTACACCCATTTTTTTAAACAGAGATGGCTCTTCTTGCTGAGAAGCAGACAGTGATGAGGCGTCAGGATGCTACTGCCCATGGCAGTCCTGTTAGAGTTTGAAGTATTAATTACATGCAACTTCCCTTAGGACAGGTACCCATTCTCTGAAGTGAGGAAAGATGTTACACGGCAGTTTTGAAATGGGAAATATCACTGAAAAGTCCTTTGCTACTGTACCTTTGTAAAAAGCTTATTTTTCTATTCAAAAGTGGAGATTAGCTTCCTGAAAGCAACCTTATGTACACTAAAAAATTATTCCATTCAGCTGTCAACAAAGAAGCTGTAGGAACAGTTGACAGATGTCCTGCCCATCTGTCACAAAGAATAATGAAGAAAAAAAAATTAAAATATTTAGTACAATTTTTAATTTTAGAAGGCATCTAGCTTCTGATGAGAAAACAGGAGCCACTGCAAAATGGTTTGTCATGCAATAAATACTTTCTTAGCATGTTTTGTTAATGGTTATATTCATTCTGTATCTTATAAATACACAAGTGGACACTGAAATGAGGACACAAACAGTATCTCCATATGTGAGCATTTCTCTATCCTTTTTAAGTGGACTGAGTAAATGACTACAGTGCATTACTGCAACCAGCTGTCAGCAATCCCCAACTTAAATAACTTTGTTTGTATGTACCAAACATTTATATTTCCCACCCCTACAGAAAATTTGGTTCACAGCCAGTTTTAGCTGCCAAGACTCAGTCCTTTCACCTAAGTCTTTACTTTGATTTTTGGTACTTTTGCTAAATAGGAAAATCTATTATGTACATATCTACACCACTGAGTAACAGAACACTCAGTTACCATTTCATGGTTCACTAAACTGCTTGTAACTGACAGAATTCACCTAAAATGGCATTATAGTTAGCCAGCATTGAGAAATATACTCCTGAACTGTTCATAGTTTGGAGCACTGATGCAAGGAAACTGATTAGGATGCATCTAATACCCAGAGTTTGATTTTATGCTAAGTGAACAGTGGGCAGAGCTGTTATCTTACCTATTTTTTAGATGTTGGTTGGTCCCATTTAATCCTTTAATAGAGTAACAACCCAGAAAAAGAAGTGGTCATTGCTTCAGTTCCATCTTATTGCCTGGAAACAATCACCCACCTCCACAATATTTCAGTTGGTGAATTACATGATACAGCCATAGAAGAGTTTTGGGTAGCCTGTAACACTACACTTTCCAGGAGTATTAATTATCTATTTTTGTATTTCGTTTCAAAAATGTCCTTGTAAGTTAGAAGATAAAAGAGACCAGTGAACTGTATCTGTGGGATGTGTTAAGAGAGGGGCATTTAGAAAGAAAATACCAATCCCATTATACAAAGCATTAAGAAACTCCATTTTGCAATATTGTGTATGATTCTGATCACACATGTTTTAAGACAAAAACTAATGTGACCAAGAAAAGGGGTAGGCAAGGTTAACTAGGATGACTGAGACAGGGCACATGTATTAGGGATTAATGTGAATTAAAGAGCAAAGACACTGGAGGTAAGCATCCAAGAGGAAAACATGATACTGAATAAAGGTTACAGTATGTATATATATTAATAACTTTAGACTGTGAAAGAGGTGACAGTTTAATAACTCTGAAAACACTTCTAAAAAGTACAGCTGAGACAAAACCAATTTCTCTGAAAACAAAAACCACTGCCCCCCTATTACGTGATTGAACCTGACTAAAGTCTTCCTCCTTTCTACATCCTTATGGGATTTGTATCCATGTTGGTCACAGCTGGCAGCATTACTGGCAGCAACATCTGGAAGACTATTTGAGCAAAGGAGGAATTATCTGATTCATCAGATACCTCCTCTGAGGAATCTACAAAATGGAAAGTGAAGAGAATTGTGATCTGTGCTGCAGGAAACCTTGCTGCAGGACAGTAACTGCCAGGAGCAACAGTTCACATGAGTCATGTAATTTTATCAGAGGGTTACTTAAGAGAAAAGCAGCTGTCATAAAATGACTCCTTAAGCAAAACAGAACAAGGACAGGAAAGCCAAGGGAAGTGCCTTTGGAAAGACAAAATAACATTGCAGCTGATGCAGGAAATGCAACTGCCGAGGTAAACTTGATCTGTTTACAAAGTAAACAAATTAGCAGGTTCAAAGAACTGAAAAACTTATAGATGACAAGAACAAAAAAAATCCTTGAGCACTTTGATCTGAAAGGAGCTAAACCTGCAGCATGCCCCAAAGCAGGTCACCTCCAGGGTCCCAGGACGCTTAACCAAGTATTGGTGCAGCCTCGTGGGTGGGCACTTGCTGCCTCAGGGTCTGCCCAGCTTTGTGTGTACCTGGAAGGGCTCACCTGAAAAGGAAGGACAGGCTTTCCACTTCTGATTCCTCCTCAGCTGCTTCTAATGCTGACTGGCATTTTGCAAAGGGGAAAATGGAGTACAAACTTCTGAAAATCAGAATTCAACCACATACTGGGATAAAATGTGCCGAGTATTGAAGTTACATGGCAACTCATCTAAGATTCAAGTGTGGAAAACTGAAGTTAGATCAAAGCTGAGTTTATTTATGACAAATTATTCATTATATATTACAATAATTACAAACTCTTCTATTACACCTTATTGCCATATTTTTGTTCTTGATACAAAGATGATCAAGAACATGGATTTAGGCAGTAACAAAAAAAGATACTAAAATTACAAACTTCATGTCTCATTTCTGTAGCATAGAAAAGGCTATCATCAAAAGAGTAAAGTTACTAACAAACATACAAGGGGATTCCCCTTACACCTTTTTTCCCAGGAACTTATGTCATCTAATGCATAGTAAATACATATATAAATATATATTTACACATCTCTTGCAAACATACATTTACACAATCACTGAAAATCTGACATCTCTCCCCCAGCAGACAGCTCCCAGTCATTTCACTTGAACATGTAATGGGAAAAAAACAAGTCTATAGTCCATGGTTTTAAATTAGTCACCCTATTTCTGAGCCAGCTGTTATCTTCTCCCTACACAGGGCTGCTGGTATAACAAAAGGATATTGCAGTTTGTGACAAACAGCATCTAACCTACCTTCACCACAGGAAAGGTCTACTAGGGATACTGTCCCTCTCGTACCTAGTCTGAGTCACTGCTGCTGCTTGAGGAGTCTGTTGACATAACTTCTACATCATCTTCATTCTCTTTATTGTGTCCTGGAGGCTCCAACATGAAATCATTACTATGATTAGGAGGTAGCATGTTCATTGACATATCACTTGACTGCCAAGGATACTGAGGAGCAAGCACATCTGGGAAAAAAGTGGCATAATCAAGCAACTATCAGTTTTGTATGTTGACAAATTTAATAAGACAGATCAACCAGAACTTCAATTTAAAATCAAAACAAATATTAAAATATTTTCTGAATTTTGGACAGATTAAACCCTCCAGTAACAGCTCAAAAACATCTCATGATAGAGCAATTCTGTAACTGTAAAAGTCTACTCTGCCAGAGAGGCCCATTTATGTAGGGGGCTCTTAATAACTCATATACAGAGCTTTTCACCTTCAAAGCACAGTTTGAACTGACTTAGCATTCACAACTACAGGGAGTAATGAAAATTATCACTGTCTGTCAGTATGCAAAAATAGATAAAAATGTAAGAAAAAAAATTCAGGCAGACTATAAAAATTCAGAGAAAAACTCTTTATCCAAATATGCCTTCATGTGAACGAGCTGAGAAGGGAAGCCAGTGTTTTACAGCATGTGGCCATGCTTCAATGCTAGAACCAGTCTGCTGTTAAACCAGGATGAATGTGTGTGCTAAGCAGCCCCAAAGTTTGGAGGCTACCAGGCAGCCCAGCAACTGGCTTGCACATTCACTAAGGACTCAGTAAATGGACATCTCTGCAGGAGTCTCCAAAAGGACTAGATCCTGTAATTAGCATTCTCAGGACATGCCTCCACACACCAACAGATTCAGCATCCCTACACAAAATGCTGGGGCAGCCTCAACTTTCTTGTAAATCAATGTTTCCCTCTTACCTTGACAGTCTAAGTTATATGAGGGTTTAACCTGACAGAGGAGCCCAAGACCCAATTAAGAACTTAACTGGAGGAGTTTAAATCCCACATCTTCCAGCTTCTCAAGGAAAATTCCTAAAATTCCTGAAAATTCCTTTCTGTTCTTACAGAGACAGCACTCAAACAGATCAAGTCTGCATCCTCTAAGGCAGAGGAGCCAGCCAGAATGGGCTCTACCAAAACTTACATAAATAAATGCTCAAACTCCATTAGGAAGTCACACCCTTAACATCTCCTCTGACCATATTTCAAAAGAACAGAAAAGGTAACGTGGGCCATTCCTCAGCATTTCCCTGGTGGGTTGCTATGGACAGATGTCAGGGTCCTACTCCCATTCAGCTCACTGACCCATTTTACCTGAGGCCAGAGGTTTACAAAGTGAGATGATGCAGAATTTCAAGTCACTTCCTAAGAGTGACAATAGGATTCGACAGATGATCGGAAATGCAAAATCCAAATTTACTATTTCTCCAATGGAGTCGCAACAGGGGTTTTTTAACAAATTCAGCATCATACTTGAAAACAAGCCTTCCATAATGCCTGATAGTGGCCTAACAGATATGTAAGAACTGTTACAGATCTCCTATGAAGCCAAACTAAGAATTTTTCCACCATTTAGTCTAACCATGGTAGATTAATGCTGCACAGGTACAGAGGAACTGAACTCTTGATTCGATTACTGTAATTTACAGCTAAATTCAATTTTACCATGAAGGAATGAATCCCACAGAAGTCAGTGGAAGTGCCCATTTCACTAAGCAATTAAGGGATTAAAACTTGATTCCTACACTTAATGTACTATCTCAGCAGTTGTCCCTTGCCATGTCTTTTAAATCCAGAACTTCTAAGCATAGACTCAAAGAAAGGTAGGGGATGACAATAAACTGCCTTTCTTCCAAATACAGCTTTCACAATTCCATGCTTTGTCATCACCATTAAGTAAAAGTTGCTCTGAAAGTGCTTCTTTCTAATATGACTGGAAATCACTTAGTTTGTTCATTTAAAATATGTGAAGGTAACTGAGTTTTGTTTATATTGACTTAGTTGCAGTGTCCACAGTTTAGCATGAAAAAAAAATTATGAAGTTTCTAATTAACTCTTTTTACTAGGTCTTCAATGCTAGGGAACAACATTAACCATAATTTTCACTGCTTTATCTCTGATTTGCCTTTGCTAAGGGAAATGTATAATTGCTGTGACTCTATAAGGAATAAAGAAAAACAAAACAAAACTGAGTTTCACTTACCTGGCAGTCTGCCTGCTGCAAGTGCATCTCCTGGTAAGTGTCCATTAACTCCATTGGTGGATGGGTTGTTCATCTGACCCAAGAGACCACTTCTCATTTCCAGGTCTGTAGGATATGGCCTACGTGGGTCTCCTTTAAGAAAAAAAGGAGAAAAAGAATGCTTTGAAATATTTAACAACTGTCTTGCAGACAGTAGTTTTAGCTTCAGTCCCTACTTTAATGACTAAAAAACTCCATACTCTGGTTGCTTAGATAAGCAACAAGCATCACATCTGTTTTATTAAAATCCAAGTCTGTCTTTCACTTAGACTTTCTTTGTTCACTCAAACTTGTCAGAAGCAGCATATTAAAAAAAAAAACCCAAACAACCCAAAGCAACTAAAACCAAAAAACCCCATCATGTTTAAAATATATCTTTGCTCTCCCTGCTACTTCATGGCTAAACAGCAAGAACAGGAATTGGATCAAACACATTTTCATTTTGGACAAAGAGGGTAGTAGCCCAAATTGAAACACGTCATGATAAAAGTTCTGCTTCTGACTCCACTGTTTACTAACATTCTCTGAAAGAATATTGTCAGGGGCAAGAGGAAACACAACCAAACACATAGAAAAGCCTTTAGCATGCTTGGCTTTGACTTATAATCAGGGGGAACACTCGGGGAAAAAAGCAAACAAAGGAGAGCAGAGGAGGCCAGTCTGTTAATGAAAGCAGACAGTTTCATAACCTTTTGGAGATGTGTGTGAAGTCCACTGGACTTTGGATACCCATTTTTGTTGAAATATTAGATGTTAACAGCTGAAAACAATGTTACTCTAGTAAACAAAAAAGAAATCTAGTGCCATAAACACAATAGTTACCTGGTACCCATGTCAGAGGGGCACAAACAGCATTGCTAGCACTGATCCTATGGGCATATTTAATTATTTCTTCAGAGGAAATGGCACCTGGAAGAACGGAAAAAAAAAAAGTTACTGCATTCTCAAGAGATTGCATCATTATTTCAGAATATTGGACACCAATATCTAAAAGACTGGGAATGTGATTTTGCCAAACATTAAGAGCCTGGTTGAAATCCAGTAACTGTTCAGAAGATTCTCAGGCTATGCAAAGATGAGCTTTGCAGTGAACTGATTTTACAGACACGAGTGCAAAACACCTTCAATGTCAATGGTTCTCCAACCTCATGAAAAACACAATCTCTTGAACACGTGTATTTGACAAGCACAATTCCTAAAACTTCAGCTCCTGCTTTATTATAGAATTTTCTGCAGGAAGGAAGGGGTTTTTGTTTGTTTAGTAATTATAGATTGCACCCAGAGGAGTCCTTCCAAATATGTGCCTGTACTATATTAATAGAAACTTTATGAAATTGCTTGATTTTCTAGATGAAAGAGGCATAACAAAATGATAAAAGACATTGTAAAAAAAAAACCCAAAGAAGATGCCTCCCCCCCTCAAAAAAAAAAAAAAAAAAGGGCGTTTAGCTTGGTAAGTGCCACAGAATAGCAGGAATTGCTACAATTACAATCTAGTATCACAAGCTAGTCAGTCTTTCGAATACAGGGCATGGACACACAAACATTCTCTTCCTTTCCTTAATAAACCTCCTGAGGCAATTTGGTAAGGCACTTAGGTAATCAGAAATACTATTATCAGTCCAAGAAGACTGCTGAGACACTTTCACATTAAGATATGTTTGCCACAAAAAAAAAAAAAAATCCTGCCTTTATTCTGAGGAAATGGTTATAGTTTCATAATGAAATGGAAATTTGTGTACACATGAAGCATCTGAAATCTGTGATAGCAGAATTAACAAAAAAAAGGCCCAACTGGAGCTCACTAACAACTTTCCTTAGAACTGCATTTATGTAGTATGTACAAGCATGGATACTCACCTTTTCGTGCTTTTTCAATTGATTTCAGTTTTTCCTTTGCTTGATAAACAGCTGTTGCCTAGTTGTAAAAAATAAAAACCCACAAATGCTGGAATTGTAAAAAGAAGAAAGGCCCGGCTCCGGCGGGGGGAGAAAATTGCAGTCCAAAACCAATGTGGTTGGTAAGAGCAAAACTCCGTTTATTAGCAATCCAAAGGCACTTAGATAGTATACCAGCTTGTTAACTCGTAAGTGGCTTAAAACTTATCAAAGCACATTTCTACTTCTACCTAATTGGACTTACATTGGCAAGCTTCTACAGTTATGTTATGATTAAGAATTCAGAGTTCAGCCTCCCCTTCTCTGGGTCTTATCTGAACAGCTGCAAATCTTCAAACTCCCTCTTTGTTCCCAGCCCTGTTTTTTCTTCACACAAGAATTTTCTCATGGAGAGTTTTTCTCACACACAGGCCTTTTGCTTACAGGCCTATTGCTACAGTTCTTTTATTGATCCCATAATTCTATCAATGATCCATGCCCCTGATCCTTTAATAATTGCAACACAAAAAGTAAACCAAACCTTCGATGCATCTCTAATTTATAAACATCTACATAAAGTCAGCTCTCTGAATAAATCCTTCCATTTAATTACATTTTAAGAGAGAAACTATTCCATGAACATTTTCAAAATACACAGAAATAAAGGTTTAGCAGAAAATTAGCATTATAAAAAAACCTTAATACCACGACAACTAAACAGTGTTTGACTACTGACAAAAAACCCAAACGACTAAGCTCTTATGAAGTTTTAAATATTTAAATCTTCTCAAACTAACACAACACCATTTTGCCCAGAACCACCTTTTCTACAAGTAGATGCTCAAAAGCAAACACATCATTATGAACTTACCAGTATGTGCTCTGCTTCTTTTAGCTGTTTCTGCAGCTGCTGAATATCATTATCCCGCTTTTCTACTACCTTTTCTAAAAGCTGCATTTCATGATGGATTTTTCCCTGATCAACTGCCAACTTCATTAGCTCTTGAAACTCTCCATCTCTCTGAATCAGCAGTTCCAGGATCTATTAACAAGAGTTTTGTAGAACTTTTAATTTGGCTAGAGTAACAACACACCCTCAGTCGTGCTACAAAGAAGAGCAAATGGCATCCATAGGACTATTTTTGTTTGAATGAAAAACGAAACAAAATTTCTTCCTGTTTGCAGAAACAGCCTATGAAGCATACAAAAAGTGAACAAACAACAGGAGAACCAAGAATGCCTTTGTAGCAGGGCCAAAGCCCCATCATGACCATTAGCTTGCATATAGGCAAGGACAAAGGGAGAAAGAAATAAAAAACAAAAGAACAGAAAAAAAATAGAAGTAAAGCATTATGCTTACCCAAAGAAACACAGTTCAGAAAGTCAGCTTACCTGGCTCTCCTCTCCTGGTTGTGGAAGCTTTTGGTTTCTTGAAATTGCCAAAATTTCAATTAGTTCCCTGAAAGGAGAACTCCATTTGCACTCTTTTCTAGGGCATTATCGCATGAAGTCATCCCAAATTTACCAGACTACTGGTATCGTTACAAAACTATTCATGGACCTGAGTGTTTTGTATTATATAATACACTGTGGGCAGGGATTTTTCAACCAATAAAGCACATTACTTTCTTTGTTATTTGAGCTCATGAAGCACTCATGTATTTGAACTCAAGAAATGTTCTAAGTGCCTGTTAAACCATAAAAGACATAAGCAGAAGCTGAGAGAAGAAACAGCATAATGAAGTGCATTCATACCCTTCTTCTACTACCTTTGTTCATTGTAAGAGGGTCTTCACTGTTTTACTTCTCTACTTTTTCTCCGTTTTTTCCCAGTATACTTAGTTTAGAGCAATTAAGTCTACAGTTTCAAATATCTCCAGAGCCTGTCATGAAACTACTTTTACAACAAGTATTTCCACAATGGCGTATTAGCTGTGCATCAAGTACACAAAAATATTTAAAAAACCTTATAGTATTCTGGTGCTAGGCTAGAAGTGCTCCTCAAACAGACCTCTTGATCATCCTTCCAGATACCCAGATACTCTGCCTCTGTTCTGAAAAACCAGCAAAAACCTCTGGGTACCATGATGCAAAAAGGCATTTTCTGTAAATTCAGCAAAGTTATGTGGCTTCTAAAGCTATGAATGGCAGATCAACCCTATGCATGAGTAACTGCCTATCTGGAAACACTGTCCTTGGAAGTACTGATTCATTGCTTGGTCCAGTGTAAGCAGCTCAGTGTGAGTAATACAGCAGTGGGGCCAGAACCTCACAATAAAAACAGGTATTTTTCAAAATGTCAAAAAAACCCCCAGTAAAGCTCTAATCTTGGTCTAAGTCTCTCGGTCACTCCTGAACACTACTATGATTTTAAACAAGTAGAGAAGGAAGAAACTTGTCCCTGTCGCTAAAGCTTTATTCTACCTGACCAACACTGAGCAGTAGCAAATAAAATCTGTTTTAAGTAGGTCAGCTACCACCATCAAGGGTGATGTCATGGAGGGCTGTAATTCTACCCTGTGTTATGCACAATGTAGATTCAAAACTATAGAAAGGCTACAGATTAGACATGTTGCTTAATTTTTGCCTCTACCACCAAACCAGTATCGTGACCAAGAAAGGCCTAGCTCCAGGGTGCTGCAACACTTTGCTGATCAACAGGAAGATTCACTAAATGCTGAAAAAAATAGTAATTTAGATAAAGAACAAGTTTGTTTTCATTTTTCCATAAACACATGTTCTCCAGCAACCCTTACGTCACAATAAAATCTGTGACTGAGGATAAAACTTAACCAGACACAACAAGAGCAACTCACCAATACCTTGTCCTACTCTTGGTAATCATTGAGGGAGTAAGCCACAGGGACAGCACAGGTTATTCCCTCTGAAAATGCTTTCCTAAGCTCCTGCTCTCCCAGAGGTGTGGAAAATAATTAGGAACTAGCTGAACTTCACTGCCAGCTGTGCAGTGTAGTTGCCAACATGGTTGACAACTTGCATGGAGATTACCAGTCTGGACTCAAGACCGTGGACTAAGTATCTGAGCACTTCTGTGATTCTGAAGACGAGCTCTGCAGCCTACTTGGAGTGAATGTAGCACTAATACAGGCAATGACCAGGACACCTTATGTCATGCAACACCATCTACGTATTTCTGATTTAAGCATAATTTTTAGTGACTAATAAAATGCCTAAAATCGGCGTGTGAGTGTGCACTTGACGGGAAACGCAGGCGTCAACCAAAGGAGAAAGGCAAGTGGGAGAAAAAGGAAGCGCTCCTTCTCTCTGAAAATGGGAGGCGAAGCACGACCGATGCTTTCCCACTGGGATGAGCGCCGGACAGCAGCGCGCAGGGCCGGGCCGAGCCCCCGGCGCAGCACCAGCCCCTCTCCCGCAGGAGCCGGCGTGAGGACGGCGGGAGAGCAGGAAAACAAGAACCCGAGCCGGGCTCGTGTAAAAACGTGAACCCCGCGGTCCAGTCGGGCCGGCCCCTCCCATCCCAACCTCAGGGACTCCCGCTCCTCCCGCCGCCCCCGCCGGAGGCTCCGCGCACGCACCGCGCCGGGAGCCCTCACCCCGCCCCCGGTGCTCCGCCGCCACCCGGGGCCGACGGGAGGCCGAGCGCGGTACCTGGCCAAGAGCTCGAGATCCTCCAGCGCCGCCAGGAGCCGCTCCCGGGTGCTGCTCCTCTCCCCGCCTCCCCCGCCCGCCGTTGCCCCTGCCCCTGCCCCTGCCCCTGCCCCTGCCCCTGCCCCTGCCCCTGCCGCCGCCGCCGCCGCCATCGCCATCCGGGCGCGGACCCGAGCGGGAACCGCCCCTCGGGAGGCGCGGGCAGGCGCGCGGCAGCGCCCCTGGCGGCCGAGGGACGAGCAGCGGCGCTCCGCCGCGTGCGCATGCGCGGGGAGGCGGGCGGAGGGCGGATCCCCTCCCGGCGGCTTTCGGGAGCCGTTCGGGGGCGGGAGAGCAGCGGCGGCTGGGCGGGGCTCGTCCCCGGGGCCTGTGGGTGTGAGGGGGAAGGAGGTCGCGTCTGCCTCGTCGAGGCCAGAGGCGCGTCTGTCAGCGCCCTGTCTTGCAGCCGGGTCGCTGCACGAGGAGCTGCGCTTGTCGCTCTTTTTCAATCACAGAATCATTTAGGTTGGAAAAGATCTCTGAGATTATCGAGTCTGAACAGCACCATGTGAACTGGACCACGGCGCTAAGTGCCACGTCCAGTCTTTCCTTAAGCACCTCCAGGGACGGTGACTCCACCACCTCCCTGGGCAGCCCATTCCAATGTTTAATCACCCCTTCTGGGAAGAAAGTCTTCCTGATGTCCAACTTAAATCTTGCCTAGTGCAGCTGAAGACTCTGACCCCTCATCCTCCTATTGTTAGTTACCGGGGAGAAGAGGCCAACTCCCACCTGGAAACAACCATTCCAGCTGGAATGCATTTCCAGTCCCCGGGTCTCGACAAAGAGCCTCCAGATGATACTGATGTATGCTAAAGACACAGAAAACTGGCTGCAGGTAGTGTGTGCAACTGAATTACATCTTCGGGGGCTTAACTCAATTTTTTGAGAGTCATGGTGTCCAGAAATCCCTCAGGTGCCTTTGATTAGATGGAGGATGAAATCACAGAATCAGAGAAATGGTCAGGTTGGGACCACAGAGGGTCATTTGGTCCAACCTCCCTGCTCAAGCATGGTTTTCCTAGAGCACATTGCACAGGATTGCATCCAGAGGGTTCTTGATATCTCCAGTGAGGGAGACTCCACAACCTCTCTAGGCAATCTGTTCTAGTGCATGGTCACCCACACAGTAAAGAAGTTCTTCCTTACATTCAGGTGGAGCTTCCTGTGTATCAGTTTCTGCCTGTTGTCTCTCGTCCTATTGCTTGACACCACTGAGACGTGCCTGGCTCCATCCTCTGACAACCTCCGCTTTAGACATTTATATATGGTGTTTTACTGACAACCAAAGAAGGTTAAATGCCTGATACTGAAAACATAACAAAAACCTGAGCTTTAAATTGGACCAAGACAAGGCTTTTGCCTGGGCTGGCTGTCCCATACATGCCTAGAGGTAACACTGACCTCCTGACACTGGCCATGCAGACCTGTGTGTCTATGAAGGCTGAAGGCAGCTTGGTATCCATCACAGACCTCTACACACAATGGCCGGGGCAGATAACAGGCACAAATCCTGACGCCAACCCTGGCAGTAGTTGAGTTATAATTTAAAAGTACTGTTGTGTTGTGGGGGTTTTTTAATGGTGCTCCATATGGGCTGGTGAAATGGGCCTCTCGTTCTGGGTGGGGTCGCAGTGAAGCCAGTGGAAGTTTTTTATATTCATGAAAGTTTCAGTTATGTGGAAAGACCCCGAGAGGCCAGGGTGGAGGGAAGATGAGGGAGTACAGAGTGAGAGCTAGTCTGGGGCCGGGGTTTATTAACCGGGGCAAGCACTGCCACAGAACCACAGGGAGCCCCAGACCCCATATCCTTCTGCTGTCAGCAGGCAGCTGTCAGTAAACAGCGATTTTTTTCTCCCCTGATTAGAGAAAGGCCTAGATGAGCAATAACATCCCTGACTGCTCTGGTATTCACTCTGATTATCTGTTACCTTCTGCAATGAGTATGTTCCTGAGAAATTTACATTTATTTTAAAAAGAAAAAAAAGCAAGAAACTCATTAGTCACTGATTCTTTGAACTGTGATTTAAATAAGCAATTCAACATTATGAGATTTGTGATAAAGCAATGAGATTTGGCAACTCTGAGAAAAAAACTTTGCCAACAGGAGTTATTTAAAATTCATTTGCAATGCCCAACAACTCTCAACATTCTGATTGTAAATAGTTTGGGAATTCTGTTTAAACTGCATACCAGATAAAATCTCATCAAATAGGTCTGCCTTTTAAATAAGTTTTGCTTGCACTTTTTTTCCTCCTCTATTTCCTTGCTTTTGTTCAGGGAAAGATGTAATCAGTGATGCTGTCTGGTTGTGCATCCAGTTCACTGATTTGTTAGTGTCTGTATGGGTACATAAACAGAAAGAAATAGCAACTTCAAAAACAAAGCAGTCCTTCTGCTAAATCATTTTCTTCCTCATACTCATTTTGACATCTGAATTATTTAGACCTGAAGTACTTCTGATATATTTCAGAGCAATAATGCTGGTTTCGCTAGAGCTAAAAGCTCGCAGCATTAACAGGACACCCAAAGTTGACAGGTATTAATATCAGTTATAGGAGATTTCTGTAGGCTGATCTTTCGTTCTCCTTGTGCCCAGGAGCTTGTTCCCTCCCTTTCTCCTGACAGCAGTACTACTCCCAAAGGGCCAATACCACCCATATTTCACTGGAGCAGCCACCCTTCTCTCCCCACTTCTCAAATTTCTGTCCCTCTTCCAGGCAACATAGACAACTGTCTGCTTTCTGCTGCCCAGTCCTTTCCTTCTTGCCCTGGTGATGCAGTCATGGCTGGGGAGTGCAGTGGAACAGGCAGAGACTTAATTGTGCTCGTGCCTCTGTGTGGGAGGACAGGGTGAGACCAGAGGTACTAGGGAATGCCTGCCTGTGCCAAGACACAGAAAGTCATTCAGACCATGTCAGAGGGATCATCTCCTTCAGGACAAAGGGAAAGGCTGGGTGAAATGGGCTTGTGCCCCAAACTTGCCCCATGGGATGATTGCTTTAAGACCAAGTGAATAATTTGCTGAATAGACTTCTGAAATATTTGCCTATAAAAACAACAGAGCCTCTGTTCCCCCAGTGTTGGTTCCTCTGTTCCCTCAGTTCTTCAGTGCTCTTGGCCTTCTTTCCCCTGGGTAAACTTTTTTCATAGTTGTGTTGGTTTTCAGCCAGATCTGCTTCTTTAAAGATCATGCCCCTCCTGAATAACTAAGCATTGTTCCCAATTTTTTCCAGTAGTCTGAGAACATTTTAGTTTGTGTGCCATACATGGATCTTTGCACAGTGAGTTTATTAGACATTTCAGAGCTCTTTCATTTCAGATTGTCTATTCGATGGCATACTGAATGTATTGTTAAGAACCTGCTAGCACAAGCAAAAATAGCTTATTTTACCTTGTTCAGTGGAGTCTTTTCTCTTCCAGAATGGGCCTTGAAGTGATGATCTGCAGAGCAAACTGATTCCTCTAGACAGGTCTAGGAACAGCTGATCTGATCTAATAGTTCACCAAGAAGCTGAGATGTTGCTGACTTCTCATGTCCCAACTGCAGATTTTCACCCGCCCTTAGCTCCTCCTTGGTGTTTGCCATATGGTCCACGAGCCACTTCAACTCAATAACCAGACTGAAGAATATTTAATTTGGGAGAGGGTGTTCATTTCCTTCTGTGTTAGAGAGTGAACTCTAACCTCATCATATGGAACCATGCCTTCAGAGCGTGGCTTTAGTTACAACTTATTTCATGGGACTGTGGACTAGTGCTGAAAAGTGAAGTCTTCCCCCTCTCTTATTCATAATTCAGTACAATTCAGACCTAGAATTCCTCTAGTGTAAAGCCTTTTCTTCCAACATAAGATTGTGATTTCTTAACTTCAGGTATTCCTACTTTACTTCTCATGACCTAGAGGATCACTCTAGAACTTGGAAGCTGAGCTGTAGAGAAACTCGCCTAAGAAGGCCAAAGCAGATCTGTGTTTCAGTTAAAATCTGTGGCTTTTCCAAGCTACAGTGCTTTTCAGCTCTCTTCTTATTTATACATTCCAGGCACTAGACATCAAGTGTTCAGTTGGCAACTGTTGGATTTGCCACACCTTAAAAAACTTAGGAAAAATACTGACTACAGAAGATACATAACTCCAGAAGGCTCTCAGAACCATGTGTAATAAAGCATTGCAATGACTACAAATAAAAAGGCAGGAGGATAAGCAAGGAGAGCAAGAAGGGAAAAGGACAAAACAAATACTGATTTTCACTTCCCCTAGATAAAGTAAAAATAAAATCCTTTCTGTCAAATATCAACTAAAATAGAAATCAAACAGCTTGAGCACTGCTTGGAAGGATTTCACAGCTGTACTTTGGTCTGTGAAGATGAGAATAATCATCCCTCATTTATCAAGATGTCTTTACACCATTAATATTTTGAAATGTGTCTGATAAATCATCCATTTCTTATTGCTATTTAAAAAGAAATTTCTGTTTCCCTGCACACGTCTGTTGGATAGTGATTTTAGACCAATGAGATAAAGGAAATGAAAAAGGTGGCTTTGCTTAACTGATGTAATTTTAGAATAGGTTAAAGATGAGATAAAAATAGATAATACTATGAGCCAAAACTTATTTTTTGGGGGGAAGGAGTGTGAAACACTAGTACATATGGCCAAAACCAGAGTTTGGTATGCCGTTCCAGACTGTTTCAGCACAGAATTAGCTCTACTTTGAGCTATATTAAACTGGAGTTACACTGATTTCTGCTGGTGTAAATTTGGGCACAGAGCCCTCAAGACAGGAAAGTCACCCAGGCAGAAAGCAGTCCTTGCTTTCAGTCTGCTGGAGGGCTTGTGGGGACCAGTGCTGCCTATGAAGTAGGAGGTGTTGGGTGGGAAAGAGAACCAAAATTGGCCCTGGATAGTGAGGGGAGGGGAAAAAAAAGAAAGAGAGAAAAAAGAATGTCCTTTGAAAAGGAAAAGCTTGTTTGACAGCTTGGCCACTAGAGATATTCACACTCCTGCCAAGTCTTCCCATGAATAAAGGAAAATTTGGGGGCAATTAAATAAGAGATTTTTCCCTCACCAAGCTAAAAGTTAATGCTGACTACTTCATGAAATAAAACATCCAATTAGAGATAATGAGATTCCTGGGGTAACCCCCAACACATAGTAATTTTGAGTCTTCATTAAGCTAAACTTGTTTATTTGGAAAAAAAAATCTCATTTTCCTGGTGGCTCCTGCTGTAACCTGTTTACCAAAAACTACTGGGACACCCACACAAGGTTCTGTAGAAGCCAGGCTGAAATTTAGAGTTGTTTACTTCCCATCCCAAAAAAATCCAAGGGCTATGATGACAGCTGCAGTCCCAGCTCTCCCACATGCTGAATCCCAGCTAGGCTGATGGGAGTGGTAATTTACTTAGAATGAATCTCTTCCCACATCTCCCTCAACGTTTTATTGTGCCCCATTGCCTGCTAAAGATAAAGCTGTCATCTCTTCCCATTTACACTGGGTCACCTGTCTTTTACCTGGGTGAGTTCATCTTCTAATCTCCAAGATGGTGCTCAGATTTTCACCTGCTTAATGCAACTTCCAGACAGGTTTTCAAATACCTGCAGCTGACGTCAGCATCAGCTTCTGTGCTGAGATTCAGAAAGAGCAGAACACCAACCAGAAGCAGAGGTACCTGGCTTAAATTAGTTGTGAGGACTGAGTTCTAGGGTAAAGATAAAATGGAAGATTTATTTAGAAACCTACATGAGCAAAAATGAAAAAAGTGGTTTCTCTCCTAGCAGTTGGAGATGGGCAGAGGTAAAACTCCTTATGAAAGAAAAGTCTTGGGAGACCTGAGGAAAGTTTTTACTGGCAGCTGAGAAAACAGTATGATACACTATTCCAAAAGCAATTACAGAATGACTTGTACTCAGCAGCCAAATAGGATCCCATGGGACATTCTGAAAACTAACAAACTACTAACAGTAGTTCACATGGTTCCATGTGAATTGAGGGGAGAGTTCATAGCTATTACGCCTGGGAAGGAATACAATCAGTAGTGCTCTGTCCTTTGTGAAACAGGCCTTGCACAGATCTCTACTTCAGGGCCCTGCCATTTATGTGGATATTAACATATCATGAAGAAAGAACTCCACTGTCATTTAAGTGCTGGCAGACCTATTATGTCTGTAGATGAGTTGTTCAAGGGTTAGTGGTAGGCCAAGTGAAGAGCTGTTTCTGTAGTTTTGATCATCCACAAGCATAGATACTGAAAGCCCATTAAGAAGACATTCTTCAGTAGTGACTCGTGAATGCTTTCAGGTGGCCAAGGGAGCTCTTTAGAGGGTCACCTTATCTGTTTCCAAAAAGGATGAAGCCACTAGTGCAACAGCATTGTCATGAAGAATCAGAGACCATATCTCAAAGGCCAGGTTGGGTGGGGCCCTGAGCCACCTGATCCAGTGGAAGGTGTCCCTGCCCATGGCAGGGGGGTTGGAACTAGATGGTCTCTAAGGTCTCTAGCAACCCAAACCATTCTGATTTCTAAGATAATTTCTTTGTTAAATTCACACCAAACTCCCCTCCAGTGGAAAAATAATAACTACAGTTCATGTTTACTCATATCTCATCTCCTTTTTAGCTCAGACTGCAACTTAGTACTGACATAAGATATCAAAAGCCATGCAGTCTTACCATGCCACCTTGTGCTAGATAGGTGGCAGTCGATGAAAGTAATCTGACAACAGTTCATACATGATTAAGATAAATGTATCCCTGATATCCAGGGTATTTTGAAACTCTTATGGGTTTTTTACCTGTTTAATATAAACTTATTGTGCTAGGACTTGTTTCTTGTGCCTTGTAAGGGCACAGAACCTTGCTCAGCTCCATGCTGCCTGTCAAAATTTCATATGTTATGCAAATGACAATGCCAGCATTGGAAAATGCTTCGTTAAAAGCTGCTTTGTAGGCATGAACTCGAGCACATAAGGCATATATGCAAAATGCACACTGGAATACAGAATATGAAAAGCAACCAGTGCAATCTGTCACATCTTTGAAGACCTTGAAAAGTGTCATGACAGGAGAATAATTTACATGTTTTCATTTCTCTTAACCTCACCGAATTAGTTTCATAATGCTTGCCTTGCCCTGCCCCCATCCCAGTAAGAGCCGTGTAGTCATTACAGTAGGAGGGAAGGTGGCCAGGCTGGGATCGCATGTAATTCTTGTCCCCAGGTGCTTCATAAATGACACTTAGATTATCTGGTAATAAAGTTGGCAATGAAAAGAATGCCATAGGAGTGAGTTATAAGCATTTTCAGGTAGTATGGCAAGGAGTTCACCTCAGGGAACCCTCTTACTTAGTCACTTGCTTCTTCCCCCACAGTATCCCTTGCGCTTCTGAATCTCACTTGTCTCTGATTTTGTTCTGGTTACTCAGGGCCTGAATCATATACCTTGAAATAACAGTCACCCTCATTTCCAAATTCAAGGCTCAAAGACACATGAACAATTATGGTACTTCAAGAAATTAAGATCCAGTTTTGTCAAGGGTTGACCTTGTGAAGTGCTGAGGGTTTTTTCCTCAGTTCAATAGCATGCCTCTCCCTGTGTTTAACGCTGGGCTTTGGGCTTGTTGCTTGCAATTAAGAACATATTTAAACTGTTTGGTAGATTGTGGCCTGAGCATACTGTACCTGGCAGATTCCTCTGTCTTGCAGGACAGAGTACTTGAGAACACATTTGTGCTAGGACTGCTCAAGTACATTTTTTCTAGATGCTGGTAACTCTATCCAAGCCAAGTGCTTCTGCCTTCCAAGCTATTAACATTTTGTCCTTTAAAACACAGTGTAGTTCTACTGTTCTTTGAGCACCTTCACAAGACGGAATTGCATTCAGCATGGATGCAGGCAGGATGTTTATGGAATTGTAGGCAGTTGTATGAACTATTTGCGTTGCTTCTGATTTGACCATTCCACTGTCACAGCAGAGTATCCTTCTGCAGTCAACCAACAGCTCCAATTCGCTACACAGCCAGTGTAGGTTAGAAGTTAGTGCTGGAGATGGCACTATGCTGTGTTTTTTCCTCACAGCACTGACTGTACCTTTCTGTTACGTGCCAGCAAAATCAAAGAATCTCATGGGGCAAACACCAGCACGTAGGAGTGCCTCTGCAGTAGTCCCAAGTCCAAACACATATCTGGTATGTCAGGGTGAGCCTTGGGTGTGCACTAGTCTATCCTTTTGCCTCACCCACTTCTTGGCACCTTTGATTCATGGGGGAAATATACTCAGGCCAAAAGACAACCGTGGCACATTCCTCCAGACCCCCAAGCAAAGAACATAATGTTGGTATTCCAGACATGCATTCTGCATGTAGCAACATATCTTGTGTTGGTTTAGGGACTTTGGGCCTTCTTTCTCTGTTAACTCACAGTACCTGTCTTTATATAATATATAAATATATATAATACAAGTTTTAAAATTTATTTTTCAGGAAACAGGTATTTCATAAACAGGCTTGCTTTTGTCTCTGTGAAAAGGCTATCCTATCTCTATGGGATGTCTACTTCTCTCAGGCTATCAGATGCTTGCAAAATTGTCCCTTGTTTGTGAGAGACCCACACAAAGCTCCTGGCTTGTGAATTCACAGGTGCCATTGGTTCTGTCTTCTTCCTAGACAGTTGCCTCTCTCTTACGAAAACAGATAATGCAGGTACTAAGGTGCAGTCTCAAAACAGAAGACCATGCCAGACTCTGCAGAGATAAAATCCTAAATCCATAATCCTTCTTCTCACCAAGCTCCTCTTCCTGGCCTGAACATAGGTGCTGAGAAAAAAAAAAAAAAAGAAATTATGAATTAAATAGTAGCTTAATGCTACAGAACTTTGTGAACTAGAGGAGGACTCAACACAGATTTTTAAGATTGTTTATGCAAGGAAATTATATTGAAATTCTGTTCAGACATAAGCAGTTAGAAAAGGTTTCAGAGTTTGATCAATTCTGCCATTAAAACTTTAAAATATTTAGACCTTAAATTTTTTGCAAAGACTGTGGTTTTGCCATTTTTTTACTATGATTTTAGTGTCTCTGTTGCAGTCCTTATTACAAGTGTTTGCTGTTAATCTCACGTGCCCAATTACCTCAAGGCTTGTTTTTATGAAAACAAAATGCTGTGATTTGTTTCAACATCTGAACATCAGCAGCAGGTTAGCTGGAGAAGCCATGCAATGTCCCTAGTTTCAGACTGACCTCTGGCAATCCTACCTCCTGCTGAAACAACATCTTGTGTTCACTTCCAAACACCTGATTCGCACTAATTTTCCAGAAATAACAGTATGTAGGAAGGGAATCTAACTTTCAGTCATACCCCATTTCCTCTATCTTTTGGAGAGATGACAAGCTTCCATTAAGAGGAGGAGAATTGAAACAAGTCCTTTCCAATTTGAAATTTCACACATGTAGAATATGCTAACCAAAGTTTGCTGAAAGTAAAATGGAAAGTGATGCGGAAGCTGAAGTAACTGCACGTGCTATATGCAAAGCCAGACTGTGAATGGATTTCTTGAAATATCAAATTTTAACTGTAGAAAAGCTGTCAGAATGCATCACATATGAACACAGAAAGAAATTACAGTCTGCAGGCAGATGAATATCTGTGATGACAAAAACAGCCCAACTGGCATGTAGAGGAATGCTTGAAGCCTCCTTTGTTATGACTACAGTAAAAATACACATCTATTTTCCTAGAATAACAAAGCATTCATTCTCTTTCCTGCTTGGAGCTGTTGGGCATCTGCAGCATGTTATTAGCAACCGTACAAATGTCTTGTGTTTTAAAAAATCAAAGAATTTAGTAGGTAAGGAGAATTAATACCTTGCCTATAGCCTTGCCCCTGGAATTATGTGGTTTGCTTTGAGGAGTCACTGGATTAAAAAACTGTAATCTATGCTGAAAGCAAGGACTGGTACCCAAGACTTCCATTTCTCAGGGGAGCACCTCTATAATTAAGGTACAGAGTTGGGCTTCCTGTTATTGCTTGTGCTTTTCCTGGTTTTGTGATTCTTCATTGGTTTGGGGTTTTTTTTTCTAGAAATCTCTGCTGTAGGTGGGAAGGGTCATGCATCTTAGCCTCCTGGCTCTGTCTTAAGAAAGTCTCCTTTTGCGAAGGGAACTGCAGGTTTGAACACTGTCCCTCTGAGGAAAACCCTGGCCTCTTTTTGTCTTTGACTGGTGTATTGGGCCTGACTGAGATAAAGTTCATTGTTTTTCTTAGCAGCCCTCACAGTGCTGTGGTTTGCATTGGTAACTGGCAGGGTGTTGATACCACACCAGTGCTTTGGCTGCTGCTGAGCTGCACTCTCCCTCTAACATTCCTTCCCCCATCAAGGGGCTGGGAGTGGGAAAGATCCTGGGAGGGGACACAACCAGGCCAGCTGACCCAAATTAACCAAAGGGATATTCCACACTATATGGCATCAGCTCAAATATAAAAGCTAAGGGATAGAGGAAGAAGGGGAGCCATTCGTTATTCTACAATATTTGCCTTCCAGAGAAACCATCACATGTGCTGAGGCAAAAACCTTCACTTGTTTGGTTTTCCTTTGCTTTAATAAATTGCCTTATCTCAACCTATGAGATATTTTCCATCCTATTCTCTCATGTGTCTCACTAGGAAGGGGAGCAATAGAGCAGTTTAGTGGACACCTGCCACCCAGCCAAGGTCTAAACACTACATCATTTTATTTCCTTTCCTATCTATTCCTTTACCTTCATTTCTTGATTTCTCACTTGATTTCCTTTCACAATTTTTTTCCATGAAAGGAAATTTCTCATTTCATTTCCTTTCATGAAATGAAGAATTTCACTTCATGAAAATAAATGAAATCTTGAAATCAGAGAATGAAGTGAAATGGAAATACAGGGAAGGAAATATAATGACATGAAATGAAATTGGAAAAACAGAAAACTCTGAAATGAAGTGAAACCAATGAAAAGGAATGGAAAGGCAGGAAGTGCATCAAAATGAGCGAAAACTTCATGACATTATTTTCAAAGAAACCTCAAGGTTTCATTTCATGAAAGGAAATGAGAAATCAAGGAATGAATGGAAATTAAAAGACATGAAAGGTAATATAATGACATGAAATGAAATTGGAAAATGCAAAAATTCTGAATGGAAATGAAATCTCAAGGTTTCTTTGAAAATCATTTGTTGCGGTTTTGGCTCACTACGATGGTCTTCCTTTCTCGTCCATTCCATTTTGTTGTTTTGACTTTACTTCAGAATTTTCCATGTTTGACACTTCATTTAATGTCATTTGTATTGGTTTTGCGTGGCCTGGTTTTTGGTATTGGGGAGCCACAGACGTGGCTTCTGACAGAAGCTGCTAGAAGCTCTAACCATGTCCTGCAGAGCCAATCCCTGATGGCTCCAAAGATGGACGTGCTGTTGTTCACAGCTGGGCCAATTAGAAATGGCAGTAACACCTCTGTGATAACATATTTAAGAAGAAACCTAAACAAAGGTGGTTGCACAGTTTTAATTTTGACTAGAGAAGAGCTGAGTAAGAACATGTGAGAGAACAACTCTGCAGACACCAAGGTCAGTGGAGAAGGAGGGGGAGGATGTCGTCCAGGTGCTGGAATCGAGATTCCACTGCAGCCTGTGGTGCAGCCCATGGTGAGGCAGCTGTGCCCCTGCAGCCTATGGAGGATCCATGGGGGGATGCAGAGATCCACCTGCAGCCTGTGGAGGAGCCCACGCCGGAGCAGATGGATGCCTGTGACCTGTGGAGACAAAGGCCCAGCTCCCATGCTGGAGCAGCCTGTCCTTGGAGCACTACACCCCCTGGAAGAGTGACCCACGCCACAGCAGTTTGAGGGGGACTTGCCCATGGGATGGACTCAAATTGCAACAGGTCACAGGGAGCTCCTGCTTGTGAGACGGAGTCACATCAGAGAAGTTCACGGAGAACTGTCTCCCGTGGGAGGGACCCCACGATGCAGCAGGGGAACAACTCCTCTCCCTGAGCAGTGAGAGAAAAACCACAGGTAATGAACTGACCAAAACACCCATTCCCTGTCTCCCTGCACAGTCGGTGGGAAGGAGGGAGGGGTTGCGGCTAAGGTGGTTTTTTTTAAGAGCTTATTTTACCTCTCATTATCCTGCTCTGATTTTATTAGTAATCAATTCACTTTATATCTCTAAGTCAAGCCTGTTTTGCCCTTGATGGTATTTGATGAGTGACCTCTCCCGGTCCTTATCTCAACTCATGAGCCCTTTGTTAAATTTTCTCCCCTCTATCCAGCTGCAGAGGGCAGTAACTGAGCAGCATCCAGCCAGTGTCAACCGACAACAACTGGATATTTAAACCGTTGCCTATTTTTCCTTGGAGGCCACTTTTCAGCAGGACACATTTATTTCCCAGGGTAGAGATAATTACCTAAATCTAGAAACAAATGAAAGGAAGGAGGGATCAAAATAGGTTCCAATCTCACACACAGAGAAGTCTAAATATGAGAAGAAGAATCTCAGCTCTTCTCTGCCTTGTCTTTCCCTCTGTCTAGTTTCAAGAGATGCTGCTCTCCCTCATTCAGAGGTTTTGTTGGTAGGAAAAGGATGCACCACTGCCTCAGTTCCTGGAAGGGGTGAGAGATGCCTAAATCAAGCTCATGAACTAAAGTCTTTGCATACCTGCCTAGAGATGAAATGCTCCATCTTTAGTCCCTTGTGGATCTTCCCCTTTTGTTCTTAGTGCTTAAGTTTGAAAACTCACTTACCACACATGTTAATATACTAACAGGCTGTTAAAAATGCGGAGTATCTTTCTTCCTTTGTTTACGCCATCAGCTAAATGTTTGTACCCCATTCCTTTAATGAGATGGACTGTGCAGTGGGCCAATTCAGAAAACAGATTTCCAAGGGAAAAAATTCTCAGGTTAGATTTTAGTTAGGTCAGCTCCCTGGGCATAGTTCCACTGGCACCAATGCTATGGAAAACATAAGGCCAAAACGTGCAGAAAAAGAAGAAATGTGTGAGTAAGGAAGGAGGGGAATCAGGCAGCAGTAGCCCAAATTTAGAGCAGCTTCTGCTGTGTTGGAATCATACTCCAAAGTACAGTTTGGCCTGTTATCTGCCCAGTGGGTTGCCATCATCCATACCTCCTGTAAAATAAATCTGTTTGAAATGCGCACTGAGTC
The DNA here is from genome assembly GCF_020740725.1 of Corvus hawaiiensis. Classification (NCBI taxonomy): domain Eukaryota; kingdom Metazoa; phylum Chordata; class Aves; order Passeriformes; family Corvidae; genus Corvus; species Corvus hawaiiensis. The sequence continues at coordinate 59,112,908 of NC_063214.1, read as the reverse complement.
CCAAAATAAATTAGATATCACCCACTGTAGGGTTTTGCAATACATTTTAAAAAAAGGACTTGGCAATGAGCAAGGCCCAAGGGTGGGGTTTCATGTGATGCTGAATGCAATTTAAGAGCTGGCTGCTGCTGGAAGGGGGCTGCTCCTCTTTTTTTGTCCTGCATTTCCTCCCACACAGGCACATGCCATTAATGCTTGCCTTGCACCAATGCCACCATTTGTCTTGCACTTAGTTTAAGAGTGTGTCAGTTTGTCTCACTATTCACATCAGAAAACAAAGCCAGCAAAAAAGTGAGTGGTCTCCTGAGCTTAGGAGCTGAGTCAGCTTTCTTGGTCACCTGGCGTGTTTGGATGAGCTCCACACCAAGCAATTCCATGCAAGGAGCAGGAGGCTCTGATGGGAGAAGAAGGGTGAGGAGGAAGATGGGAATAGGATCACAGACTGTTGGCAACACCAAACTATTAGGGTGGTCCAGTTTCCTGCCAAATTGCAGCCCAGCTCTTCTTGGACTCTGCTATCGAGAATGTATCATTAAATACATGCAACTCCTGTGTCAGAGCCCTGCCAAACTTCTACTGCTATGCACTCTGGGCCAACTGAGTTTACAGATCCTTGTAGATTCAAGAACCAGCCTTCTCCTTGGCTCTCGCTGGCAGCTTAGGAAAGTTATGGAACAGTGCTGCAATGTGCTTCCCCTCCAGGAAATTCTGCTTACTAAGGGAGCAATCTAATTGTGTGCTTGAAACTTCTGGAGAAGTATCACCAGCCCCTGGAGGGGAGCAGCAGGAATCCAGATGCTAGGCAACAATAGTAGGAAATGCTGTGATGAAGCCTGCATTCAGTAGGGAAGAGTGTCACTTAAATGACAAAATACCTACTTGAGAACTTCCTCTCTTTGAGCAGCAGTCTAGTAATTCCTTTGTTAAAAGGACCTGACATTTTGTTTGCTGTCAGGTTGCAGGCTTTACAGGCAGCTGTCATAAGGGGGCCAGCCTGTCTCTGCTGGGATTTATAAACCAGGAGATTCACAGATCTGTTTCATAGGCCATAGCTCTGGCTTTTTCCTGTTCCCCAAACCAAAGTCATTTCAGTTGCCCAACAGTCAAGCAGAAGGGAGAGCCCCTTTGCCCCTGAGGAGCAGCAGGATGCAGTTTGAGTAATTATAATCTACAAAGTCATCCACATTCTTTGGAGAGAAAAACTAACTCTGTCCCTGAACCCCAGACACCCAGGCAATAGGATCCACTCAGAGCAGCTGAGACACACTGGGATTTTGTGGAAGCTGTGGTGGAGACACAGGAACCTTTCCTCTCCTCCCACACGTGAGCTTTCCAGCATCCTTCACAGCGAAGTCGATTTGCTTCAGTGAAAATTCCTCCGTGCAGTACATACACCGAGTTCCTACCAACAGCATCTGTTGCTGAGCTGTTGTGGAGTATGTAACGGAGCCATAGGAGCCCTAGACCCCAGATTATTCCTCACAGAATCGTTTGATTTATGCTGCCAAGATCTGGAAAGAGGATGTGTGAGCTTTCTTACAGAATTTGGGAAGTGCAGGTATTTCAGTAACGTGGCCAGGGATTTCTGAGGAGGAGGTGTCCTGAATTTCTTGGCAGGGGTGAAAGAAGCAGGTCTGAGTCACCAGTGGTGCAGCAGAGCTTCCATATTTTCATTTGTGAGGGTGGCTTTTTTTTCTTCTTCCCACACTTAGCCACAGTGTGCATGGTCTTTTAACACCCTGTTTTAGGATCTAGATGTGCAAAGGAAGATGATTTGTTGTGGCTGCATTCAGTGCCTGGTGTGGAGCCTGCTTTCTGAGAACACACTTGCCTTAGGCTTGCAGCATGAGTCTTCAGATATGCTTAGCATTAAAATGTGGTTAACTCAGTTTCTAGCCCAACTGAACTTTGACAATTAAGGAAGACTGTGCAGCAAAATCAGACTTCTGTGTTTGTTTATTTTTAGCTTCTATGGAAATTACAATGATGCAGTCTTGCTCTGAGCATATGTGTGCTCTTGCATGTCTGTCTGTCCTCCCTTTGCAAACAACTCCTGGCCACTCTGAGCCCAGTTCTATTCAGAGACAGCAGTTTCTAACATACTGGGTCCCTACATATATCAGGAAAACAGACAGTTGAATATAGCATATAGTGCCTCATATGGAAGAAAATGTATACCATCAACCCCAGCCATGTTAGATAAAAGGAATCTACACAGGAGAGCAATATTATTTATCCCAGCCTCATAAAGAGTTAATCAGAGTTTGCACCATTTTCAGATGATGGAAGATCCACCATAGATGAAAATGAGTTGGAAACAGAGTTTCAATTGCTTTGTGGCATATGGAAATACTTGATTACTTAGGTGAGTAAAAAATAAATACTAATTTTGTCTTCAACTCTTTCCTGCTCTGTTGCTTTGCTTCTTTTGCTGCAGGCCTATAATCTAGAACGAGATCCTGTGTGACTAGGAAGTGGGGGTTGATAACTATGCATAGAAGGCTTAATTTTAAGAGAATGTTCATTAAGCTTATCCATTAAATTTGAACAAGGAATATTTTACTTCCCCTGGCCTTGTACATCTCATCCTTAATCTGACATTGGTTAGGTCTTAGCAAGTCACTGCATGTTTGATATGTCCTTTGCTGAAACTATAAAATACATTATCCACATATTATTCCATATGGGTGAATCCAAAAGAGAAAAACACGATAAAACTGTGCTAGCTTTGAAATTCTGGTAGGGTTCTAGCTACTTTCAATAATTCATACATCTCTATCTTGTGGTGAGTGCCTTACTGTCTTGGTTTTGGAGACAAAACTTCAGGAAGAAACACTCTGGAATGAGTGTCTCCTCAGAAGGGAAAAGGGCCTTCCCTTTTCCTCCACCAATAAGACAAATGGGTCACAGCAAGTGAAAGTGGAAAAAACACCAAACTGTTTATTAACACCAAACAAAACAGGGTAGAACAGTGGGGAAAAAAACCCTCAAAATACAACAGATTCCTGGAGGGGGAACAGAGACACGGGCTCGGACCAGCCGGGGCCAACTGCAGGCTCCCCGGACCAGCGAGGAGGGAAGCGAGGCAGTGAGGCAAGGGGAAAGGAAAGGAAAAAAGGACAAGGGAAACCAACAGAACCTTTTTTGCAGCTACCTGGAACACAAAGGAAACCCAAAGAGCAGCACAGCGCTCCCGGCGCGCTCCCTCCCGAGCCCCAGAGCCCCCGAGCAGCTGGGCCCGGCCGTTCAGCTGCCCCGCACTCGGGCCCGTGGCTCCGGCCCTGCCTCCCGGGTCCATCTAAAGGCACAGCATCCTTGGACATTGAGCGGGCGGTTAAGGAATAAAGCGGCGTCATAATATCACCCCAGGACACTTACCTCCCCCAGACCAAGTCATTCACAATACCAATTTTATGAATCAGGACATAGTGAAGTACTAACAGAAATATAATATAGATTTCAGTTGCCAAAAGAAGTAAACTGAATGTTGTAAAGTGCGTTCCCAGTGGATTTCACTGTCTGTCTGTGTCTCGACCACAGTGTGTCAAACCCTGAAGTATGCAAGTAACTCTAGGAATATAAATAGCCACCAGATCTTCACAGAATAAATAAATTCACAAAATAATTCCTAATCATATTGTACTTTTACATCAGTTGTACTACATACTAGATCTATGCCTTCATCACTATGAGTTATTCTGATGACTTCAGCACATTTATTCACGTTAGTAGGCAAACGCTGTGCTCTCCCTATACTGGTGAAGGAGATAATAAATGTCCCTTGGAACTAGAATTTGAGTATACAGTCTATTAAGCTGGAAAAAGGATCCCAGCAAGAGCTCCTGTCAGAAGGCTTTCCTGACACCTGTGCTAGGGTGTGCAGCCCTTCCCCAGACAGCCCCTAGATGCTGTGTGGTAATCAGTCACAGACCATTTGCAATGTGCAGTTTGGATGCAGCCACCCTGTTTGGGGAGATAAGAGAGTTTAACAAAATGGGTAGTCACAGTGGCCCTCAGCGGGATCATCAGCATATATAATTTGCTAGCACAGGCATAGCCTTAACATCTTTCAATTGATAAAATGGATACAGCTAATGTGAATTAGTGAGTACAGAAAGAATCTCTTTAAAGCCTGACCATTTGCTACCCTTGCGTATCCATTTTGTTCTTTGAAATATGATTTTAATGTCAGTTCCTTCTTCACCTTTGAGGCCCAGCTGTCAGCATTTCCCATTTCTACAGCTCGCCCTTAAATGAAGGTAGACTCCTTATGCTCCCCTAAGCACCAGTCACGTCAGCAAGTACTGCAGAAGCAATGCAGAGCCAGAAAGAAAGTTCTGAACTCATCTTTGGCAGATTTAAAAGCCTGTCATCCTTCAGTGCAAGAACTCTGTAAGTGAGGATTATCTCAGAATGCATTTTACATTAAAATTCAAACACTGTCATAGGAGGAATATGCTTTTCTTCTTTTTTTTTTCTTAAAGGAAAACATTCTAGTGCATATTTTGATTGCTGTTCATTCTGCTTCTGATAAAAGGAAGCAAGACTCAAAATAACAAAATACTGTTTAAATTGGGCAAAACCTGTGTAATTAAGAAGTCAAAATATGCTTTTCATTAGTCAAGGATGTATTAATCAACAATTTTAAACATGTTAAAACCTGCTGTTTAGTCCTCAATTATTTTCCACTCCCTTTCCTTGTTGCTTTTTTCATATTGTCAAAGCCTAGACGCCCAGTCCTGACTGAGGACTAGGGTCCTCATTGGGCTCACACATAGAACTTTTGCTTGATGGGTTCATCTTTCTTTCAAAATATTTGCTCAACTATGGTTATTACTCAGACGATGTAAATCTGTGACTATATACTTAAGATTACCCTAGACAGATGGTCTTGAATCAGTTCACTGTGTTTTGTTGTTTTAATAAATTACATGCTTTAATTAACTTACATCTCAGACAGACGTTTCCCTATCAATTTTCCATAGGCTTCCTTAGCCTTTTTAATTGTAACAGCAGCCATTTCACATCCAGACAGTCAGAATATATAAATTAACACCATTTTTCATGGATAGTTTTGAAGCCACATGCAAATCAAGTGCTAATAGACAAATAATTATTCTCCTGGTGCACTTGTCTGATTATGAAAAAAAAGCTGACTTTGTCAGCATTCCTTGCTTTGCTGTAAAATATTATTCCTGTTTTATGGTGGAAGGCAGTAAGAAACACAGTTTAGTCCCTAATTTTTGAAATCTGGTATCAGGCAACTTGTACCTTCCAGGTGTGTCTAAAACTGTGGGACCAGAGACATCAGTTCCCAAAATGTGTCCTGGTCACTTTGTAACTGCATATGAGGATAAGGTTCAGATGTACAGTTTTCCCCCCTTCCTGCATCCTGTTTTTCACTGGAAGGAAATTCAGGTGTATGGGAGAAGAAGGCTCTACAGTGTGCTCCACTTTGTCTCCATCTGAACAGGCACAGGATCACAACAGCAGTGAGGACAAGGATGGGGAAGGACAGAGGAGGGACACACTCCAAAACCCTGCACATTGCCTCTTAGGAGTGACAGTAGGTATGTAGAGTGAAAAACTTCCATTAGCACTGGGGTCTAGATAAAGGAATTTTCTGGCAACTATGGGACTAGGGAATTTTTTTTTTTTTTATTCAGGGTTATGGTCTTACTCCAGCATAATTCTTTGCCTCATTTCTGTTTGATTGCTGCTACAGAACCACTATGATATTATGTATTTATATTACAGTTGCAAAATAATACTCTGTGCAATTTCAACTTCCGTTTTTAGAAAGCACCTTGTGATATTAAATGTGAGAAACCAACAAATTTCCTTCCTATGATCAGTTCATCTGTAACCTCTCTCTACAGCCACATTTTCACTGCTGACACTCACCTATAGATGACTTCTTTTTTCAGATTGTATTTTCATTATTAATCTTCCGTTATGAGAAATATTTCAGTTTCCCTGCAGCAGACTGGCATTTTTTCTGGGATGTTTCAAGGGAAGCTAATTTACATTAGGGAATTGCTTCAAGGTGATCTATCTGGGACAGTCAAAAAGTCTGCATAGTCTGTATTTGCTTTATAGACATATTTTCTACTTTAACACATCACCTCTGGCTCATAAGCATCTCACCTCCATGACCAGTCTTTGCCTTTTTCCTAGTAAGTGGGCAATAAATTTGTGATTGCCAGTTGTGGCATCCAAGAAAACTGGGAGGGAAAAGTCTATCCAAACTTAACAGCTGGAGACTAAAGGGGACTGCCATGGGCCAAGGCTGGCTTACAGCTCTGAAGGAAAAAGTGCTAAGGGACAAAAACAGGTCCCTTCTTTGCCTGGAGATACCGCAAAAGGACTGCTCAGAATGTCCTTCCTTCCTGAACAAGGTCAGTCTTTTTCTAAGTAAAAAACCTGTTTATTATCTGCCATGTCCCAAGTTGGAAATGCAAAACGCTTCGTTTACCACAGAGGCACTCAGCATCAAGTCAAGGGACACCATGCAAAACTTGAAGTGGATTGAACAAAAGCAGTTCCAGCAGGGAATTTACTGACACATCCTAGTGAGACATCCTACTTTGTTGACTGAAACTCAGATTCAGAGCTACATATGTGCCTGGTCAGAAGACAGGCAAAACATTTCATTTCTGCAAAACTCCATTTCTCTCTTCCCATCCAGTGTTGATCTCAGGCAGAGATTCAGAAAACAAGACTGCAGCAAAGCGGGGAGTAGCATGTGCTTGAAATGCTGGCACATTTCCACCCAGCCTATGGCATGGCTCTCATTACACAGTAGATGCAGCTTTTCTTCTTTCTCTTTCTCTCTCTTCTGTCTATCCAATGACTTTTTTGATCATTTGGACAGATAAGGCCAACAAAAAGTCTGTTCAAGTGTTCTACACAGCCATGTCAAATGGATGCACTGAATCTGCTAATGCCGTGGCTCAGACAGACGTCTCCAAGCTTCCTGCCCCCCACGTCTCTCTCACAGGAAGGCTTTCTCCATAAACATTATAATGAGCTTGTCATTATAGGCTGTCCCTCAAGTACTTCATTACACTCCTCAAAACTACCCTTTTTGGAGAAGAGCTGGCAACAGTGAGGAACTGCCATGCAGGTCTGTCACTATGCCTGAGTTGTTGTCCTGTTTTGATTTGTCTGTTTTGATCCACTGTCTTTGATTTTAAACTTAACTGCTCAGTCCCGAGAGGTGGAGACCTTGTGTCCTCTGTCTGTACAGCACAGAGCACTACCATGTCCTGTGTCCATTGTTTCAGGTTTCTAAAAATGGATGCACTGATTGATCCTAATTGCTCTTCTCCATTTCTAATGGTTAATCATATTTTGTGTAATCCTACTCTCCCTGCCTGAGTATGAAATTATACTCAGAGCAGCAAAATCTGAAGGGATGGAGAACAAAAATCTATTTCTTTGACTCCTCATTAATTTTTGGGACTACAGTGTGTCTCTTCAAGGGGGTTCCTACAAAGGACTTTTGTGCCCTAGGTCTATGAAAGTGCTATACCCGCTCTGTAACAGACCACTCAAACTTACTACTCCTAAGGATTTCTGCTGCTTCATCCCAAAATGGGCAGCCTCTGTCTGTAGCACATACTGGCAGTAGAAGTTCCCAGGCAGATCTGCCTTTCCTGTACCTGTCCCCAAACACAAGACAGACAGCTTGAGATGATACTGAGAGCATAGTCTTGCTCCAGTGCTGGTGCTTCCCGAGGCAGATATGAACCTGTCAGATGAAGTCAGTTACAACCACAGTGTTAAAAAAAGATCCTGTGCTGCTATTTGGTAGCAGCTCTGTGGTGGAGAGAAAGCTGTCTGAAGCTGTGCAGTTCTGGATGTGTTTTAGTAAGAATGCAAGTATGTACCCAAACTGAAAGTGTCAGATCAGAAAAATATACAAACCATTATGTGACAATAATGCAAAAGAATCTTGGGAACATACTAATGTCTCTATGTTTTCAGAGAGAGAAAAATGGGACATAAATGCGGTATGGGTGGACAGGCCATATGTGCAGGGTTACAGTTTTGCGGAGAAATGAGAAATTGCTCCCTGTAAACTGTCTCTTCAGCATCTATTCATTCTGTTGTTGCATGAAGGCAGTCCCAAAGTGCAGGACAGACTGAATGCAACTTGCCATCACTCATTAAAAAATTGCTGTCCAGCCCATGAGGTTGTGCTGCCCTAGCAGAGCATATCTTCAGTCACCCTTCTCCAAAGGGACACATGGCTCCCTGGAGGAGATGGACAGCCAGGAGGCAAGTATCCGTTTGTGGTGGCTGTAGAAGTGTCAAGGGTTAACATTCCCACATGAGAGCCTGCCTGGCAACTCTTTCCACCCCAGTGGCTGAAGAGTCCTTTGAGGACAGCAGATTCCTGTCTCCAGTCTCCTTGAGGCAATGTGGGGGAATTTATGCAAAGGGACTCCAGAGGAACTGATTCCTGAGCACCCAGCTTAACTGGAATCCTCATTTGTCTTGCCTCACTCAGAATCTTAAGATTTTTTCTTTTTAAAGTCACCTTTCATACTGTATATGAAACACCCCCTATGTGATGTCTCCTGTTTCAGGGTCCCCTCAAACCCCTGTTTCATACCTAAGACACCACGTGGTCAATATTTTACTACTCTGCTGGTGGCTCAGTAGTGTCCCTCTTCACCTGCTCCCCACTGAAAATATACTGTAAACACTCCCACCTCGAGACACGCACACCAGTGTACCCCAGTGTTTCTTCTAGGATCTCAATTCTTTTCACATGCCAAATGCTCTCCCCCCATATAATTTTCCCTTGCCACCAACACTCCTACTCAGTGCAAGGATTTTGTCTTCCTCTCATTTGTTGCAGTCTTAGCTTAGTTGACCCCTGTTTCCTGTTGCTAAAGACTTTATGCCCTTTCTATCTGTGCTGAGGACTTGATGCTGGCTTTTTCTTTACAATTCAGGCTCCCCTCACTCCCTTCCCTAGTTCCATGGCTGGGTTCACACTCATTCCCCCACTACTATTATGAGGTTGTATTTCTGTCTGAGAGAGAAATTATTCAAAGTGCGGATGTGTCCCAGCTGTGTTGACAGAACAAACAAAGAGGATGGATGGGCACTGTTATCTAGGAAGGTGTTAATGGATTTTGGTTCACTATACATTTAGAAAAGTGTCTGGGACTGTAGTTCTGATAAACATAAGGAAAAGGTCTTCTATCCTCTTAATTTTTTGTTCCTCCTTCATTATTAAACGTTTACTAAAATCAAGAGAGTTCTGCCCACTTGTGCCAAGAACACAACCTGAAACTTGAGAAATAAATGGAAACTGTATTCAGAAGTTGTTGCTTTAGAGAAAACACAGGTACCTGACTAACCTGAGTGTAGCACTCACAAACTCAGCCTGTTACTTGTACAGAACAGAGGAGAAAACACAGTCTAGCAAATATGATAATGTGATTTATTCAAAGACGTTTTCACACTGAAAGACACCTCTTTGGGTCTCCTAAACTAAAACAAGCTGATAGCCCCCGTACATACTGAGAAAAGAATGATATACCAAAACATGCCTACACAATTTTTTTATAAAATACTTATCACCTTCTTCTTAATTTGGGTTTAAAACTAGCATGAAAATTGTCTTCATCTCCACACTCCCAGTCTCATTAAACTGTCTATTCCTCTTGCTCTTTTTTCTCTGGATATTTATTTTTGGCTCCTCTGTCATTCCTGGCTCATATTTAGTTGTGTTTGTTCTTGTTTTTCAAATAGGGGCCTGCATCTATTGTCTTTACTCAGGCAATTCTTTATTGAAAGTAAATGGCAATCTTACTGGGGAAAAGGCAATGGAAATGACCCATGGTTTTCATATTAGGATTGCTGTGGCTTCTGTGACAAGCTGCATGATGTTAGGGATATTCACCAATATACAAGTAGTCTCACATTTCACCACAAATGACTGGTTAAATATTATGTTTCCATTAATAATCTATGTAAAGAATGTATTGATCATAAAATATACTACTTTTAACCTATTTTTAAATGCTTTGTATTCAGAAGGGGCAGTATTATTTAGGAATCTGATTCTTGTGCTATGCATTACTGAAGACTGAAAGAAAACTAACGGGTTTCCTGGCAAGATACATATGTTTTTACATATTTTACATATTTTTATGTAAAAACTTTGACTGATGATGTCTTCTTGTCAATCATTTGAGTGATGCAATTTCTGCAAAGAAACTGTATTCTTCACTGTTGCTTCCTGAAATGGCCAGATATTTCTTGGTATATACATTGTATTAATCTTGAAAGGGGATTGTAAACTCCTTTTTTAGCAGAGTGAAGATGGATGATTTACCTCTAAGGCAGTCAAGACTCATAATTGCACATCTTCAGTCAATGGGAATATTGCTCTTGACTTCAGTAACTACAGAACAAAGTCAGAGGCAGGAACACAGATTTTTTGTGTGTGTGTGTGTGTCTGAGCCTCCCCAGAGGAGATAGTTGAGAATTCTTAGATTGACACGACAGTTTTCTCCTTGAGTCTTGATCTTTCCTTACAAATTACTATTACCTTTATTTTTCCTGCACAATTTGTGTCCACAGTTCAGAGTCTGAGCCACCCTGCACAGGTAGATAGTCACCTCACCGTAGCTTGTTATACCCTGTGCTGGTGTGATCAGTGCTGTGTGTTAAGGCAGATAGAGGAGATTTTCCTGAGAAAGTAAGAAATATCTCTTTCATTTCTTTCAGTTCTCATCCTTGTAATCATACCATTACCCCACTAATCAGCCTCAAAAATATAAAGGAAACTTGATTTGTTAGCTCTATAGCTTTAAATAATCATGAAGAGAAAAGTGTTGGACACAGATTGCATGTTATTTAATTTTTTGTCTCTATAATAAGGCAAACATTGATGCTTTCTGGGGGGTAAACGTATTTTCTCAAATCCATTCGGGATTTGAGAAGGTGGTCCTTTACGAAATTTTCCTGAATGAAATTTTGAAACAGTTTTAAATTGTTGACAGATATCTCTTTGGCCCAGGGACATCACTTAACAAGCAGTATGCTGCAGCCTACTCCAAATTCTGCTGTCATTATAACCCATGGTTTAAATTTTTTTCTCTCCTCTCCTCTCCTCTCCTCTCCTCTCCTCTCCTCTCCTCTCCTCTCCTCTCCTCTCCTCTCCTCTCCTCTCCTCTCCTCTCCTCTCCTCTCCTCTCCTCTCCTCTCCTCTCCTCTCCTCTCCTCTCCTCTCCTCTCCTCTCCTCTCCTCTCCTCTCCTCTCCTCTCCTCTCCTCTCCTCTCCTCTCCTCTCCTCTCCTCTCCTCTCCTCTCCTCTCCTCTCCTCTCCTCTCCTCTCCTCTCCTCTCCTCTCTCCTCTCCTCTCCTCTCCTCTCCTCTCCTCTCCTCTCCTCTCCTCTCCTCTCCTCTCCTCTCCTCTCCTCTCCTCTCCTCTCCTCTCCTCTCCTCTCCTCTCCTCTCCTCTCCTCTCCTCTCCTCTCCTCTCTCCCTTTTTTTCTCTTCTTGAAGTTGTGAGCAGTATTGAAGTCTGGGCTGTATGATGTGAACGAGTCATAGACTGGGGATGTATGGTTATTGCTCTGCTTTACCAGAATTACAATATCATAAAGGAAACCTCCTTCATGCTGAGCATTCCTGGGGAAATCTTTCCTTGGTCTTATTAAGCCAAGTGACCTTACTGAACTTACAGTTGCTTTTTAAAGATACATAAAATGGGGTGGGATATTTTACAAGTCTGTAAACTGACTAGAAAAGTAATGTCCAAGCATCAAAAAAACTTATCTCAAATGCAAAAGTAAAGACACCTCTGATTACTGCCATGGGACAACTGCTGGATCCCATCCTTTGTTAACAGTATTCTCCTGCAGGCTCTCGTAATTCATGTTGCTGCTCCTTCTGTCTTGCCAGGAAAAACAGAAACAAAACCCCCAAACTGCTGTACACAGAGATCTCAGCATCATTTTTGCGTGCACACACACACAGACAGACACACACCCCCGCCCCCAGCATCTTCATTGCCAGACTGACAGTGTCAGTTGCAATAACAATGAGGTTTCGTTTTACATCCAAAGTGAAGTGACTGTGGCTGCTGCCTGCCAGGAGCCCTTCCACTGCTCCTTCCCCTTCCTCCCCCACCAGCAGCTCTGGCTGCTTCTCTGGAGGCAGCTCCAGGGATGGCGCAGCTGAGCAGTGAGTGGCTCAGAGCTGATCCAGTGAGAGCTCATCCACCAAGCAACGGCAGTAATAAAAAAAGCAGCATTTTACTCTTGGATCCAGTTTATCTCTGATCACACCAGGGCCTAACTCGTAGGAAGCAACGGGGCTGTCACTGTAGCAGACAGATGCAGTTGTCCAAAATTTGGTGTAACATGAAATTTCTCCTGAAGATACCAGGTGATATTTTAAGCAGGCACATCTGGGTGCAGCCTACGACTCCTCCTGTTTGGGAAGGTTTATCTGAGGTGTGGCAGAGCAGCCAGCAGAGAAATTAACCCTCTGACACAAGCCATGGTTTACTGTTCTCTGAGAAGCATCAAGAGCAAACCACACCAAAACCTGTTTAAACAGGACAGAGACTTTCATGCTTTGCAGTGTGCAACTTACGCAGCTTTGCAGAAGTTTATCCTAAAAACCACCAGCTGCAAGGTAGAATTAATCTTACATCATCAGGCTGGAAAGGTCAGTTCTTCCCTTCTTTGCAGAATGTTGGTAAACACAGAAGAGATTTGAAAATCATCAAGGCCAACAAAAGCTGTAGGGAGCTTTACAAAAAAAACCCAACCCAAACCAAAACAACAACGACAAAAACCCAAAACCAATTTAAAAAAGACCTTGACTGATAGAAATTTTGTAAATTTGGTAAACAAGAATTTTTTTCCAACTGCACACCACTGACATTCCACCCCCCTGCTTACTTCAAACAAACAGCAAGGATGCTATCAGAACCGTTTGTACCACAGGAGTGCCTAGAGTGAGTTAGCTGGTGTCAAAAAGCACTGTGTGCATGCTCGCACTTCCACAGGGTCTATGAAAAGACAAGCACAGGTTCAGAAAAGCCAGGGGAACATAGTGATATACAGCAAATGGGGAGAAAGGGATGAAACCAGGAGTGCAGAGCAATGATAGGATCAGACTAGTCAGGTGAGCAGCTTATCACTTCACCTCAGCAGGGCTGTCATTTTCCCTGCACATCAGTGCACAGGAGGCTGTATCCTGAGCCCTGGGACTGCAGAGGAGCAGAAACAGTAGGGTCTCACAGTGTGTGAGTCCATCCAGCAGACTCAGGGCTTCGGGTATGGCTTCATCTTCTCTCCTGTAAAGCTACTGTTTGCCCCAAGGGAGAGCAATGCTATATAGCATTAAACGCACGTGTGTGAGATCCTGGTGATCTGGCTGGGAAGTATGAGACAAGGGCAACTTTACAAATCTGTGGTGACCCAGCTGCCACAGATGTGGCTCTTCTGTTGGGCTACGGACACACTGTGTTAGCAATGGTATGGGTTTTGATGGACAGGACAGCTCCTTCCTTGGATGGGTGAGCCAAGGTCAAAGAAAAGAAAGGTTTGCACCAGTAATGATGTGTAGGACCTACCACAAGATCTAACAGCCAATATGGATAGGGCCACGTGCCAGCCAGGGAAGGCCTGGAAGGCCAAGTGAGGAAGTTTGCATTTGATGCAGCAGAAAAGGAGACAAAAAGACAGGTACAAAAAATCCCTGAGGCCTAAACAGAAATTTGAGACTATGACATTGTCTTCTAGGATATACTGTAATGGAGCAAGCTGGATTTGTCTTTAATTTCCTAAAGCTGGTGTCCTGGGGTAAATTAGTGATGGGCACCCAACAGTTCTGGAAGTCTTGGGTGCTGATGGACAAAGAGAAAAGGAGAAATAGTATCTGCTCAAGAAAACCTAAAAGACAAAAGATATTTGCAGCATGTATTTAATGTGTTTAAAAGGGGAAAATAGCATTTGCTGGGCTGGTAAGGAGAAAGAAGCAGCTGCTAAAATATTAGAGGACAAGGTCTTGCACACAATTTTTATTTCTGTGAACAGAAATGAGAGAAGGAAAAGAGCTTAAAGGAAAAGAGAGTGAAGCCTTCAAAGTTATTCCACGTCCTTAGCTTCCCTGAGAATTTTTTCTTTCTGTATCTGATTTAGATTATAAAGTCCCCAGGGCAGCAATGGTCTTTAATTTGAGTCTTCTTCAGTACTGGCCAAATCATGATGCTTAATGAGCAAATAAAGTGTTTATAAATTCATATAAAGGTTTCTTGTCTGCAGTCTGGCATTTAATAGATGACACCCAGTTAAGACTGACAGGATCAGCTTAAAGGAAAGAGCATGAGAGTCCTTCCACTGCCTTCAAACAAGGGAGGTTCTGGTTCATGTTGCAAACAATTCTTTGAAATTGAGAGCATGCAACTGGATACTGTACACACAGGTACCTTTCTGCATATTGCATAGGGCAATTTCCCACCAGACAAACTGCAGACCCAGTCAGGCAAGCTGCTGCATCTTGGTGGACCCCAGGGTTCCACGTGGGTGCAGAAGCCGGCCATGCAAAGCAGCTTGCTGGATTATGGCATAATTCATTATGTGGTACAGCTTACTCACTCTAAAGGGCTTTATTCACAGCAGGGATGAGTGAGGTGCCGGGAGGCACAAGCCAAGCTGAAATAGATTTGTCAGGCTTATTTCATGCTTTGTTGTGGTAGCTCCATTTTAGTTAGATTGTGAAAATTATGTTATTTCTAAGATTCAGATTACAGTACTGCCTAGAGATTAATAAAAATTGGAGATTTGCCTGCAAATGCTGGGCCCAAGATTCTGTGAAAATACCAACAGTCTGCAATCCCAATCATCTGCAAGCTAAAGAATGGCAAAGATTTATGCACCATTTGGTTTGCCAACTTCAGCAGGCTCTGGCATACTTAGAAGTATATAGAGGCTGATAAACAGACTCACTCATATGGCTTTTGGTATGTTCTCTTTCTTATCCTATTCTGTTCAAAATAGTAAGTGCCATCTTTTCCTTTCTGCTTTAGCCTTCAGGAATTTAGGTTGTTCTTTTTGTTTTGAGTTGTTAAAGAAAAGGTAGACTTGCGGGTGGTAGCAGGTTTACCTCATGACAAAGCTAAAAATGCTGCCATGGACATATTCCCCCATCTAACAAAAACAAACAATCTGGAAAAGAATTCCCAGATCAACACATTAAGAAATGGGAAAAAAAATTCATTTTGCTGATAAAAATGGCATTTTGTCGCTGGAATTATACAAATAAATCTAGTAGTCTTACCTGTGTTCTAATGTATCTAGGATTAAGTACAAGTCCTTGTGAATTAATTCAGGGATTGCACAAAAGGGACGCTGTGACAGCATGTTTGTTGTAGGCCATTTGGGTAAGTATCTGATAGATGAGACTTCTCTCAGATGAAGCTGAGGGGGCTGTGCAGAAAAGAGGTAGAAGGGAGAATAAAGCAGAGAGAAAGAGCCAGCCGCAGTGTGAAAAGCCTTGAAACGGTGTAAATTAATTTGAACCTGTGGCTGACAAAGCAAGCTGAATAAATGTCTGTCACAGAACAAATTTCTGCTTGTCTCCTCCCCCCCCCCCCCCCCCCCCAAGAAATGAGAATGATGTGCATAGTTAGACAGAGATAGGCAAATGGATTATATATAGAGAGAGAGGGACATAAAATTGGGAAGAGTGGTTGAGGGAAAAGTAAGACACACCATATCACAATGTTATGCAGTTAACAAGAAACAAGGACTAGTAGAAACAATTAAAAAATACCATGACACCATATGGAACTTTCCACTTTCAGTTGCATTTAAAAGCTTTATAAAAGAAACTTTAAATTAAACAACTACATTCTCTTCACCTCAAAATGGTGTCCTTTGTTGGCAGACAACATCAATATTGAATGCCCCCTCCTCCCCCCCCCCAGTTTTACATGTTTGAATCTACAGATGTCTAGTATAGGCATTAGAAACTGATAACCCTGGTGTAAGAGGAAGTAGGCTGATTTTGAACTGTAGATGGGTAAGCAGAGGTACCGCTTGAAGCATTGTGGCATTTTACGAGGGACATCAGAAAGAGAAAGCAGCTTCCAGTCCTGATGGATGTAATAGCCATTTTCCACTCAGGGTAAACAAGGAATCAATGAGTTGCCCCCTTTTTAGTGTCAGCTGAAACAATGGAAAACATGTGCCCAAGGACACAGACAGATCTAAACAGTGTGGGTCATTTCTTCCTGGGGGGGGTCCCGATATCCAATACATGAATGAGGCAAGGGACTGAAGGAAATGAAGACTTGTATGTGAAAGAAAAGGGGCAGAAACATGAGAGGGAATGAGAAAGTCATCTGGATATAAACATACTTGTCTGAGAAAAAACAATGCTGTGGTTTTGAGAGATGTGACAGGCTGGTTTACTACTTGCATCTATGCAGAAGTGGAGAGACTTTCCTCCCCACTTCCCCTTTCCTCCTTGTTCTTAGTCTCACAGGCCCACTGTTCACGCTGGTGCTGGTCCTTATATCTCTCTGAACTGGCATAACTCACCAACTCAGCAGAAAACTAATGCAGAAAAACTTAGATATGCATGGGTGATACATCTAGCACAGGCACTGGGTGGAATTGCTGGTGGAAGGAGGAGAGTATGAAGAGTGACATGAGGGGTAAGATGAAGGACAAGAGGAGAGAGAGATGAGGCAAGATCTCCTTTTGGAGAAGTGGAGCCATCCTATCAGCTTAGCTGCCTGCGAAACCACAACCTGAAAGCACATAGAAGCAAAGTACAGTCAGGAAGTAAGTTGGGAGGTTCTCTTCATGCTTTATCCTTACTTTGGTCTCTAACAGAAATAATGCTAATATCCTAAATTCTCACTAATAAAAAGGTCAGAATTGGCAACACATAAGGTGCTGCTCTAATCCAGCTGCAGTCAGCCGCCACGGTTTGTAAACATGATTCAAGGAGCAGACAGAGTATATTTGATCTGGAAAGATAGGAGTGTATGCTGCCTGGGGAAAGAGTTAGATGTACTTTGACATAGATGATAAGATACCATGTCTTAGCCTTGACTGTCTTTTGCATACCCATCTCCCTGTGAGGAATATCTGAAGATGTCATTAAGGAGAACAAAGCAAAGCAGAACTCTGAACTACAGCCTTTGCATGCTAAATATTGTCCTGAATACACAGCACGCCTGCACAGATTCCCTTTGAAATGGGAGCAGAGATGTCACCTGGTGCTTTTCTCAATCTGGGAGTGAGACAATAAAAACAAAAAATAAAAAATCTATAGTAGTATCCTGGGAAACTGTAGCTTATGATAGCTTTATTAAAGTACTTTATCGTTTTCATGTAGAGTGCTCAAATACTTTTAATGAAAGTTCCTACTAAAGTAAAACCTCCAGGGTCATACCAAATATGGTCAGAAAGTGCCTAGGGAAATGTCTGTATTTTGTCTTCCTTAGGGTCCATGACATTTTCTACTTAAGTGAAATATCTGCAAATAATTCAGTCAACCTCTGTTGAATTTTAAGGTAGTTAGATCGAATTCTTGGAATATCTGGGCAAGTTACAGTCTTGGGTGCAAGCTGTGCCATCAAGCTGTGCCATCAAGCTGTTTTATCTTAAGATCATGTAAATTACTATGATTTGCTTTGTGAATTTTATATCTTCATTGAAAATATCCTTATGTTATCCATAGGTCTCTAAACACTTTAGGATGATAGTATGAAGCAGGTTAAGTTAGCTTTTCTGTTAGTCATTTTAGGTCAACGATTTTAAAAGATGCTGATGATGTGGTACGTGGCATAAGGACAATTCAGTCCTGGTGCCATCTAATGCTCCAGGGAGAAAGACCATATTTTGACTAAGTCAGCAGCAGAGCACCCGCTGAATTCCAGGACTGCATTTTGCTTGCCTGGTGTCTCATAGAGATTGACAGAAGCACTACTCTGCCAAGCTCTTGCCAGGAAATCAACTCTACCCAGATGAGTCACCAAAATTAACTTCTTGGAGCAGACTACAACCATATCCACAATGTAAATTCGAATATGTGCATCACACAGTTTTACTGGAGAGCACCCTACTCGGATGGTGTGCTGAGTTCACTGAGTTCTTACCCGACTGCACCGGAGCGGAAGGGGGAAGGTCACACCTCCACTTCCCCGGTGCTCCTAGTATCCTTCCCCAAGGGTTTAACAACTGGTGGATTTCATCACGATGCCTATACAGCATTTTGGGGATTTTCTTCACGAACATAAGACTCAAACATTTTTCTTTCGGCAAAAAGCCCCAAATTAAAATGACACCCAGGGAAATGCTGGCACTGCACCGGGTGAGCCGACCCGCTTGTGCCAAGCCGTGCCCCCGGGAAGCGCAGCGCCAGCAGCGCGTCAGCCGGGGGCTCCTCCATGCACAGGAGCCAAGCCCGGGGCTGGGGGGCAGGGGCCCCCGAGGGTCTCTGCCCCGAGGTCAGTGCGATGCCAACCGGGGCACGGCCAAGCACCGACTGAGCCGCGGCCCCTCAGCTACCGAGCCCAGAGCCGGGACCCGCCCGGCCGAAGCCCCCCGCCCGTCCGCGCCGAGCCAGGCAGTGGGCGGAGGGCGAGGCCCTGCTGCCACCACCTCCCCTCTTTCCACCCGCCCTGTCAGGCACCGCCTCCTCCTCCTCTCCTCCTCTCCTCCACCTCCTCCGCCGCCTAACAAGGGGACGGGGGTGGCAGTCGCGGCGAGGCAGCAGCGGAGGGGGGGTGACAAGGTAGGAGGCAGCCCGCGAAGCTCCGCCGGTCCGGGCTGCTTCTCGTCCTCTTTCTCCTGCGTGCGGGGCGCTGAGGACCGGCCATGGTGAAGGTGTCGTTCAACTCCGCGTTGGCGCAGAAGGAGGCGGCGAAGAAGGAGGAGGAGAACAGCCAGGTGCTGATCCTACCGCCGGACGCTAAGGTGAGAGCGGCGGGGGGACCGACCCTCCGGGGCCGGCCCGGCGGCGCTGGGCGCTCCGCTCCGCTCGGCGGGGCCGGCCGGGGAGGGGAGCGCGGCGGGGACGATGCCGTGCTTTGTACGCCCCTTGCCCGCGGCGATGACCCGCGGGCCGGCCGGGGTAAGGCTGCGCAGCGGTGCGCCCCGCCGCCCCATCGGCTCGCGCTTCTAAAATGGCTGACAGGGAACGAGCTTCACGGCTCCGCTTCTCCCGACTCCGGGGATCTCTGTGGTGGTTCCCTTTTTCTGTTTGTTTGGTTGGGGTTTTAACTGGGGTTTTGTTTCTGGGGTTTTTTTGTTAGCCCCTATAGCGCGTGGACTGCGGCCACCTCGGCTTTGAGGGCCGGCTGCGCGCCCGCTCCCGCAGCCCCCTCGCTGTGTTGGGCCGGCGGTGGGAGCTGGTTTGCGTGGAGAAGGCTGGTCGTGCCTCCTATTCCCCCCGCTGCCATCCCCCCCGGCCGCCCGGCGGGGTCCGGCCGGCTGCTGGCGAGCTCCCGGACCCCGGATGCTGCAGAGCAAGGGAGCGCTTGGAGGGTGAAGTTGGGGGTTCGGCCGCGCTTGTGCCGCAGCGTGTTCGCAGAGCCTGGTGGTTGTGTGGTACAGACAACTTCGCCTCGGAACTTGGGCTGGCTTAAATAAAGGAACAAAGAGCTGCCTCCCCCCCGCCCCAAAACAGCACCCAAACTCCAAGGCGCTGCTGTCGCCTCCCCTCTGCAAATAGCAACGAAGAACAAAACACCAGCGGCTTTTAAAGTTTTTGAAGTGCAGAACTGCCTAGAATATAAAGGTTTTGGTTGCAATTTCTATGCTCCCGTAATCAAAACCAGTTTTTAATTAGGAGAAGTGTAATTTGCTCTAAGGTCTTTGGAAAGGGAATGAAAACTTGAAAAATGGCCCATTGCACATAAAGAGTGTCTTGCTGTTTTCATTTGCTTTCACGGTCTCTTGTGCATCAGGCCTCCGAATTACCAGATTGGCTCTTCAGAAGTGATAGTGTTCATTAATCTCCTAAATCTTTGTGATGAATTTCTGCCTAGGAGGACAGTAACTTTCAGTTTGTAGCTTGAAGTTGTGCCCTGGTGCAGGTTTTCCTGTGATTTTGATGGGGACAGGCTCTTCACCTGCAGAATCCATTGTCATTTCACAGCCAAGGGGGACCAGAAAGGTGTTTCTATCTTCCTGATACGGCAAGCGGTTAAATTTCACACTTCTACTGAGCATACTGCACTTCCAAGTAAAACTCTGACTAGAGTATTTAAGTCTCTAGAACGGTGTGCCACAACAGATGAGACAGTATTGTTACTCAGATTGCCTGCAATTATGGGAAATCCATTAAGTGCTCCGTGTTCCTAGAGGAGTGCCATTCTCTAGGAAGTAATCGCTTCTCCGAGCCCAGATTAAGGTGTAGAATTCCTTCCTGACGGCAGGTTTGATGGTCAGTTTGACACCAATCGCATAAGCAAGACAAACTGCATGTTCCAGAAAACGGGGTTTTCTTATTAACTTGGAATCCAGACCTGCCCTGGCTGATGTTTGTCTCCAGATAGCCTACCAAATTGGGCTTGTTTTTCTGCTGCTAAACAAACAAAATACATCTGGCTAGTTGTACACTGGGGAACAAATCCTCCTGACCCTGTCCAGATACTGACGGAAGCATGTCATTTGACTGTGATTTCCTTAATGCAGAGCTGTAAATTCTAGCAGCTGACGATGACATACAAGATCTGCCTTAACTTTGCTTTCCTTGCCTAAAAATGAGACTTGTAAACGTTTATTAACCGGGTCCAAAGGCGGTCTCACACTAGCTACTTAAAAGTTCTTGCGCTGTTGTCAGGGGATGAACACGTCTGAACGAAGCTTGAAACACTCTTAAAATAGCATGCCAGGAGGGGATGCTCAGTACAGATGCAAATTCCAAAAACAAACGAGCACTCTTGAGAGACAAGTCTCTGACATTCTCCTTGACACATTTCTATCTTTTATCAGCAGAACTGCAGACCTGCACCTAACAGTGTGCAAAATTCACTTGAGTAAGCTTTTTTGGAGCTTTTTTTTGTTTTAGAGCATAAATAAAAGCAGATCTGGTACAGTAGTGTGGTCTGTAGTTTTTGTAGAATAGGCTGTGCAATCCATGCAGGATTTACAGTAGTAAAACAAATAATGCCATGTAGCTCTAGAGGTATTGTGATTTTTCCAGTCTGAGAGCTTATTCTCAGATCTCGGGCGGGGGGGGGGGGGGGAAAGGAGCTGAGGGCCCTTGTAAAATTTGATACCTTTGAGGTACATGCAAGATACACTCTTTGAACTTTGCCTTCTCTAATACAACTGCATTAGAAACAGATCTTCCCCCGCCCCTCCACAACTTCAATTGCCTATGCAGTTCTTTGGAGGAAAGGGGAAAAATAAACCACAACTGACAAATGTATTATTCATATCACATCGTTGTTGGAAAACCCTTAGCTTCAAGTGAGGTTTGAAGGCAGTGTGGGAATGTTTCTTGGAAGAGTGAATTCTGGTAGATTGAAAAAGGTCACATCTCCAAAACTGCATATATGGGACATTTGTTTTCCTCTCTCCTACATTGTTTCTGTAGGAAAATAAATAGATCTGGATCACAAGTGTAAACATGAAAAATATTACAACATTTTATGAAGCTTTCTTTTATGAACAAAGTCCTGGGAGGCATTCTGGACTGAAGTAAAGGGAAAACCCGAAGAATGGAAGAGGATCAGCAGAATTGCACTATAACAATTTTATTACCAAGAACTTAAAAATATTTGAGCTCAAGATATTGATAGTTGATATTAATGAATAAAGCCAAATACTCTGAAATATCCAGAAAATAAAAATTCATGGAATGAGCTTTTGGGCTAATTCTTTTGACAGTCTTGTTCTGCTGCTTTTCCCAGCACAGTGCCTTGAAGACTGCCACTCTGCCATTGCAGGATTACTCTCAAATACATAATCTTCCAAGGACTTACTAAAGAGCATTTGCAGCTAAAATATGCTGATGATGCAGCATAGTAATACTCTGATCTTTCCAGAATGTGCACAGTAACCTCTGATGAAGATACTAATCGGAAATTAATCAGGGAAGGTAAGACAGGAAGATGCAAGAAGAGTAGGGGATGTGTCAATATGTCATGGAAACAACAGCTTAAAAAAGTGCTTTTGCAGAAGGCAATGGTCTTATGCTTTGGAGCACGTTACTTAAAAAGGAGTTGAAAAATCCGGAGTGCTAATCCTGTCTCTGCATAAATCATGGCTCAGTATTATGGCAGGTAGTGAAAGTGTCTCCATAATTACTGCAGGCAGCCATTACAACTCTGTTTCTGTTGTTGGGATGGTACTTCTATGCCATAATTCTTGGCCAAAATACAGAATACTCCTAGTGAAGGTTCTTAGACCACATTTCATTTTCCATTTTGCTCATTGTCTTTACAATAGGGTGTTTTACGACCCAGTTTCCCAACAAACAAACAATGTGTGGTATTTTAACATTTCTCCCTACAATAGATCTTTGGAGAGCCAAAGATGGTTCTGAGCATTGCTGAAGTCTTCAGACATTTTGTAAAGGCCATTCACTACATTAAGCCCTCCCAAAAATCTTTGTGCGCTCAGTGACTCAGGCTGTTGCTCCCTTCTGCCAGGTTCAGTGGCAACCTTTTAAAACTATTTTGTTTTTTCTGAGGTGCTCAAAAAAATGGTGCATCTTTACCACATCCAGATTTGTGCACAGAAGCTGTGGATTCACACGTATGTATTGAGGCTGACCTTTGGATAACTGCATGTGCAGAGAGTTCAGTGTGAAAGTGTAAATGTTAAGAATTTAAAAGCAGCAGCTTTCTGCATTTATTCATTATAGGAACATTATTACTTTGACCTTTAAAATTAACCTAATTTTTTCACTTTAGCTTAATCTTGCCAAAAGCATACTAAAATAGACATTTTTAACACAGAATGAAGGGATCTACCTATGAAATACTGTTGAGCAACAACTAATAAGCACTATTTTGCTGTGTAGAAAACCCCTCAGATTTTGTGCAATTGGTGTTGGATGTTTCTGAAACAAAGGCATTAACTTTACACGTTTTTTACATGTATATATGTTACTATATCCACTAATGAATAGTTACCTGCTTATTTTGTTGTCAGGAAAGCAGGTTTTCCCACTTTATGGAATGTGTCTGTAGCTGGGTGGTTTAGGACTGTTTTGTTTGTTTTTCATTTCTTTTTTTCTTGCAGGAGTTCCCATATTTCCTTTATAGGCTTTCTCCAGCCAAATTTCTATAGGCCTTTCACCAGTTGCCGTTGGGAAAAGAGCAGTCTTTGTATTTTCCTCTATTTTCTGTGATGCAACTAGGTCATTAAACCAACCAGCTTCTGCTATCTGTCAGAACATTGTGGAGATTAAAACATGATTATTTAAAAGAGGACCAGAAGTAAAAAAACCTAACAAAGTGAATTTTTTCCCTCTTTTCCCAGACATTGCTAAAATTTTAATGCAAATCCACCAAACCATAGATTAAAACCCTCCAGTTTTGGGCACAAAGAGTACCCAGGGTTTGTTCTGTTACTTTATTTGACTTTATGGATACCCAAAAACATAAATTAGGGTAAATTGAGTTTTATTGAACAAAATTTATGTTGTTAATGAGGGACTCTTCCTAAGAAAAGAAGCCTTGTGACTGATATCTTCCCCTGCATCCTAATTTTACATTATGAATTTGTGCTACAGGTGAAATAGTGCCGTTTCCTGAAAATAAGGTAACCGTGGTCTTGAGACTTTCGGCTCCTAAAGCTATTCCTTAAAGGCTGCCAGCAATTGAGAGAATACTAAAAAACCAAGATCTCTAAAAGTTTGTGGTGCTCCTCTGACAATCTCTTGCTATTTTTGAGTGAGTTTAGGGATTTGGAATTGCAAAGTTCAAAATGTGGTCTGGAAGAGCTTGTGTCATCCCCATCCCCCAGCAGTGGACATGAACCTGTGGGACAGAGGAGTTCTGTCAGTGTTTCATATCTCACTTCCTTTTCTGTCTCTCATAACTTCCCAACCTGAATAACAAATACAAAGTTTTGGTTGAGAAATACAACCATTTCCCAGAAGAATGATATTTAATATTTCAAACAGGATGTGTTCTGCCAGACCTTTGTGATAACTGCTTCGTCAGTTGTTTGTATCCTTCACGTTTTTGGCTGACTGAGCAAGAGCTGATGGCTGTACCATACAGCTCGTGTGAATTCAGTGCAGGGATGACTAGAGGGACAATGCAAATACTTCCTGCAGTTCTAAATAGTTTCTCTTTTAAGATTCCCAAACTTTCGCTTGGCTGAGACGCCTTGCCCTAAAAATGTATTTGGAGAACTTTTTTTTTCCCCTTAACATCATCATGTGGAAAAGTCTGTAATTAGATGATGCTTTATTTAGTGCAGTATCTAGAAAAACCATCCTGCACTGTAATGTATCTTTATAGTAAATGTCATAAATACTTCTCTTGTGTTCACTCCTGTCTTTCTGTGCTGCAATACTCTTTTTGATAAGCTTCAAGAAACTAGTTTAGATGTTAACATTGCGTGGTGGTATGAAGCATACCACTTAAACAGAGGCTGTTGGAGTGAAAGTTCTGTTGAAAGGGAAAGATCAAGTTAAATTGGTTCATTTCTGAAGATGTGGATCAGAATGAAATGCTGAGCTTTCCTGTGAAAATCATTTGAAAGAAAATTTTCTTGGAATCAGCAGTATTTTCAAGGGAAATGGTTTTGACTCATTCCATTATAATGAATATTTAATCCAACATATGAACATCTATTTCAAGAAAAGTTTAATTTCAAAATATAATGTTTATATACATTTTTATTCTTTTAAGTATTTTAATGAAATGTTTGCAGTTGCAAATGTAATCCAACAGTTGTGTTTTTATAGACTAATTTCTATTTTCAATTCTATTTTCTATTTTCAAATCTATTTTCTTTGTTATTTATGTAGGTTTTTTCCCCTTTTTTTCTTTTTCTTATCAGCATTTTAGGAAATATTGATGCTAATGGACTTTTGGGGGGGTATATAAGAATGGTAAGCATACTTACCTCCAGTAATATTTTCAGTTAACTGTTCTGCAGTTGTGATTTTGGAATATTTGTCAGCTTTATACTTGTTTTCTATGTAGTAGCTAGCAGTTACAGGCATCTGATAGCACTTCACAAAAAGAAAACAGTCCTCTCTGTGACTCTCAAGAAATATCTTCAAAAGCAAATACTGCATTTTTCAGTCCTAGAAATTCTAAATGTTCTTTGTTCTGTATTTCCAAAAACATTATGACATATTTAAAATGTAACAACAGCTGGGATAAGTAATTATGTGTTTTGTTACTTATTGCACAGATTCCTTTTTTTTTCCTGTTTTTTTTCTCCCCATCCTTCCCTTATACTATGATTGACAAAGGTTAGCATTATCTGCTTTTAGTCTCCTGATCTGTATGAATAATACAACATTCATTTTCTTACTATTTATGTACTGCTTTTTATCCTCAGTGGAAATTACTTTGAATCTACAGATGAAAAGCATGCTAATTTATAAAATTCAGCTATCTGTCCTAATTTTACAGATGTGGTAAACCAAAGGAATGAGATAATTAATAAGATTGAGCTCTGCAATGAAGTCAGAAATGGTTTTGTGGCAGACATCATGTGATCTAGGCAGGGTTTGGGACACAACGGACATACAGAAAAGCACTAGGTCCTCTCTGAGTGATCCATGTGTCATCTGCAAGCAGGGGTCCTCTGTGCAACAGCTGTGCAAAATTCGTCATGACAAAATGCCGAAGTCATATTTGCCCAACAGTTATTATAGAGATCCTGGAAAAAATAAATTGGTATCTGGTTTGCCCTTTGCATATAGTGTCAGTGGGTGTGTGTGTGTACACAAATATTTTTACAAAGTTTATATGTTATTAAGTATGCAAAACATATAATTTCATATATATATATACACACATAAAAATAAAACCCACAGGCATTTTAAGAGCAGAGTTCGTTGAATGCAAATCCTTGGTTAATTTGTGGTTGTCTTTGTCCTAGGGTTCAGCAAACTCCTGCTTTGATGGCAGCTTTCTGCTCTTTTGTGGGTAGAATGACATGGTGGAATGACTGTGAAAAAAGAGCGTGCTGGGGAGATCATAACTGGGAGGGGTCAGTGATCTCTGGGGTGGATCTCACATAGTTGCTGAATCACTAAGGCCTATTTATTTATTTTAAAAGATAAAGCCTACACAGAGATAGAAAACCCTTGCATTTACACATTTGAAAATGCAGCAGCCTTTGCAGGGTGTGAGGCCAAACATGACTCTCGGAGGCTGCTGCACAGTGCATTGAGTTGTCTTGCCTAAGGTTTGCAGTTTTGGGAAGCTCTCTTAGTGAGGTGTTTGAACACTGGCTAGCATCTGTGATCCTGCAGGGTGCGATGCTGCCAGGTGCTGGGCACTGGAGTGTGTGCTCCACTTCAGACTTTGAATAGTTTAATTGCACTGAAGCCCTTTAGTTTGTTACAAAGGTTTTGTCTAGAAAGAGGGTGTAATTAAACGTAAGCCTTTCAAGGTCAGCTCTCCTGTGCTGATACTCATAACTGCTACAATTAAATGCTATTCTGTATTTGCATATAGAATGGTTTCCACTCAGAGAGCTTTGCTTGCTGTACAGGTACTATGCATTCTAATTCACTAATACATTATTAGCAGGGTATATGTGTTTGGAGACAGGGCTGCCATTCCCAAGAGCCTCAACAGGCTACGGTAATGAGCTGAACAAAATCTCATGAGTTTCAGAAATAACAAATGCCAAGTCCTGTACCTGGAGCAGACTCATCCCAGCCATCAGGACACACAGGGGACCACCTAGCTGGGAAGCTGCTCTACTTGGGAAGGACCCAGGGCTTCTGGTGGACAGTCAGCTGGACACTAGTCACTGACATCACTGAAGGCTGAGAGCTTTCTGATCCAAAAAAAGACAGCAACAAACTGGTGCGAGTCCAGCAGGGGCCAGCACGGTAGTCAGATGCTGGAGGTTATGCCCTGTGAGGAGTGGCCAAGGGAGGGGGGCTTATTCAGCCCAGAGGTGAAAGTGCTGCAGGGAGGACTTCACAGCAGCCTCCCAGTACCTGGGGAGATGACTGAAAAGACAGTGGTCATAAATTGAAAAAGGAGAGCTTCTAACTGATAGAAGCAAAATATTTTTCAGTCTTGAGGAGAACTGAATGCTGTTGAGGAAGTTGTGCAGAGAAGCTTTGAAGTGTCAGTCTTAGCGGTTTTCAAACCTTGACTGGTCAAGAGCCCTGAGCAACCCTGACAGGCTTCAGAGTCCACCCTCCTTTGAAGCAGGACTACAGACCTCACAAATGGGTTTTGTGATGCTGGATTCTACTTTTGAGAGAAATTGAGACACAACAGCCTTTGTAACTTGCTTGAGATGACATACCATCTGTGGCTGAACTGGGAATAGAGTTATTAAATTCCGAGGCTCAGTGGTGCATATGTGCATGCTAATGAGATCTCTTGGGTGAAAGAGCCAATGCCGCTTGGGAAAATAGCCTGGAGAGAAATCTAGGTTAAATTCACATAGCGTTCTGTCATACTGATGTCTGAGAATCAGGCAGTCGTAGGAAAAAAGAAATTTCATATATAAGAACAGAGAAGAGAGCAGGGTAAGGCAGAAACAGGAACTGGAACAATCAAGGTCAAAGAGATAATTTAGTATTGATCCATTTTAAGTGGAATAGGAACCTTCTAAGTTCCTGTTTTCAAACACTGATCTAATTCAGGATAAAGATGAGAGAAATACTGCATTAAAATTATAGATTGATTTAGTGTAGTTTTTATAAGTATGGTAGAATGCAACTCAGTTGTAAGTCAAAGAATAAAGGGTTTATTTTGGCAATGTTTTAAAATGAAACATTTTTCAAAATTGGACAGTTTAATGAAATGCCATGTTTGGTATGCTGTAACTATAAAGGGTGTGGTGGTTTTGTTTTCTGAAAGCAAAATGCATTCTGAAGAACGTCCCATATGACTTCGTAGGTTTGAAGGGTTTTGTTAAAAAAAAAAAAATCCCTCTTGCTGGATATCTGTTCAGGCTTTCCACCTGCATGTTTTGGTCTATGACTTGCAAACTTGCACCAGAACACTCTCTTTTCTTTAAGTATTTGAGAAAACTAAGTGTGGAATGCAGAACAAATTGCCATCATTCTAATTTATGAAAATCTATAGATAAATTCAGCAACATTAATATATTTTATAAATAAACCTGATTTCCACCACGAGCTTCCAGACATTTAGAGGCAAGACATTTTCCGAATGTTGTAGGTTTTGTTGAAGTTTTCATGTTGGGGAGCGAGGAGAAGGCAGAAGACTCATGAAACTCCAAAGCAAAGGAAATAAAGGATGTGTGGAGCTTTATTACTTGTCTAGCACAGACCCAGCACGCCTAGAAGTCTGGGGTTTTTTTCTTTAATGCAGCAAGTGGTTAGAGTTATTTGTGAATCCTCAATGTATAGTGTTAGTGTTACTTAAAAACTGTAGATGTGTATCACAGAATGGCTGGCACTGGAGGTCATCTGGGCCAACTCCCCTGCTCTAGCAGGACCACCTGCAGCTGATTGCCTGAGACCATCTCCAGCCAGCTTCTGAGTATTTCCAAAGATGGAAGACTCCATGACCTCCCTGGGCAAACTGTGCCAGTGTTTGTGGTCATACAGCAGAAGAAGTGTTTCCTCATGTTCAGTAAGAGTATAAGATGGTATTAAGATCCTGTGGTGCTAACATCTGTACAGAAAAAGACCCAGGAGGGCAATCCTTGTCCTGAGTGTTTACTGTGAAAATGCAGGCCAAGAGGCACAGGAGTGTTGTGCTGGTTGATGTGGCAGGCCAAAGTACAGAGCAGTTCTGTGGCCATAGCCCAGCTGCTCATCACCAGAGCATAGTGGTGAGTGGTATATCTTGGACAATGATGAAGGGAGGAAATGGAAATAAGGTGTGCCCAGTTACTCTGCATGTGGCAGATACCGGAGAGCTCTGCTTTGGGGTGGGGAAAGGTACAGGGGGCACAGACATAGGATAAGTGGCCAGAGAAAGAAGTTGGAAGATCTTGGAATTGGAGAGAGAAGAGGAACAATCTGGGGAACACAGTTAGACTAAAACAGTCAAATACAGTGTGTGGTTATTTGTACACTTGCTGTAGACAGCCTGGGACGAGGATATAGCCAAAAGTGCATGTGAACGACCTGAAAAGAAGTCTTTGCCTGGTCTACAAATACAACTTTCAGGCCATTTAAGTACCCTGTCACTTTCTAGTACATGTAAGACCAAAGCTAACAATGACAAATCTTAATGCTAGTCCAAAATTTAACCAAAGCAACAATTTGAATAGTTACTGGCTTTTTCCCTCTTTACCCATCGTTTTTAATTGTTGACTGCCATCAGGTTTTGCAGTATCTTATCTCAGAAATGAAGGCAGTGTTTAGGTAAATCAGGATTACTCACACTGGTTAGGAGTTGCTGGATTACTCTTCAGGACACGCTTCTTTTGTTGTCCCTCT
Organism: Corvus hawaiiensis; assembly: GCF_020740725.1. Lineage (NCBI taxonomy): Eukaryota > Metazoa > Chordata > Aves > Passeriformes > Corvidae > Corvus > Corvus hawaiiensis. The sequence continues at coordinate 59,083,316 of NC_063214.1, read as the reverse complement.
ATCACCTAGCTGTGGATAAACTGCTGATTCATGTTCTTAACATTCACTTTACAGTTGTAATTTTGCTTTACTTCCTGCAGAAAATTTGAACTCTTCATGTTCTAACATGTTTCTCTCTTAAGTTTTATTTCCTGCTCCCCTACTCTTGCCTCTTTTCCAATTTTTGTTCTCTTTACACCTCTGTCTCTCCCAATACATGCAGCTGCAGCTACGTTCCTACCCACTAGCACTCATTCCACTTTTAAGATGATCTTGAGCTGGCTGCTTATACTAATGTTTTTATTCTGTTATAGTTACAATGTTTGAACAATGAAATAAGTCATTTGACAGACACCTTACGTTTTAATAAAACTCCCCCATTATTTCGTGAAAGGTAGCATTCAACTAATTAAAATGACCTTGAACTTCGAACTTGTAAAGCTCTTGGAATGCAGTTTCTTCTTACTTCTGGATTTCCTAGTGCTGTCTAAAAGATTTTGTATTTACAATACTATTTCAAAGACCATATACAGATATGAGAAATACAAGAAGAGGTTAATAGTACCAACTGCCTAATAGATAATTCTAATTGATTAATCTCCTTAGTTATTCAGGCTATGTTACTACAGCAAATGGCAGTAAAACTAAGGTCGTGTTTTCATGTTGTTCTTTAGGCAGAGAGCCTTTGGTCAGATGGACAAGTCCCTGCCCATTGTGACAGAACTGGCAGTGCTGACACTGAAGGGTTGTAATGTTCAGATACCAACTGTACATAAACAGCCATAGCTTGTTTTCTGGACAAGCAAGAAATCTCTGAAGCATCTATTGTATATAGAGTGGTTTTTTTTTTCAACTAGCAAGTTAAAAGATGATTGTACTTAAAATTTAAATTTAATTTTATTAGTAAGGATAAAGTTGCTATTTTAGAGGCAGATTAGTATGATCTCCTTCCAGATTGGCAGCATCTGCCAAGTGAGGAGTCTTGCAAAAGCCTGCCTTAATTTCCCATCTGCAACAAGTAATAAGTAGAATATCAGGCTTGAAGCAGTCTTCAGGCAGGAATACCATCGAAGGAATGCAGAGCTCTTTCTAAATTAAATTCGTTTTAAATTTACTTTCTTTTGTGAGGATTTTCTACAGATGTCAGATTGACAAATCAGAGCAGGCAAGCCTGACCAACAGAATTCAGTTTATACAGCCATTGGTCAGTATTTTATTTAAAGACTTTTTAGCCTCTCTCATTAAAAAACACTTCTAGGGAGTCATCATTAACTTCCCTTCTTCCTATTCTACTAATTAAAGCTGCAGTTGGTCAATATTTGCCTTCAGGAAGCTCAGTCTGTCCCACTGTGTTCTGTCCATCCCTGTGAGCTAAGTGGTATGCAGAGGACCTTGGAGGAAAACTGTTCTGAACAGCTTCCAGCCAGTTCTACCCACATTAACTGTAAGCTTTTATATATGTGTTTGTGTATATGTGTTAGATATTATTCTCACATGCATGATTATGGACATTTTGTGTATTATGCTGCAGACGTTTTTAGTAATACTTGTAATACTCAGTAATTCTCTGTGTCTGGTTTCTCTGTGGATCAAAAACTGTTCATTCTGAAAGATATTTCCCCCTCCCAAAATGATTTTTATTGCTGTAGTATCTGTTTTTAAATTTGGGACATTATCTTTTGCATAGCAGTCATACAGTATTCTGGACTTCTCACAGCATGTTGTCCATCATACCTGGTTTAGATAGGTGTGTCCTTAATTTCTGCAAAGGAACAACATCTGATGATCTTCTTACTCATTTTAATATGAACTAGACATGCCTTGTAAGTTTACAGACTGCTTTACTTTTATAATGTTAAAGCAATTATATTCCACTATGTACAAAAAGCCACAAGGGGAAAATCTAAGAATCTAAGTAATTACCAAGTCTAATTATACATATTTGTAGCTCAGTATTGGAGCTTCTTAGAATACATTTGTGATATTACCCCAAACATGAATTTGGCTGTTCTATAATTCAGCATTTACTTAAAGAAAAAAAAAAGTAGCATTAAAATTGAGCTGAAAAGAGCAAGAGAATATATGGCCACTAGCCATTAATAACTGCTAGTGTTTGCAGGTTTAAGGGGTTATTAACTTTTTTTTTTAATCTACTGCAGAACAGTTAATGCTAATTGTCATAAAGATGTTCTTACTTCTTTTCACTGATTATAGAGGGAAATTTCTTGGTTAACAAAGTAGGTACCTAATTCATATGCAGCTAAAATTAAGTGATGTAAAGTGATGTTCTTTATGATCTTGTTAAGATCTCTCCATGGTTGAGAGGTGTTCTGGTAAACAGTTTGTGGTATCATGTGCCCATCTCAGAAGTGTTTCATGGTTTTAGTAAGGAGACAAAGAGCAGCTTTATATTCACTGCTGTGGTCACTGATGAAGGGACCTGTACTGAAAACTGCAGTCATCTTGTCACTTCTTTGTGAGAAGACTCTAGATTTGAATCTTGCTAGTCTCAAATAATAGAGAATTTAATACTTGTTTTCTGTCTGAAAGGAAAATTGTTACTGCAGAGCTTGAAGCTATTCAGGTTGGGAAGTTCTGAACCATTTAATTTCAACACTGTAGGATTTAGTGTACAAGTGGCAGAGAGATGCTTCTGTTTCATGTCTTATCCATTGGAAATAGGCTAATCAAATGTTTTCCAATTAGAACAATCAGCTCATCAAGGGAAACAAGCTAGTTTTGGGCTTGCATCCAGTTCCTCCTAAGGCATTTCGCATCAGAGATGAGTTTTGTGGCATCATATTAAGGCTGGGGATTCACAAGGGAGTTGAAAGCACACGGGGCAGGGACGAAGCAGAAGAGAGGAAAGAAAGGGACCAGGACAGTAATGATTAATTATTACCGCTCACAGAAGTAGAGAGGTGTCTTCTTAGAGGTCAGTCTTCACCTCAAATACGTAATGCTTTCTTTTTGTGAGATACCTCTGGCAGTGGAAAGCTGGCCTAGAGAAAAATTAGTCATTGAGGCTGCAGTGTCGTGTTGTGCTGTGGCTTCAGAAGCCAGCGCTGCTGCCTGGGAACAAAGTGCAGTTGTAACCATGTGAGGAGAAGCAAGCGCTAATTCAGCACTGTTCCTCTTAGTGGGGATCTGCTTTCACTTAATGGTTTTTTTTTCAGAACATGAGTCACCTGGAAACAGGGTGAGCATCCATTGTGCTTTCTTCTCTTGCAGTGTGGAGGGTCAGATTTATATAGCAAGGGAAGATTATTCTTTTGGGTCAATACAGCCCAAACTAAGCTGTCATGGCAACAATACAAAAGCTTAGAGAGCTTAGCCATGGGTCAGCTACAAATATGAGTATAATTTGGCTTCAGTAAATTATTTATAATATTTTAATTTAAGCTGGTTTAAAACTGCTTGATAATATACTTAGTTTTCAAACTAGGAAATCAATTCTGTGTTCTCTTTCAATAGCATAAAATCTTTTCAGTGTTGTCAGTTTCAGGTTCTGCCTGTGCTGAGATGCTGTGCTTTCATTCATTCCCCTAAGCAAGAGCCTAAACTGGGCTTGAACTCTTGCTCTGAATTTGGTGGGTTGTTTTTGGTAGGCTGGGGACAAATCAATGCAATAGGCAACTACAAATACAAAGTAGCTTAACATACCACCACTAGGGACACCTTCAGAAATAATAATGATAGCCATTAGCTGGTGGTAAAGGATAAAAGAGTTGTATTAAACCTGTTGTTTACATCTGTCATCTCATATATCAAGGCAAAATTGTTTAAGGTGGAATACTGATAAACTTGTCCTTCAGGTTCCTCCTAGCATGGGAAAAGTGTAAAAGTTACTTTCATTTTTTTCTGATTATTTTTGTGGCATATGGAAAATTGATCTGACATTAACCCCCACTTCCAGGTAGGTGTTCATATTCTGTATGCCTTCTGCATCATTTCCCAGATGCATGTTTTCTTAGTCTTTCTGAACTTAAAAAATAATGAAAAAAATGGAAGAGGCAGTTAGTCTACTAATGGGTAATTCTGGGTGAAGTTAAAAAGGTGTAGGGGGTAAATGCAGCACTAGGAAAGAATAAAGATACTCTTTATATTCTTCACTAGGGAATATTTTGATATTGTATCCGAAAGGCAGTTTGCTATTGCTTTTTCTGACGTTAACTTGAAACAGTTTAAATGACAGCTATTATTAAAAAGTTTCAATCGGGTGTCCTGTATGCTTTGAAATATCTAGGGAAATAGTTACCTAATGATACAGGGCAACGTAAAAATAAAAATCCTTGGTTTACCTGGTTTAGATTTGTAATTGAGATGATTTATAGAAGAATCCACAGTGACTCTCAACCTGACCTGAGAGTTAATTAGATTAGCATGGGTATTATGTCCTGTCCTCAGTCTTTGCAAAGAGCCAGGTTAAAAATCAGGCAGCTAGTAATCCTGTAATTTTTTACACTGAATTCCTTAAATAATTTGTATTCTAAAAGTGTTAAAAAGTTGTTTCTTGTCTTTATATTCTGCCTTTTCAGTCCACAGCAAATGTTTTTTTGCCAATTTCACTTTGCCTTGTAATGTATCCCAGAAATGTTGGTTTGAAGGGGCCTCTGGAAGTCATCTGCTGCAGCCTCCCTTTAGAAAGAGGATGGTTGCCAAAGGAAGATTAGCCATGGCTTTCTCTAGTTGAGTCCTGAAAACCTCCAAAGATGGAGATTTCACAATCTGATTTACTGTGGTATTTAGCAAGGTAAAGTAAAATAAAATGTGTGAAATATCTTCAGTTTGACTCTAAATATTTCTGAATCAGATTTTGGCAGCTGTTGCTTGGCAAAGAAGCTGCATTGCCACTTCTGTATGAAAGATAATTGCAGTATACTGTAAAGGTGGATTTCACATCACTTAATTTTAGCTGCATATGAATTAGGTACCTACTTTGTTAACCAAGGAATTTCCCTCCGTAATCAGTGAAAAGAAGTAAGTCCCTCCAAAATGCTACTTATCCCTCTCTGGGATGGCTTAGTCATTCCCAGGAAGTGCCACTTTCTCCCACCATTTACAGGGAGGGTCCCCTTTCCATTTGGTGTCAGACTTGCTTAGATGGCTTCAGCCAGATAAGGGGAATTCCTTCCCTACTGGGTCAAGGCAGCTGGGGACTATACCCACAACTTTGTTCAAGTAGGGTATCATCTTAATTAGCAAATACAGCCAAAAGACCCAACCCAACAGGCAGAACACTGACTAGCAACTATGGCTGTCGAAGCCTTCTCAGGCGCTTCCCTCATGCTCTTCCTCAGCTTTCTGATTTGGTGGTTTTTTGTTCATTTGGTCGTAATGATTTTACCCTGGTCCTCATTCTACGTTACTGTTTCGTGGTTGCAAAAGGGTAATTAATTTCTTTGTATTTATTTGAATTCAGATGTTTTCCCAGGAAAACCTGGCTTGGAACAGGGTAGCTCAAAGTTGGATTTTTTTTTTTTTTTCTTTTTTTCTTTTTTTCTTTGGATATGAGTTATGCAAACACTTGGGGGAGGAAAGAGCATTGTAATGTGGCTGATAGAGGAAAGATTTTGCAAGCAGCGGTTTATTGCTTAGGATGCCTGTGGGGACTGCATGGTTATGCAAACTAATGCCCTAAAGGGGAAACATCCTGTCATTCCTTTAGTATTACATGAACAGCAGATAGAGGCATGGCAAATGCTGTCTTAGAGCAGAAAGCTTCCTTAACAACAACTTACAAAGCATCTTTTTTTCATTCCCACTCTGCTGTTCTGCCAGCCAAGCTGTGGTAAAGGCTGTTTTGTTCTGATGGAACAAACATAGTAAAGGGTATATTTTGCTGCTCTTGTTACCTTTGATCATTTGTTGGTTCTTCAGGTTCACTTACATTGCATATACTAAGGTAAAAAAGAATCTGACCTTTCTGAGTTGACTTCCTTGCTCTGTTGTTGCATGGAGGTTGCCTGAGAATGGGTATTTTTCTGCCTGCAACCTGTGAAGTGGCTCACTGTGTATTATTAGGTATCTCAGCAGATTTTGTTATATTTTTCTCTTAAGTCCACTGATTTAGTCAGTGACTGTGGCTTTAAAAGTGACTGATAGTACACGTTTTACTAAACCTCAACTAAAATAGACTTGTTTTAAACTTTACCAAATAAAGTAAGTTTCTAAACACTTGTTTATGCTGAAGTACATACAGCCTTTTCTGGTGGATGCAGTGTTTGTATTTGCTGGGCCTGAAGTATCTGCTCTCTTAACCTGACTTGGGAACAGTGTGTTGAAGGTCTCTCTGATGCCTTGCAGGACCCTGAGGATGCTGTGCCTGTTGGACAGAGAAGGGCCTGGTGCTGGTGCATGTGCTTTGGATTGGCCTTTATGCTGGCTGGTGTGTTCCTGGGTGGTGCCTATCTGTACAAATATTTTGCATTCCAGGTAAGTCACATACTTGTTATGAGAGGGCTGTTTTTCTCTGTGGGAAGAGGAGCAACAGACTGTTCTTTTTGTGTTACATTTAGAAGAGGAACAACAGACTAAACCAAAGGAAGTAAACTATTTTTTCTTTCCAAAACTTCATGTTTTCTGAAGGCCAGAGTGTGGCCTTCTCTGAAGTTACCTATCAGCAGAGGAGGGCAGAAGTGAAGCTGGCAAATAAAAGGGAGCAACACTTTTGAAAAACCTCACTTTGCAGAGAAAAGATTGTATCTAAATAGGACTTGGGTTTAGGAGCCCCAGTGGTGTCCCAGATTTTTATCTGCTCTCTTTTCTCTCTTGCAGTGCCAAATACTGGAGGTGGATTAACCCCTTGAAAGCCTCCTTGTTTGATCCCAGGTTTCCTAACTCAGGTGGCACTGCTAATGTACAGGAAAGGGACTGCTTGTCAAAGCAACACAGTGACTCTCCTCTTCCCTAGCTTCCACAAGGATAAGAAATATGGGCCCTGCAGGGGACTTGGGAAAAGCACAGTCAGTGTGGTTTAAACATGCTCTGTCAAGTCTAATCCACATTGACAAGATCAGACCTCTAACAAAATGTATTTTCAGTCTTTTTAACAAATGGCACTGCTGCAAGAGGAGCTCTGTGAAGGCAGCAGTGCCGGGGAAACGGAGCATTTACCTGAAACATGGGGAATCTGAGTTAAATATTGTCTCCCTTGGGGGAAGTTGTCACTGGGCAGTGCTGTATGTGCTGGGCTGTTGCCCAAGTGGCTGAAGCACACCCTCCCTGCTGCAGAAGCTGCTGGGGTTGCAAGATCACAGAACTAGAAAGGGAGAGGATAAGCCAAACATGAATGTCTCTAGCCCACTGGTTAGTGCACCTAATTATAAGGTAAAAATTCATGTTCTCTTCCCTGATAGCAGGATTGTTGCTTTTCCCCCATTTTAGTAGCTGCTAATGTGGAAAGCCAAGTGATTAAGCTTGAGAAATTCTAGCTGAACTTGCAGTTTGTAGTCTATTTGGCTATCACATTAACCAAATTTACAGGGGAGCAGTAGTGTTGCAAACGATGATGAGATGATGCGTAAACAGCACAGCTTATCCCGGTGGATTAACGAGCTGAGGAGCTGAAAGTCGGCTGCATTTCTAATGCACATTTCACCCATGGTTAGCGCTGGGTGCTCCACCTTTCACCTGCCAGTGAGATGGAGCTGAAAGTGCCATTTAATTCAAACCTGTGCTACTTGTTTATGTGGCAGGTCTGCGTTAAAGGAAACATTCAGGAATTGAGCTAACATGGCACTGAAAACACATTTTCAATGTAAAATTTAAAATTGATGGCATGTGCATATGCATAAGTTCTTTATTTCTAAAACTATCTGGCCTGTAAATTTGGTATGTGACTTCCTGTGACTCAAAATTGTTTTACACTTCACTTACGTAGCCTGCCATGTGTGCTGTGGCAAAAGGACACAAATTGCTTGTTTTAATTTCTCTTTTTACCTTTTTGTCTTTTAAAACTGTTTAAAAATTATTTTAGAAATTGACTTTCCAGACTCCTGAAGTCTTGTAAAACTAAGCAACTTCACAGAATAATTGAGTTTGGAAGGAAAGTTTTGAAGTCATCTAGTCCAACCCTCTGCTGCAAGCAGGACCAAATTTAGAGTTAGACTTGCTTTTTAAAGGTGATTTGGATGACCATTGAACGGTTTTAATGTTTTTATCATAATTTTGACTACAGTTAGATCATAATTTAATAATAATAATATGCATGCATATAGATGTAGGAACTTCATTATCTTTCTAAAAATACATGTAAGAATGGATTTTAAGAACCTCCTTACGGGATCCTGTTTTCCTTGAATTCAAGGGAAGAACTCCCTCTGGGGTGAGTGTAATTGAGGTTTTATCTGTGGTCCTGTTGTAGATAGCAGCTGGCTCCTACTGTGGTATACGAATCAAACTAAAGTCAAAAAATTTCATTTAATCTGACAAGTGTTTCTTCTCTTCATTGCTCTGAGAATATTACTTTTAAACTTCTACGTTACTGATCTTTTTGTTGCTGGGTTGTTTACTATTTTTAGCAGGGTGGTGTGTATTTCTGTGGAATAAAGTACATTGAAGATGGCTTAAGTTTACCTGAGCCTGGGGCAGAGGCTCAAAGTGCTCGCTACCACACAATTGAGCAAAATATTCAGATCCTGGAGGAGGAAGATGTTGAGTTTATCAGTGTGCCAGTCCCTGAATTTGCTGATAGCGATCCTGCTGATATCGTCCATGACTTCCACCGGGTAAGAAATATGTCTGAAGAAGTTGAAAGCATTTAAAACTTGAAAAATGTTCCCTCTCAGTCATCCTGATAAATATACTCCTTATTTATTATGGTGGGGGAAAGCAGAAGGGTGGAGGAGGCAGCAGAAATGTTTTGATCAGCAGCAGGCTGCAAGCAGTTATTAACCAGGCATGAAGTACAGCACGATACAGTCATCATCAGGTAGTGTGTGAACCACCATTTGCAAATACAGTTCTGTTTTTAGAAAGGGAAAGATCTTAGACCTACTTGCTTCCTTAGTATGAGGAAAGAGAATATTGTTCTTTCTCTGCTGAGTCCACTGGGCCAGAATTTGACCAACTGCTGTGGTGCCAAGGGAAATTTGGAAAGGGCTGTCATAGCTTTGACATCAGCTTGGAGCGGCTGATTGCATCTGATGTCGCTGGGTGTGTTCAAGCACCCCCAGAGGTGCTCTCCTAGCATGGCTCAAAACCCCAAAGCAGCAGCAGAAAGAGAAGGACTGTGGAAGACAGCTCATTTTCCAGATGCCACAGGAAGCCAAAGTTTAATTTCTTTGTGCACCACAGGCTACTGCAATTCCTAGAGGCACTGAACTAGGGTTTCAAAACTGTGTCTTCCTTTTTTGGAGAAATAACCTTGATTGATAGGAATCATGGTAATGAATTTCTGTTAAGGCAGCTGTCAGGCCTACAGCTCTCAGTGTTAAGAGCAGCTGTAAAACAATTAGAAGCCTTCCTTTTCTCTATCAGCATGGTTGGAGCTGTCTGATGGTGATGAAATGTTGTACAGCTGGTTTTCAGGAAGCTAAATCTCTGTGAACATTTGAAGACTTCGCTGAACAGCTTTTTTTAAGCAAAGCTGAAAAAGAATAGGGAAGTGTCCTATTTTTTTATGCAAACTTTGGAGTTTAAAGTGCTATCTATCAAATATTCATAGCCAGATTTGGAGGAAAACATTGCTTGCTCAAGCTATGTAATTTAAATAATATTTCAGAATATATTTAGGGAGCTTCTGTTAAGAGTTAGAATAAAGACTCTAAAGAGGGAAAACTAGAAAATTAAAAAAGGAAAGCGTCTAAGAAGCAAGTAAGAGCAGTATAATATTAGAAATTTACTTTTTGATTTAGTAAGTTAAAGGCTTTGCTCTAGAGGTCAGTGCAGGGGTCATTTGACATAGGTACAGCGCTTGCTCCACGTAATGAGATTAGCTGCACTGATGATTGCTGTCCTGGCATTATTTTGACTGCTGGGCTCCTGGTGCTCAGTATTTTATATATGTCTGCAGCCTCAGAGCTTTCAGCAGCTAGAGATAATGTCTTCTTTAGCAAGAACAGGTGCAGTAAAACACAGCTCAGTGAACAGAGCTACAGGATTCATCAGGATAATTCCCTGAGCTTTTTATCAAGTAATGGCAAGTATTGCAGTTCCGGTACTGTATAAAGATAATTATTCAACTATGAATAGTCATTAACCTTGCAATTCAGTAGTATTTTTGAAACTAAAACTACTTTTGTTGCATTATCTGTAGCAATATTTTTTTCCTTCTGTTTTTGTTCTTACAGCAGCATTTCCTCTTTAGACTATAACAAAATATAAAAGCATGAAGATTAGAGCAGGTTTTTGCCCTGTTGTTTTGAAATGCAGGCACTAGGCATAAATGAATGCTGTACTTGTTTCCACAACAGCTCAGATGCACCTTTGTAGTTTCCTTGCTTAGTGCATTTGAGCTACGCATCACCTGCTGCCTTGCCCAAATCCCTGTCATAGATAGAAACTGTCATCAAGGCTGCCCTTTTTTTGTGCATTTCCCTGCCCTAAGATTGGGATTTGTTGGACAGGCTTTACAGTGAACAAAAGAAGAACAGCACGAGGCAATAGCAGTTCAGTAATGTCTGTCAATTTTCTGATGTTCTTTTTATTTTGATTAAAATAAATGTTTTCTCAACAGAGACTCACTGCCTATCTTGACCTTAGCCTGGATAAGTGCTATGTGATTCCTCTGAACACTTCAGTTGTTATGCCACCAAAAAATTTCCTGGAGCTGCTCATCAATATCAAGGTATGATTAAATCACAAGTAGTTTGTTTCTAAGACAGGAAAAATGTAAAAGTTTTTCTTTTTTTTTTCCCTTCTGCAGACCTCTGACATTCACACAAGGCATACGATTGCTAGAGGTCTTTTCAAAGAGAAAAAAAGTCTATAACCTACTTAGTTAATGATCTACAATCATGAAGGAATTACTAATTCAGAGGAAGGCAAAAAAACCCTGATTTTCTTCAGTGCTGTAAATTTGGCTGACAAAATCATGTAAATGTGGTGTAGCTGGACTATTTGAAAGTAGTCTGTGTGTTTTTTAATTTATAATCCATTGTGACTAAAGTTTCTACAAAGCATGTGTGCACTGGACTAAGACTGGTTAGCTGAGAGGCATGAAATAGATAAGACTGGGAAATCCTTTTAACAGGGGCATTGGTCTCTAGGGTTGGCCCCCACTTCAATCCAGTGGCTTGAGGGTGTGCACTTCGCATAATGTATGCTTTTAATGCAGATGTAAATAGTATTTACCTTGGTTTTTGGCCTTTGGGTTTCTTCACAGAACAGCAAAACAGTCTAGGTGAGGAAGAGAGCTTATGAAATGTGACTTAAGACTTAGGGAGAATGTTTTAATATTTTACTGGGCTTTTGTAACTTTAGATCTGTTACGTCATCTTCGGGTTTGCATCTTTCAAAAAAGGCTTTGGAATTAGGACTCCAGGAACCATTTTAGCCATTTCTGAGTGGTTTGTATATATAAATAAATTTCATGTGAAAAGTTACCACAAGTAAGTCCTCTGCTGCTTTTTTGAGACTGGCTATTTAACCACACTTTCATTTCCTGTACATAAGGATTGTGTGGTGTCTGTAAAACTCAGTGACCCCCTTTTTTTTAACTTTGTCTGTGGTGTTTTCTTTCCATTTTTAGATCACACAAATTTCACTATTAAAATCTGTTAATTTCCTAGTTTGTCATTAGTACTGAATCAAAATTGCTTGGTTTACAACTAAGAGGATAACCAGGCATCTCGCACTTAACTGAAAATCTGTGCAAAAGCAAACAGTTTTGATCATTGTGCCCAACAGTGGGTGCCCTAATTTTATGAGACATCTGTTTAATTCTCATTGTATTAACAAAAAGCTGTGGGCATTTGATGTCGCAGAAAATCAGGCTAAATATTTATAACTGGAATTTGGAAAACTATGTTGCAGATACACAAAGTGGGTAAATACTGTCCTGCAGTCACACTGGTTGCACGAGCAAAAAAATGTATGAAACTGATGTGCTAGTTTCATTAAAATGAGCTCTGAATACATACAGAGAGCATTTTATGAAAATGGAGGAGCTCTGGGCTGTTTTGGTGTTTAAGAAACACCATAATTTTAGCCTAAAGAACCACATTTCTATATATTGATACAGTTTGCTTCAATGTGCAGACATGAAAGGCCTCCTTTGTTTCTTTGGGAAGCAAAACTGAAACCCAGATATATTTGCTCATCCACCTCGTTCCTGCTGCTGAGCCAACTGGCTAATTTTAACTGTACACAGTGCACAGGATGTCTCAAAGATGATGATATTTGTGGCTATGCTGGATCCCAGAGCTGGATAATTGCTGCTGCAGCAACTGGGCAGAGGAGATCTCTGCACTGAGTTTCCTCTCCTCCTGTCCCACCCAGGGAGGGCTGAGAAGGCTGGGTCTGGTCCGGGAGGTCCTGTGGTTTGGAGGGCATAAACCCAGGAGTGTCCTTGCAGGCTGCCCCCCAAGTCCTCAGCACTGCTACCCACCCTGCCAGTGCCCTGCACTACTGCTTTGCTCTGGCACTCCCTCAGGGCTCCCTCCTGAGATTTGAGAGACCAGGAGTTGAGATACAGTAATTTACAGAGATTTAATTACAAAATTATGAGTGGGATAATTTGGGAGAGTGATGTTTGCTAAGTTGTTACTTAAAAAAAATTGCTGTTGTTTTCCTCATAGTATATATTGAAGAAAATATTCGTGGTTTATTCATTCATGTAAAATTTAAAGTGAATTTTATACAGTCCTTTCTTTACTGAGAAGAATAGCATTTAATCAGCTTCTCAGCATGTCACTGGAGCTGAAAAGATGATCTTGTTTTGCAGTGGAAATTTCAAGTTGTTTATTGTCACTAAAAAATACAGAGATCTTTCACAACAGAAGCTGAATTTGTTTTGACAATAAGTGATCATTTTATTTTTAGGAAGCAAGGAGAACCTTCTTTACTGCTATAAATTAGAACCACTCTTAACAGGATTTCTTAATATTTTTAAAAATTGATGATTATTTAATAGTGGTGGTATTAGAAAACTGGCTCATAGCTAAATCTGTGCATCTTCAGTTATGTGCAGTGAGGTGTGCACAGAGCCAGATTCCTTCATCATTTCATCTCTGGCAAAATAATACTGGAGGGACTAGGGAGGGCTTGGGAAGCCTTTGCATGTCATCGTGGCTCTCCCCTTTTTCGGTGTATTGCCTTGAAACACCTGATGTCCCACCATGGCTTTGTAATACCTTTCCACATAAACAATTGTGGAAGTTGCCACAATAACTTACAGGTATGGGTGATCTCGTCTTGGCTTTGGCTGGAGAGCAGTTACCCATGTTGTGAATAAGTTCAAGGCTTCCCAACCCCATGGACTGCAGCCAGATTATACTGCAGCTGGCCTGCTTCATCAGCAGGAGTATCTGCACGTAGATCATGCTTCTGCCAACTCTTGCTTGGGAGTTGTTCCCGCTGAGGTCTGGTAGGCTGTTATTAATTAAGTGAAAACTTCGAGTGATAAGTGGAGAAGTGACCTGTGACAGTGGGTGCCCCTAGAAAAAAAACTTGCTGAAGACTGATGTTACTGTAGCAAGAGGACAGTGGGTGTTAGCATCAGTGAAGTTCTGTGACCTTTTTGAATATAACTGTTACATGTTTCTGTACTGAAGTTTGCACATTTAGAGCAGAAGTCTGTGGATAATACATATTTTGCAATAATTCAAAGATATGTTGAAGAAAAACATTGCGAAGTGTTTCTTTTGTACTTAGACCATGAAGAGATGGCTTTTGACAGAGCTGTTACATTTTTGTTCAACAGGCTGGAACATACTTGCCTCAGTCCTATTTGATTCATGAGCAGATGATTGTTACTGATCGCATTGAAAATGTGGATCAGCTGGGATTCTTTATCTACCGCCTCTGCCGCGGCAAGGAAACCTACAAACTACAGCGCAAAGAAGCCATGAAAGGTAAACACTCCTCCCGCGGTCTTGTGTGTTGGCAAAAACCTCAGTGATGCCTGAGTGTGTTCAAAGAAAAGACTCTAATTAAAGCAAAGGTCCCTTATTGCAGTAACAAGCCTCAGTGTGTCTGATACTTTCTTGTGTAGGTATGGAAATAAGTCATGTCCCGCTGCAAAAGTGCTCAAGACCCCAGTGAGCTACAAGTGCCAAAATGTGTGTGTGTGCATGGGTGTGTTTCCTGGAGCTCAGGCTTTCATTGATGCTCTTCTTCAATCTTGAACCCTAAACCACCCACCCCACCCCAAATCAAAGAAAAATGTTTAATACAGGAGAAGCTTTAGCCTTGTAGTCCAAGTACAGAATTGCAGGTTCTTCTTGTCATTAAAGCCATCTATACACTGTTCCATGTCTTCCTGTTTGTGTCAGTGAAATGTGAGTAAGAGCTGTCTTCACAGGAAAATTGTAGTGCTTGGTAGTTTTTCATGGAAAAATGGTTGAAAAACATTATTTGGAAGAGTCTTGAAAAGTTATTAAGTACTGCCTTAAAATTTCAATTCAAATGTTACTCAGATTTGCTTTTAGGTAGTTTGGTTTTTTTGCTTTTTGGTTGGTTGATTTGTTGTTGTTTAATCAGCGTGTGGTGTGCAAGTACACACCAAAGCAGTTTAATTGCTTCTGTCATATTGTTAGATCTGACTGCTTGGGAAAACAAAGAGAAGAAATACATTTTATGAAAGCAGTTTAGAATGATGTTTGAAAATTAAAAGGTCTTAATAGCAAAATCCAATTAAAAATTCAGTATGTTTATCCTGTAGTAATAAATGATTGGCATAGGTAGGCAGTAAGCGTAAGTTTGCCTAAAATTTGGTTAAATTCTGTCTTTTTCTGATACCAAGATAATGTTTAAATACTACAAGTCCGTTCTTTTTTGTGTGTAGCAGTTAATTCTATTGCTGTTACCTCCCTCACATCACCACAAGCATTTTTACAGACACACAGAGAGGGAGATTGGGAACTGATCTAGGTTGAAAGCTAGCCAGTGGGGGGTTTTGGCAGGTTGGTTTTCACTAAACCAGTACTTGGATTTGGTCCACCACACTTTC
Source organism: Corvus hawaiiensis (assembly GCF_020740725.1). Lineage (NCBI taxonomy): Eukaryota > Metazoa > Chordata > Aves > Passeriformes > Corvidae > Corvus > Corvus hawaiiensis. The sequence continues at coordinate 59,068,225 of NC_063214.1, read as the reverse complement.
GGGATCATTCCCTGCTTATTGGGTTTTTTTATGTCTGAATGTGTGCCTGTGTGTGTTTCCTTGGATGGGAGAGGGGAAGTTGTGATTTCTGGCGACATCTTACCATAGCAAACATAAAACTTCTGTCTCTGATGTACCTCAGCCCTTCTCCTCTTGACACTCTGTTCTTTACCAATACAACAGGAATTCAGAAGCGTGAAGCCATCAACTGCCGAAAGATTCGACACTTTGAGAACAAGTTTGCTATGGAAACACTCATCTGTGAACAGTAATGAGGAATAGTACTGTTACAGGAGACTTAAAAAGTACAGTATGACCCCACCCTTTGTATTGTGTGCAGTGATTATTTTTTAAACTCTTCTTTAATGTAAGTAGTGGACAGGGCTTTCTTGCTGAACACCTTCCATACTTGTCATCTCATGATACATATAAAATCAATACGTTTTAGTTTTCTCCTTATTTTCAGGTGTGGTGTTCTTCTTATATTTGAGTAGCAATTGTATAAAGACTTAGTTGCTAGTGCATTTCATGTGATGAATCTTGAATACTAGGAAGAAGAGGAAGTCTTTGAAATATCCACCAGTTTTTAAATAAGTGAAATTGAAAAACATTAATAATGTACAAATGGACTGCAAGAGCTACTTCTAACTGTAATATTACCTGCTATATAGTTTGTTACAGCATATAGACAAACCTGTATTTGACTATCCTAACCAAGTGCAATTTGTTTTGTTTTTAAAATATTGTCATATTTACCTTTTTGAGATTGATTTCTGACTTGATGTTTTAAAATGGCAAGTGTTTGCTGTAACAGTCTTTTAGAAAATTAAGAAGTAACTTATGTTACTAACTTGTATATAATCCATGTATGTGCAATGGAAAATAAACCTTATAAACCTGTTTGTCTAAAAGTCTTGTGTTTTCTTCTGCTACTACTGGATTATTTTTAAGAGGAGAGGACTACAGTTAAAATTAATGCATTTTACTTGAATTGCTGTTTCTAAAGACAGAATAGATGGCTGAGAAATGAAATACGAACAGAGAAGCATGCTTTTCTGTCCCTTTTCATTTAAAGGCAATATTGTGCTGCTTGCTTAAATTCTGAATGGGTATTTCCACAATACATTTGATCAGAGTGGAGACCCAAAGCTGATCTAACCTGTTGTTAATGTCTGAAATCCCTCTCCTAAGTATTTGTCAAATGATGGGCATCATCCAGCATGTGCTGTGAGCCAGGCTGACCCAGCTGAGAGCCATGTGTTCGCTACCTGCAGGACTGTGTTGTTCCCTTGGTTCCCCACTGTGGTGTTCCTGCCAGCCTGTGCCACTGAGCTTTGCCAGTTGATCTGGGGCTTGCTCAGTTACCACCAATACCATCCCTGTATCGTGCCATTTACACTTAAAACTGCTATTCTTAAAGCAAGATTGATTTTATTTTTTCTAATATGATTTGCATCTTTGTAAAGCCAACTTTTGTAGGGGAGAGCGCAGAATAAGATGTGTCATAGTAGCTGCTGTTTTGAAGCTGTTTGCAAGAAAAAATATAGGACAGAAAAAAAAGGGAGTAACATTGAAAAAACAAGGCTGGAAAATCTCCCTCCAGATCCACTTGAGAGCTTCCATGACATGGGAACTGACTTGTCTTCTGGCCAAATTTTGAGCATTGATTCATCAGAAAAGTAGGAATGTTTATAGAATAATTGCATATTTGAAAAAAAAAAAAACCCTGCATATTTTTAAATAATATGCACCATAGGTGTCCAAATCATTTGTCTTAGGTTAATTCAGTCAAGAGGCTTTGTACTAATCTTATTTTTCATCTTCTAAAGGATCTTTTCTTAACACAGTGGTAGGATGCTTACTGGTTTTGGAACTATTATACAATTGTAAACATGCTATGATCCAGCTTCCTGCTATTGTGAATGTTTGGATTGAGATAAAATAATTTGTTTTAAAGGAAGTTTCCTAAATACACAATACTTTTTTTTTCTTCATCTGCATGTAGCTTAATTTACAGATTAAATCTGGTGTAAGTATCATATGTAAAATGAAAAGTATGCTGTATTCCAAAGCTGGACTTTTTAAATCCATTTTTGATGGTGCATGGTAATCATGAACATCAAATAAGGCCTCACATGCATACAGGCTAGATACTCGTGTATAAATTATATTTACATAGCTGTACTTCAGTATATGTGCAAGCAAGCTGGAAAACCTGCTGGGAAAACTTTTAGCTACAGACATTCAGGATGTTGCAATTGTGTGCTTGCAACAAAGGTCAAGTATATGTCAGCACAAGTTTGCTGGTGCGTTCTTTGGAGCCCTGTATGACGCAAGATTCACGCTGAAGTACTTTTAAGGATGTTTCCTACCTTTTCATGAGTGTTCTGTTCCTATTTTCCCTAAGTTAAACATAAAACCTGTTAATTTGTAAGCAAGCTTCATATGGTCTTTAACTTGTTTTCAGAATAAAACTCAGTGGCCAAACTCGGTGATCTGTGATGTGCCCTTTAACAGAGACACCAGCAAAGGAGGCTGCTGAAGGGGTGGTGGAGCAGGGGGAGAAATAGATTTGTTCTTGCAGATGGGAGGTTTCTATGATCATGCTGTAGGCCCATGTCCCTAATAGCTTTTGTGCCTGTTGGAAGGAAATTTACTTCACTCAGTAGTATGAAAATATGCATGGGGAAGGAGGGAGAAACTCGTGTGCACTGAGGAAAAGCTCCCAGCATGTGCTTGTGTCTTATTAAATGCCAGGCAGTTTGTGTAGGAAGACAACCTAAAACACTTGGAGTGCAGTGAAAGCTCATGTTGGAACTTCTGCCCTCTTAGACCAAGTCGATGAAGCATGGGACACAAATCCATGGAAAGAACTAGCTCTTGGAGATACATGGGCTTTTTTCCTTTTTAAATAACAAAAGTATAATAAATACCAGTATAATAATAGTTAAGAGGCTAATAAACAAAGATAGCTGTGCTGCACTGAAGAAACCACATTTCTAGCCCAGTGAATTCCAGAAAAGGGTTAGTATAGAAATGACCTCATTGGACAATTATCTTTGCAAATAGTTTTTAAACTCCTCATAAGAAACAAAATCAATCCTAATGCTGAGGCATACTTAGTTACTGAAGCAACAAAATCACTATCCTGTGCCACCATGTTTAGGTGGTGGAGGGGGCTGTATTACTCTCTTATGCATCCCAAACAGCCTCTGATGTTCAGCTGGTCTTTGCACATGTAAAGTTGTTGTGACCAGTCAACGTGATCATGATCTGGGCTTGCATAGCACAAAAAAAGCTCCAAGGCCTCCCTCCTCCAGCTAAAGTCTTCCAGTTTTAGTAAAGAGGCACAGGGCAAGTTTTGGCATGCAGAAAATCCTTTGGGCCTGCAAGACTGAAAATGCAGGAGTTTGGTTACCTGATGCCTGTCAAGGTGCGTACGTGCTTTTCTTCATATGGGTTGGGTGGGAGGATGGAGATTTGACACATCAGCGTTAGCAAAAGCTTGTGGTTTAGAGACATCAGCAGAGCTGCACTCTCACTGACATGGCTTGTTCTAGTGGTTGGTAGGAGGAGATTTTATTGCTACAGAGGAAGCAACATAGAAGAGCCTATAGCGCTGTTGTCACAGGCGTTTTTCTGGAATGCTATACACAAATGTTTTCACTAATTAGGCTATTTCACTGCCATGGTTTAGTAAAAATGTCTTTCTCTTAGACCCGCTCTTAACAAAAAGAAACAAAATTACAGGTTGGTTTAGTTCAGAGAAATGCCTGTGCTCACTCACTACGGGCTGAGGTTGCTGATTTTCAATTGGTTTTCAGGTTGTTGGTTAAGATTAATTTGATTCCTAAGAACTACTTCCAGGAGAGTGCATTTTGCTTCTTGTGGGCTTAGGAAATCCTGGAAGTGGAGACATGGGAAACATCCTTGCTGGGGAGATGGCCAGCAGCAGGACAGGGTGTTGCCTGTGCCAGAGCGCATTTTCTCATGTGGTAAGAGGAAGAACTTGGGACTGAGAAGGACAGGAAGGAAGGGGTCATTGATGTGGCTGTCTAATTGCAAGCAACAAGAGGGCTGTGGTTTGCTGGCTGATCTTTATTTCATTACCAGCTGGCAGTACCAGCTGAAATGAACTGCCCTGCAGAGGGGATGCAGAATGCCCTGCACCCTCGTGGGGCAGAATGTACCCAGGGTTTGAAGTGCCTTGCCTGCCAGGGACACAGGGTGGTACCTGTGTGACAAAGCACAGGGTGTGATGCAGCTGTGCATGCAAGGGCATGATTTATACTGATGTCCAGAAGCCTTCGTAAGCAAGGAAAGCTATACCGGGAATGATGATTTTTTTCTGATGTAATTGCACTGTCACTAGGGCTTAATCTGATAAATTGAATCAGTCAGAGATTTTATTTTTGAGTGCCCTGGTTCTCAGCACTAGTGCAGATCAGACACAGCTCTGACAGCCATTCTCACAGAGAACAAGAAATGTGGAAGTAGTTATGATTCTTCTATAAATAAATACAACTATCTGAGCAAAAGGAGAAAAAAGTGACACTCAAGTCTAAAAACTTTCATCAATGCAAAACCTCTCTGATGTCCAAGCAAGAGAACTAGAAGTATCTATGAAAGGTTGAGGTTCTGCACATAGGCATAATTTACGTGCAGCCATTTCCCCGTTCAGTGACAAGTCATGGTGTCCTTTCAGATCCCACTGGCAGTTTGGTCAAATGCTTTATTGATAGAGATTCCTGCCTTAAACTCATCACTGCAGTACTGAGAGTCCAGCAGTGCCCTGTGTAGTGCTCTGAGAAGAGCGAGCCACAGATGTGTATAACTGTGGAGTGAAAAATATTATTTTTATTAATAATGTCTATGTATAGAGAGAGGCTTTGAGCTGTTAGAAGAGGCAACATCTGACAAATACCTCTTGGCTTAAAGAGAAATGGGTTGAGGTTTGTTATGGTCCCTATGGCTTTTACATCACTGTAAAAATACTACCTCACAAAAATGGTTTTTATTCTTCGTATTTCAAGCTGTGTATTTCTGTAGGAAACAACAACACAGAGGTCAGGCTCACCACCACCAAGGGGCACAACCAGTCACCTTCACACCATCACCCCAGTAAACCCTTTCCAGGTTCAAAGGCAGAGCTGATGCCAGTGCAATCACAGCATTACCAGGGGAGGTGATGCTGTGGCGTGGAAAGGGCCTGTTCGAGCCATGGCCTGAGTGTCCCTGAGGCACTCCTGCAGCCAGACTGTCACTTGGGTCTGTCTGCTGCGCCAGGTGTTTCTCCAGCAAGGTTCTTCTTAAGGCCTGGGGCCTGTAGGGCAGCAGCTGGCGAAAAGTTGGCCTGCAGGTTTGTCACCTCCTTGCTCCCATTAGCACTTGTGCTGGGGCTTGAGAGGGACAGCTGGGCTCCAGGTGACACTGATGGCAGGGGGCTGGGGGCCACTACACTCTGCAAGGAATGTGAATGCACAGAAAAGGCTGGCAGGAGAGGCTATGCCCCCTCACTGGTTAATTCTGCCTGTTACATGCAGGAAAATGGGTGTGATTCAGGCAGACATCTTTATAATCTGTGAGTTTTACAGCCCAGGGGCTTTATTCAAGCAAAAATTCTGCCAATAATTAGTATTCGGACTAATATCCAGAAGCTCCCAACTTAGTGGATTTTTAAATGCATACATTTCAGTCATGCAACTTCAGGAAAACTGATTTTACTATAATTGAAATCATGGCTTTTATTCCCACCGGCAATTACCATGAAACTATAGCAACAGTTTTAAGTGAAAAAATTAGGATAATAAAATTACCTAAGGTTGTGTAGCAGCTGGAAACAATGAGTCAGGACTGCCTGACTGGACAATGTTTCCCATATGTCTATGACCTATACTCTAAAAGCAGTTGTAGCAAGATGTTTAGAATAAAGATTTTGTCAGGTCAGATGTGAAAATTATCATTAATACTTTATTTGACCTTGCAGTGTTTCCTTTGTTTCTTTTTTTTTTCCCCAGTAGGAGCTGATTTTTTCTTTCCTTTGTAATTTATTTGAAAAGTCTAAAGGCTTCATTTATACAGGATTAAAACATTCAAATCAGTACTTCTAAAAAGGAGAAGGGGAAAAAAGTGCAGCAATTTAAATATGGTTTTACACAAGGATGTGCCTTTCTTTGGAAGTACATACATACATGTTAACTCTTCTTACTGCAGTTTAGATGTAGTTACTATAGCCAAGGCTTCGGGATGGATGATTAAAGGTTATTGTTGCTTGATTCATCTGCTACCTCCCTTCGTCTCCCTCCAGCTGTAACCTGAAGCATGCTGAGATTATATTTTGGTTTTACCTGTTTATGAAGGGGAGCCCTAAGAGCCTTGCTTGATGAAAAAGTGCATAAAATTTGACTTGAGAAGGTGCTTGGTGCACTAACAATTTAAAAAACTTAGTATTTACACTGAAGCTGGTTTGTGAACTCTTTAAAGGGAGCAGAGCACAGAGGGCCACGAAACAAATTCTTTGCCTGCCATCTGGACAATCCAGGGCCTGGCTCTAACAGCATGTCAAGGCAGCTGCGAGGGAAGCCACCCAGGAGGGTGTGTTTCCTTCTTGAAGACAGCTGGCATGGTCTCCACTGGCTATGACCAAGTTTTCTGAAATGCTTTGCTCTTGTTTTAAATTCTTTCGTGCTCTTAAATCCATTTGTGAGGAGAAGGCAATGGACTCAGCTGTGGTTTAGGGGTTTAGCTTACTTTTCCAAGCTGGTAGGTCTCTCTACTTGTCTGTGGTTCAACTGTAGATGATAGACTGTCCTAAACTCGAAACCTTCCACAGCATCTGGTATCATCTGAATACAAGAAGTATTTAAATGTGCTTAGAAGCAGGGTAAAGTTACTGCCGCAGTTTTACTAGAATCATAATAAGGAATGTCTAAATCCCACTACAGTCTACAACTCAAACATTTAATTTGGAGTTTACATACTTTGATTTGTTCTGTATTCACTTTTCTGTAATTGGTTTAATTCTAATCATAAAGCAGAAAGCCAGACACTTTTCTCCTGTTTTAAGTTAATGAATATAAAGGAAAAGCCTGAACAAATTACTAAAATGTACAAATGCAAAGATACTAGTGAATTTTAATTGTATAACATATTAATGCTCATGATGATTTTTTGGGGGGTTTTCTTAAATCCAGAATTTTTACAGCAGTCTCACTACAGCCTTTGCTTAGGTAGTTGTAGAGAGCAGTAAGGTGTCCCAAGCCTCCTTTTCCCAGGTTAAACACCCCCAGCTCCCTCAGCCGCTCCTCACAGGACTTGTGCTCCAGGCCCTTCTGAGCTCCGCTGCCCTTCTTTGGACTTTCTTGTAGTGAGGAACTGGACACAGGACTTGAGATGTAACTCCACCAGTGCTGACACAAGGGGACAATCCTTGCCCTGGTCCTGCTGGCCACACTTATTGCTGATACAGGCCAGGATGCCATTGGCCACCTGGGCACACTCGGGCTCACGTTCAGCTGCTGTTGACCAGCACTCCCAGGTCCTTTTCCCATGGGCCACTTTCCAGCCACTCCTCCCCCAGCCTGTAGCGCTGCAGGGGTTGATGTGGCCGAAGTGCAGGACCCAGCACTTGGTCTGATTGAACCAGCGGTCCTAAAGGATCTGCAATTCCTGCCCTGCTCTCCACCTGCACAGTTATCCTTATACAGAGCTCTGCGTTTCTGCCCACCTCACGGAAAAGCTGTATCGGCTGCCGGGGCTTGAGTACCTGAAGTGTCACGCACGGCACGGATGGGCTGCCGTCCGTGCGGCGGCCGAGGGCCGGGCGGCTCTCTGAGGCCGGGCCGCGGTGCCCGCTATGCGCGGCCGCGCCGCCGCTGCCGCTCGGTCCCGCCCCGTGTCCGCGGCCGACAGGCGGGGCGGGGGCGCGGCCGCCGGCGCGGAAGTGACGGAGCGGTGGCGGTGACGCCGTTTTCCCGCGGTTCGGGCGGCGGGCGGGGGCCGGGAGCGGGAGCCGGCGGCCCCTGGTCAGTGCCGCCCGCGGCGGGCGCTCCCGGCAGCCGCTCCCGCCATGCCGCCCAAGCCCCCGCGCAGGGCGGGCGCCGCCAGGACCCAGCGCCACAGCCCCGACGGCGGCTCCGCGCCGCCCGCCGCCCCCCGGTAAGCGCCGCCCGGGCCGGGAGCGGGCTGGGGGCGGGCCGGCCGCCCCGGGGCTCTCCGCGCCCGGGGGTCCGGGCTGTGGGGCGGTGTCACCGCGGGGCGGCTCCGGCAGCGGGTGGCGTGGGTTCCCTGGTCGCCTCGCGGTCCCGTGTCCCCGCTGGCGATGTGTGATGCTTTTCCTAGGCTCGAGGTCGGCGAAGCGGACTTTGTCGTGCTCTGTGATGCGCTGAAGGTGTCGGACAGCGTGAGGGAGAAAGCGTGGAAGACGTACGAGAGCTTGTCGGCAGCGGATGGAGCTCTAGTGAGTAGCTACTGCTCGTAGCATCGCTCCGCAGTAGTGGCTGTCCTGTATTGAGCTGTAACTTTGCGGCAGCGGCCGCCGAGGGTCCCACAGCCAAAGCTCACATACTGTGACTTAGCTTTTCGAAGTGAAAGTAGACTGAAGTGGGATGTTGCCATGCTCACGTCTCTGTAAACTGGCTTCTGTAGATTGCCCCTTTTTGTTAATGTTTTGCGATAAAGGTACGTGCTCAGGAATCCTTTTAGATTACTAACAAGTGACAGTAGAAAACAGCACCATGCGATCAGCTAATTCTTCGAAGTGCAAGTAGTTTCACATATGTCGTAGTCAGCTTTATACAGGTTGTCTCATTCTGTGTTTCTGTGTATTTTTTCCCTCTGCCTCTTTTACGAGGCCATGAAAAAGGTACAGACAACACTATTGCAGAGACAAGAATGTCTGTATGTTAAACTTTTCTTTTCTATGGCATAATGTTAACGTGTGCTTATCATTGAGGCATTTCCGTTCAAAGTTAGTCATTGGGCATGTGTAAACAGATTAATAAAATGTTAGGCCCTTTCTTGATTTTTACTTTTTCCTTCTCCTCAGTATGACTGCTGTGTCAACAAGCTGACTCAAGAGAACAGAACTAAGTCATGGCAGAAGCTTTGTTACAGAGTCCAGCTGTAGTTCTGTAATACTTAGCTGGGGTATTATTCCCACTGTGTGGAGTTGCATTGTTGTACATGTTGTGACTTCTGCTTAGCCTTCTGCAACTTGAGCTGACTTACCACATCTATGCTGTCACTACTAATAGTTTGTTATCTGTGTTTTTTAAGCTGCAGTGTGGATATACCAGCTCTTGATGCATTCACATCACAGTGTTATAATAGCATGGGAAGGAGACTGCACAGCTCTTTCAGTAACAGATACAATTTTTGGTCATGGACGTTCATGGGAACCATTTCCCTAAAAGCATAGTTGAGTTCTCTTATATGAATGAAAACAGGACTACTCAGTTCCCTTGACTGAAAAAAAACAAGGCAGGTTTCAGTATAATCCTGCAAATTTCATTTACAGGTAAAGTTTTGTTTTCATTGATCGTTACTTAGCAGTGGCCAGGTAAGATACACAGTGTTTGAAACCTTTTGGCATTGGAGGATTGCCTCCTTTACCTATTCAGAACCAAACCTTCATTATTATATATAGCTAATATCTGTTGTCTTGCTATTAAAACTGATTGCTGAGAGCCTTTCAATTAACAGGAAAAAAAATCCACATTGTACTGTGTTTCAATCCAAGACCCTTTCCTCAAACTTACAGCTGTATTTGCAGGGTGTTGAAATAAGTAAGCTGGCAAGTGTGTGCCTCCATGGGGACCTGGAAGGTATTGGAGTTGCTACTTCTAGCTGAGGGCAGGCTTCACCTGACTCTGAAGTCAAGTGAATTACAGCCTGGTTAATTGCTGCTTCTTTTCCCAAATCAATCTGTTATCATGGTGAGCTTGGTTTCTCAGGGTGACTCTCTAGTTCAAGTTGCAGGGATTCAGGAGGAGGCTGCTCTTTTTCTGCCCTCTGGTGAAGGCATTGTGGTGGAGGGGCTGTCCCAGGGTTTGTCCTGCAAGCACCAGCTGCATATGTTTTATTCAGTGAGATTCAGTACTAACCTGTTCAGTTCTGAACTGGAACAGAAGCTGTCTAGTAGCTTTCTGTTCTGAAGCAAAAAGGGAAACACCAGGCCACCAGTTGAGACAAATACTTACCAGAACATTTCTGTTTAACAGTGTAGTTGGTTTGACTTGAGGAAGCTTTAAATCATCAGGCCACTGATGGAAATAGAGGTAGCATCTAAGAATCCCCCTCTCAAGCTACTTACAAAATACGAAGACCTGAAACCTTACCTTTCTTGGCTCACTGGCCTTGTTCTTTGTGGTTGATATTAGAATTGTGCCTGCCAAATCTCTGAGGATGTGAAGGGCACTCATAGTGCTAACTAGGAAGCAGTGTGGCCCAGACTTTAGGTACTGTGGTAACTGGCAGATGTTCAGGGTTCAAATGTGGGTTTGGATGTAGTCTGATCATCTGCTGTATCCTTGCTCAATGAATATTTAGTGACTTGAAGTGAAAACATCTTGTAGTACTGTCCTTTTGGAGTCACTTAGGGTGCATGTACAGAGACTCTGCAAGCCAGGTACATGTGGCCTAAAAGTGTAAAGCAATTATTTTTGGCAGGCACATTCAAAAACATTTCTAGAATGTAGTGACCTATCAGCCTAAATGTGCCTGTGCTTCAGTGAGACACTTTACTGGCTAGGCAGGCATCAGCCAGGAGGGGAGAACTTATCTGCTGCTCCATGGAATTAAAGCAAATGCCCACTGAAGCCACTGCTTTTTTTCCTTCAGGATGTCACCTTTCCACACTGGTATGTTTTCTTTTGAGCATTTGAGCTACTAGTGATGATACTTCTCTCTGAAATGTCAGCTTTCTTATCTTGCACGTTCTTTCTGTGCACTGTAGCTTTCCTTGCAGTGCTCTCAAGTTATCTGTTTCCGCAGCATGTGAGTCAAGGATATACAGCTGCACCCTACTGCAGCTGGGCCTTGAGTCCTTGAAACAGCTGAACCTCTTTGAGAGGTGTGGAGGAGGAGAAGGGTGACAAGAGAGAGATGGTAACACAGTTTTTCTGGAAAATGTGGCTGACCTGTAGTTGTAAAAACTGGATCTTCAGAGAGGGGCTGTTAAAAAGCACTAAAGCCATCTGTTAAATATGGTGGTGTTTCCCTTCGTAGTGGGAGAACATTAAAGATTTCCTCTGTGACAGCTAGAGTTTAATGTCACTCTTCTACAATAAAATGGTAACTCAAAATCTCTTAGACAGAACCCCAAACTGTGGTTCCAGAGATGTTGTACTGAGCCAGTCCTCGTGGTGTATGGGCTGAAGGAAGGTGTCTGATGTGTGATCAGGAAAAGGTTTTCTTTTTAAATTCTTTTGATATCTGGTGAATTCCCACGCAAGCTTACTGTGAAGAGAGCTTTTGCATTAGTGTCATACAAATGTTTTTTTCCTCTCTGTCATTTTTCTTCTTTACCAAACCAAGCTGCCTAGGTAAACAGAATGTTTTAGTGTTGTAGTTTTATTGTCTTAATTTCAACACTCTTACACACTGATTGGTTTTCGCTTAACAGTTGACTCTGGTGCTTGCTTCTCTTGTACTCTTAATTTTTTGTAGCTCTCCTGAAATCTGTATTATGAACCAATAGTGCCTGTAAATTCTAGATGGAGTGAATAGATTTAGTGGAATTACTCATGTTCTTTGGTGAGCAGCATGTGATTGTTGGTGTAAGAGATATTAGAAGTAGTCCAGGAAGCCATACTAATACTGCTATGAAAAAGCTCAGGGCATTTGTTATGTTCTGATACTGTTTGTTTTGGTAGAGAACAACAACATGAGAATCTGAAGGAGAATATGGGGTGATACAAGCAGGAAAAAAAGCTTGAGCGAATTGTTGCTGAATATATTGGAAAGAACCTGTGTGAGGAACAGATGACATGGTGACTAAATTGGAACCAAACTTCTCCAAAGAAAACTGAAGTGGTTTAAGAAATTGATAGAAATTGGAGTCTGCCAAGGACCTTAAGGCACAGGGTCTGGTATGCTTCAAGCTCATCAGCTTAGTTGTCCATAGTATGTGGTGCATGGGTTTGGAGCTCCATTTTTTGTTGGCTGTTCATAGCCCTGTTAGGGAGACGTGGCTCACTGTTATCCTGCTGCAGCTCAGCTGTTCAGACTCAGGAATTCCTGAACCATTTCTATCAAGTATTTGTCTAACCTGCTATTAAAAAACTGTCATGGTGAAAGATCTGTAGTCTGCATAGTTAGTTTTTCCTAGTGTAGCTTTCTTTGCCCTTGTATTTTTTCCCCCAAGTACTGTACTACTTGTTTCTGTTACAATTCAAGCCTGTGGTGTAAAATTCTGTACCAGCCAACTCTCTACCCCATGAGAATGTATTATTGCTGCCTTTTCTTTTCCCTCAGAAATCTCTAGCATCTGAAGATGTTTTAGGTGGTTTTTCTAGTTTCTAATTACTTATCTTACATCCTGAAATTCTCTCCAACTGGTGACTTACACTGGTATGCAGATGTTGGAGAGCACTTGATTTGAGCAGGAGTTGAACTGCTTAGTGAAGAAAACGTACAAGGTAAACTGTAGCTTAAGTTGAGGAATGAAGTAATGACGACTTAAATATGGAAGGTTGGTCTGTATAGACCAAAGTGCTCATGTTCAGCAGGCCAAGTGTCCCCAGTCCCTAAAAGTTCACATTTAAATTAAATCAAGTCCTTTTAGTTGTGGTTTCTTACTAAAAGGATAACATTGGTAAGCCATCTCATCCTCATGTTAAAAGACAGAGAGGCCTCTTGCTTTTGGCAAAAGCATGAAACACATATGAGGTAATAAAGTATTTTCTGTCTAGACTTTGTCTCTAATTTATAGAACTGCAGCTGATCTGAACATGCATACATTGAAGCTTTGGATGGATGAGCAAAATTACAGATATTTTAGGATCCTCTGTCATTAAAAAACAAAGAGCTACTGAAAGTCCCAAAACAAACAAATCATTGCCACGGCCTCTTGCTGATGATATTCAGTATCTTAGCAGCAGATGCATTGCTTGTATGTGCCCTTGCACTTTAAAAGCTCAGGCAACTGGTATAGTTTCTTTTTTTACACATCTTCTGCCTATCTTGGGGAAAGATTGATGACCCTTCCAGTCTTGCTACATGCAGAAGTATAATAGGAACTTTGCATATCAGATGAACTATTTTCACCACTTCAAAACTTTCCGTTTACTTCATTACTTTTAGCTGGTATTATATTTGAATTTGATCTCATCCATTGAGAACTAATAATAATCTTCCATCCCAGACAATGTTCAATAGAAAATTTAAAACTGGTATTGCTGAAAAATGGAGGATCTAATTGTCTTTACACAGAACTTCTTATATGTAGACAGGGGGTAAATTGGTCACTATCAGATTTTTTTTCTTCCCCTGGGATATTTTTCCTGCAGGTTTTTATTCTGAACAGTTTTCTATTGTGAGAGCTTCTTGAGTCTATTCTGCAGTCATCTTCCACCCACTGTGATCATAAACATGTAAAGTTAGAATGGTTTGGGTTGGAATGGACCTTTAAAGGTTTTCCCATTCCAACCACCTGCTATGGGCAGGGACACTTTCCACTAGACCAGGTTGCTCAGGGTCCCATCCAACTTGGTCTTGAACACTGTCAGGGATGGGGCATCCACAGCATCTCTGGGCAACCTGTGCTGGTGTCTCACCACCCTCACAGTAAGGAAAAGAATTTCTTCCTAATACCTTATCTAAACCTGCTCGCTTTCAGTTTGAAGCCATCTCCCCTTGTCCTATCTCTACGTGCCCTTGTAAAAAGTCCCTCTCCAGCTCTCTTAGAGCTCCCTTTAGGTACTGGAAGATGCTGTAAGATCTCCCTGAAGCCTCCTCTGCTCCAGGCTGAACAACCCCAACTCTCTCCAGCCCTCTGATCATCTCCATAGCCTCCTTTGGACTCTCTCTAATTAATGTCTATGAATGTTTCTTGTACCGTCAAGCTAGTTCTCTGTATTGATTGGAATGTAGTAACTGAGATTTTAGTAAGCCAGGTTCCACATCTTTCTGTTCAAAGATCAGGTGCTTGGTATTCACAGTGAGACATCCTATATCCCATTTGATTCAAGTATCCATCTGTCTTTGCATGTTTCTCATGTACATTTCCCTTGACCTTCTTTTATGCAGCATCATTTGAAGTTTCTATTTCTGGATCACTTTTGTAGGCTGTCATCAAAATCGTTATCAGTGTTGGCAGAAGAGTAAACATCTCTAGCTGCATACTGGAGCTGAGACTTCCTGTGGCCATTTCCTCCTTGGGACTGCTTGAGCACTGGAGAATCTCTTGAGGCAGAGAACAGAAGTTATTTCTGTTAGTGCCTTTAACACCTTGCAGCTACATCTGGAAAGAAAAGAAGCAAGGATCCCGTTTCACAGTAGTTAGTGCTGGATGAGCATTTTAAGCCATTTTATGACTCCTCCCAGGTTGTTTTCACTAGATTTAAGTAAACTAGTAATCTGGTAAAAGCCAGATCAAATAAAAGCAATGGTAGGTCCAGAATGAGAAATATTTTGAAAGCTTTTGTAAGAGTTTTAGATTTTTTCCTACAGAAAACTCTATTTATTCAACAGAACTGATCTACATTGCCCAAAGCTATAGTATTGGTTCCTCGGAATCCTAAATAAAAGATGAGAAAAAGAGAAAGAAATCTATGTAGACTACTAGGTGTTAATTAATCTTAGGGCTAGTGATTGGTAGGTAGGCTTTGCTTCATTATCAGTTGAATTAAGGTCACTGGAAGTCATCTTACTGAAACTGAAGGACAGCCAAGGGCAGATGTTGAGCTGTTGTCTTGCCCATTTTCTGTAGTGATGCTGTATCAACAAAGATCTTGAGTCAGACTAGTGAAGAAGAAAACCCTCAGAAGTTAATTTCTGGCTATAAATTTGTCTTCATTTCATTCCCATGCATTCAAGTCCATCTGAGATGAATCATCTGCTTTGGCTGTGAACAAAGCAAAATAGTTGGCAGGAGTGATGCTGCCATGTTTTTGTTCAGCAGGCAACTTTAACTCACTCGTGTAGGAAAGAAGTGAACTTGAGGAGGGAAGGGGTGTGAAGAGGGGAGTACTTATGAGCGTGACTTGCCAGGAAGATATCTCCTTATCCCTTCTCCCCTCCTTCTACCCCATGATGTTTGTATTTGTTCTGGTTTCAGCTGGAATAAAGCTGATTTTGTTCCCAGTAGCTGGTATAGTGCTGGATTAGTTTTGGATTTAGTATGAGAATGTTGGTAACGCTGGTGTTTTAGCTGTTGCTAAATACTACTTGCTCTAAGTCAAGGACTTTTTAGGTTCCCGTGCTCTGTGGGCATGTGGACAAAGATCCGGAGGGAGCATGGCCAGGACAGGCATCCTGAACTGGCCAGGGGGGTATTCCACAGAGTGTCATGCCGAGTAGATAAATTCTTGGAGTTTTGTTGGGAGTTGCTGATTGCTGCTCAGGGATGGGCTGGGCATTGGTCAGTGTGTGGTGAGCAAATGTATTGAGCATCACTTGTTTCTATTGGGTATTATGCTTCTCTCTATCTTTCATTTCCCTTGCAATTATTATTAATGTTGTTGTTACTATTGTTGCATTTTATTGTGTTCCAGTTATTAAACTGTTCTTTTCTCAAACCATGACAGTTGGTTTTTGATTCTCCTCCCCACTGCAGGGATGGGAAGGGAACAAGCAGCTGTGTGGTACCTAGTTGCTAGCTGGGGTTAAACCATGACAATATTTATGGATTAAAATCACTCAAGTCTTCATGCATGGCTATGGCAGATACCTTATTTTCTGAGAAAACTGCTGTTTACCTGTGTCTTTGGTTGTTTTAACCAGCAGTAGCTGGTGGGATAGTCCCAGTCCAGTGGTCTTTCATGTTTTTCTCTCCTCCTTCCTTCAGCTGTGTTGTAAGGCAGGCATGCTCAGGTGCTGCTCACCTTTGCTACTAGAAAAAAAGCCCAACCCATAATCTATTTATCTTGGGTTGTGTATAATTTTTCTTGTTAGGCCAGGAGTCATCCAAAATGTTGTGTTGAGGAGAAGGTGTCCAAAGCATCCTGTACCATCAGCAATGGGTGTGGGAGTAGTCCTGATACTGAAGTTTGACTCACTGTAATGGTTTGGATCTCGTGGATTGCTAGGCTGCCTCTGAGACTGCCTTCTTGTTTAGTGGTAGAAACAAATGAATTGTTATCCCAAACTATATTGGACAAGGAGTTTAAAGGTCATTCTTGCAAAACCAGACCTTTTTCCTATTGAGTAAACCATTGCTACAGCCTTCTAGCATTCATGCTGCCAGAGTTGAGCTGGGCTGCCCAGGAAAGCCAGGCTTGTTTGGATAGGCAACAAACCAGGAACAATTTCACCACTTGGTAGCACTCAGTCTTCCTGCCCTACAAGGTGTTGTATTTACAGGACAACGTCCTTGTCTGAGTTTGCAGGAGCATGGAGTGAAGGGAACTTATTTATTAAACAAGGTCAGGTGTATGCTCATTCTGTGTGTAGTCATCCTTCTTCTTGGTAGTTCACTAGCTAGCATTAACCTTCACCATTTTTTACATCCCTTTAGGTATCAACAAATGCATCTCAGTCTGTTAATAGCTTTTTTCAAAATTATTTTCTCTTGTGCAAGGAGTCATGATTTGTGGAAACACTCAAAGGGGAATGCAGGAAGAAAGTAATGACTAAAATAATTGTCAGTTACTATGTTGTTGAGGGTGGCTGATTACTTTTTCCTTGAAGCCTGTTCTATAACTCTTAACAGTTGCACAAGCCAGTGAAACTTTTTGTTCTTTGGAGAAGGCCCCCAGTCAGTTTTCCCTGATGTAAAAATACCACAGAACAATTGCCAAAAAAAAAAAAATTGTTGGCAATATGAGTGAAATTGTATCATTTATGGGCACAGCAGGTTATTGGTCATGGTTAGTGCTGACTAAGCAAAGACATGAGTGGTGCAGAGGATTTTGGCACAGATTTGGAAGACCACATAAGGTGGAGTGAGCTAGGTCTGGTGCGGTCTTACTCCTGTTGCCTTTGGGGAGCATTTTCTAGAGTTAACAGGCCCCTGCAACTTGCATCAGTGTTGTCTAGGAGGCAGCTAGGTGGAGTGATCAGGGAAAGGATAAAAAAGTGGCCTAGGGAGTGAGCTAAAGCTAAGCAGTATAGAAGAGCAGGAATTCAGTGTTTCCATTCACTTGCTCCTGGTGCTCCGTTT
Source organism: Corvus hawaiiensis (assembly GCF_020740725.1). Classification (NCBI taxonomy): domain Eukaryota; kingdom Metazoa; phylum Chordata; class Aves; order Passeriformes; family Corvidae; genus Corvus; species Corvus hawaiiensis. The sequence goes on along the minus strand of NC_063214.1, from coordinate 59,050,905 downwards.
CACCTCTGTCCTCCAACAGATGTCATGTCCGACCTAGAGCTGCCGAGACGTGCACTCAGATCCTGCTCCTTTGCTGTGGGCCTGGGTGGTGTCGGAGTTTTATTCACAAGGATGCTGGATGTCTGAAAAGTGTTCTACAAGTTTGCTGTTTCTGGAGTGTTGCAGGGCTGCACCCATACCTTGTTCTATCTTGAAAATAGCTTTGTTTCCAAAGTCTGGATTATACCTGCTTAAGGGGTTTTTTTTCTGTGCTTCTGCAAATCAGTGTTCTCCAGAGGTTTTCCACTGTGATGCTGTTTTGGTGGAAGGGTGTTGAAATCTTAAGTGTTGCCTGTCTGGCTCCAAGTGAGTGGCTTGTGAGCCATCATCAGGAATTCTGCTCCATGTGGATGCCATGTCTGTCATTGTGGGTTGGCTTCTTTTGATGAAGGATGATTGGTTATAACTCATACCTTCTAAGTAGGAGAAGGCAGACCTTAAATGTAGAGGTATGGTAGGAAAATGGCTGGAAGTGCTTGTTACTGTCATGCTTTACTAAGCAGAGACGGGTTTGTGCTCCAGCAGTGATGAGTGGTTGACGCAACTGAAATCGCTTATGAGTGTTTATTGCCTGTCATTGTAAAGGTTTTAATTATTTTTTTATGGCTTGGCTTCTTATTCTTTAACCTTCAGTGTCTTTTTATGGTCAAATATGGTAATTTAGGGAAAAAAAAAAAAGGAATCACGACTTCTGCTTTTCATAAATGTTCCATGGAACCAAAGGTTGTATTTCAGAGCTTTGCTGAATTGTATGGGTAAAACTGATCTTGTACTGTAGGAATAAGAGTTGAAGTGCTTGGTCTTTCACCTGTATTGTAAAACCTGGAATGGTTTCCCATTATCAAATAATTGGCTGTCATAGTCAAATGTTTGTTTGAGGATGTTTTGTTTAACCATTTCTAATCATGTTTGGACTAATTAATGCTTTCCATGTATTACCCATTTTTATTGAATAATAAAAACTGTGTTTCCTCTCTTTTTTTCTGAAAGGCTTGTAACAAAAAGAAAAAGGAAACATGGGGAGTATGTATCTTTATTGTAGCAATTGATCTGGATGAAGTGACATTTACTTTCACTGAGCTTTTGAAAAGTATAAACATAAGGTAAGTGAGTTTAAGTGTGTGAATTTAGATTTCAACAATTAACTCACCAACATTTTTATAAAGAGACTGTCTTTAAAGCATAGTGAATCTTTGTGCATATCAGACTAGTTGACTTTAAAATGAAAGTTACTTACTGAAATTCTGAGTATATTGGTAAACTAGAAGTCTTGCTATTATATTTTAGTTGAGGGAACAGTGATACTTGTTTGATTCATCTATGGCTGGCTTCAGTTGTAACACAGTTTATTCTTGTTCTTGCTCTCCCTGAAGTATTCATCAGTTTAGGTTGGTGCAAATTGCACTTAAAATATTTTTCTTTCCCTCTATGAAGAATTTCCATAAAACCTTTTTCCCAGCATTAGGCTTAGGCTGAATCAAGAAGTAGGGAAAAAAAATATTACTTTTCAAACAGTTTGCCAGCATGCTGCTCTTCTCAGACATTGTAATGCCAGTCTAAACTTTTTGCTTTCATACATACTTTCTGCTAGGGGAGTATTACTGTTATATTGTATATTAACTAAGTTCATAATACAGAAATTAAGATTATAGTATCTGCTTTTAAGGTAAATTTAGGTGGAAAAAGCACTAGGCATAGCTTGTGTTAGATTCAGCCAAGGGAAAGAATTCCAGTGCCATCTGCCTAGTAACTGTGCTGTGTGTGGAAAGCATACGCAGGAGCAGAGCCTCTCGATGCTCTAGGGCAGGAGGCTAAGTCCTGGCAATAACCTTGGACCAGAATATCCTTTTCCTTGAAGTCATCTGTTATGATTAGACTTCTCCATGCCCTCTTCTACCTTGCATAATCTCCCAGAGCAGGGTCAAGTCCAATGTTTTGACTTAATCTCTTCAGTGTTGACTGCCTTGGAACCGTGTGGCTGAAAGCCAATTGCATTTGTGCAGCGACATTCAGCGTGTTCCACCCAAGTTCCACAGACCAACTTGTGCTGAAAACCGAGAGACTTTTTCTCTTAGGGTTTCAAAGAGTAAGGTGTTACTCTGCTGATTGTGGTTTTTAGCAATACTCAATTGCCTGTTAGCCCTGGCCTTTTTGTCAGCTGTAAGGTCAAACTGGCAGAGCTTTCTGCTAGTCATCTTATCCTCTAGAGCCTTCAGATATATTGGAAAGATCTTTTATTCCATTCCATTCTTATATGAGCTTCTGACTGGTTTTGTATCTTGTTTCTTTAATCTGACAAAGATCAAAAAGTCTCTCAGAATATTATTATAAAGGATCAAAATATATTTGATACAGTTGAAATAGTTGAATATATTTGATAGCTTCCTGCTTTTTAATTTTTAGCAATCTGCTCATTTTAGTTATGAACGTAACAAAATGCTTCCTTGATGGCCATAATATTACATGGATGAGTAGGGAGAGCTTTGATCCTATGTGTAATAATATTTCCAAAGGTTGGAGATCTCCTTGCCCCAATACCTGTTGAAAGACTTGAAATTCCATATAATTCAATGCATTCATCTCAGTTCTCATTCCTAGGTCTTTCTTTAACATGGATGGAGCCAAGGTTCATGTTCTTAGAGTAGTAGGAGCGTTTCTATAGTAGAACAGGAGCACTGAGAGGTGTGTGTTGGATATCTGTGGTATTACCAGCAGAGCAAGAACAAAGGTGTGTCTAGTTAGCAAGTTCTGACTTCCAGAGATAATATCTGTGCTAGGAAAGAAAATATTCCTTCTGTAGTAGAGCCTGTATCGTGAGATACCTCTGCTGCCAGGCTGAACAGTATACCTGTGTCTGGAAACGTATAGGTGGGGCTCAAGGTAAACAAGTAAAATTTCCCAAGGCAAGGTTTCAGTCACTGGTAATAATAGTAAAAACATGCTGGAGTCTAGTGAAGTAAGGCAATGGGTTTTCATGTAGATGTGTTTTTATTTTCTCTTTTTAAAGAGCTATTTCAGAATATTTGTTTTCATGAATTATGATAATGTATTTTTTTTCTTTTTTCAGTGTATGCACATTTTTTCAGTTTCTGAAAGAGGTGGATGTTAACATGGATACTGTAAGCACTAAAGTTGATAGCACTGTATCAAGGCTGAAAAAGAAATACGATGTATTATTTGCACTATACCGCAAGTTTGAAAGGTAGCGTGTGCTTTTTCATTTTGCAATTGATTTCTTTGTCTGTCAACATTTAAGTATTTGAATTTTTCAAACTGTGTATTATAGGAGCCCATTTAAACTGTGTGTGGTAATATTTGCAGAACAGTGAAATTGAGCTGTTTACATGCATTAAATAAACACCTCTTACATTTTACTCCGTAACTATCACAATGCTTTGTTAAACAATCCCCTTGTTGCAGTACAAACAGTAGTAAGACTAGCATGACAAGTTATTACTACTCACTTTAGGCTTTTTACAGATATAAAGAGGATTGGTTTACTATCTAATGTTTTTTTTTTTATTTAACATTTTGCCTTCCAAATCACAAAAGACTCTCAAATATCTTTTAAATAACCTTTGACAGTAGTAGGAGATCACCCTTTGGTACTTTGTAGAATGAAGGCATATCTATCCTAGTTTATTTTTCCATAAACTGAATTTTTTTCTTGAAATTATATGTACCTAGAATAATTGGGAAGCAGCATTACACCACAAGGCTTTCAGTGACACTGAAGAAATACTAAAGATTTTTAAATGCCCTTTTATAGAGTGTTTTGTGCAGCTGCAGCACACTTTGCTGTGTTGTACAGAACACTGAGTAACTATGTACAAATCGTGTCTTTCTGGAAAAGAGTAATTTTATTATACCAAGTTAAAATTGTTTGCTGTCTAAGCTTTGACATAAATATGCAAACAACATTATTTCAGGCTTGCCAGGGCCATAGTTGATCTGTTGTTAATCTGTTCTTTGAGTCAGATTTTTTTTTTTTTTAGAAGTTAGAATTCTGTTTTGTGAACTGGTGTATTTTTTAACTACATTGAAGTCAAAGATATTGCATATTTTGCTTGCAGAAGTGTGTTCAAAACTAAGAATTTATTTTGATTTTGTAGGACTTGTGGCCTTATTTATCTGGAACAACCTAGTAGTGAGTAAGTTTGATTTTCCTAAATTGTGTTTGTCAAGATGTAAAATGTGATAGCATTTTATCTTTTAACTCTTTAGGACTGACCTAAGTTGTAGAGTGTCATGTGTTTACTTTAGATTTAGTGTGGACTTTGAATTTCAACGAGATTATGGGAGATGCAGAAATCATATATGTTACCTATGTATCTATCTGTATATCTCTATATATGTGAGCTATACATATGTGTTATATATATTATGTAAGTATATTTTTATAAAAATATATAGTGTATATGTATACACATAGAAGTGTATCTGTAAAGTATATATGTATTATATTGTATTTATATATAAGTATATTTTTATATGTCTATCTCTCCTCCACGAAGTATTGCCACCCAGTGGCATATGTCTCAGCATGGTGGAAATGAATATGTGGATGGAGAGTGAGCTTCCTAATCACAGCAACAAACGAGTGTACTAAAAGATGCCTTAGCAACTCTCGAATGAGCTTGAGTTCATGCTGTGGCTGGAGAATAGGGCATTAGTCAAAGGCACAAGAGAAAACAGCTCATAGCAGTTCAGTGAATTGTCTACGTTCACTTTCTTTTCTGAGGATGTTACAGATATTTCCTGATTCTTGAACGGCTTTACCAGGACTTAGGTTTTTCAAATGTGTAGTCCTAATTACAAAAGGAATGGAATGAGATTTTTAGTAAACTTAACAATATGGGAAATGTTGCATGTTGTTAAATAGTTCCATAGACTGAAGCACGTTTTCAAACATTGTCATTTAAATTATTACAGAGCTATCAATGCAAAGTATTTTTGTTTCCCTACAGGATTTCTGCTGAACTCAGTTCTGTATTAGTCCTAAAAAATTACTGGATTACTTTTTTGCTGGCAAAAGGTGAGTTTTGATTAAAACACACTAATTTTGATGAATATTTTTGAAGTGACTTTGTTTGTTTTACATGTCCAGCATGAGACTAGTATCCTTATTACAAGTAAATATTTTGCAGACCTAGAATGTTTTGATTGCCTGGCTTTTGTAACTACTTAGTGATATTTCTTTATATGCAGTTTGGCTGTTCTTTTCACTGATACTACTTTCTGTATATAAACATATATATTTAAGCTTTCTAAAATTGCTATGATTTTTTTTTTCTTTTACTTTAAAGGTTGCCATTCTGTATTTAAGTCTATTCTGAGGTGCTTTGTAGTCTGATAGTGTTTTGATAATGGATAATTACCTTAAAATTGTTTAAAAATTATTAAAAAATAATTACCTGGCATTTTTTTTTAAATGGACTTACATATATTATAAATATACATAGTTTTATAAAACAAATTTAATAATAAGGTATTTTAGTAAGTCCCTGAAAGCATGTCCTCTGAGTGTTATGAATCTGTCTTTAAAAGGCATCAGTTACAGTTAATGCTGAGTGATGAAACATTTGTAATAGTTCATGGAGCTCCTGTCTCATTGTACTCCTCCTGCTAATAGGAGTGAATCATGTATCTCAAGTGCTGCTTACTGCAGGTGTGTGTTATCAGTGAAGTGTACGCATCCCCGATATCAAAATCGGACTTGGATCAGCTGAGTTTCATGGAGCTTTGTCACTAGAATTCTCCAAGCATAAGCATAAAGCAAAACCTACTAAAGTTTTTTTAGCCTGCCTTTTCTTGAGAACAAAGAAAGCTAAAATTTACTAGAAAATAGTTGGGGCTTCAGAAGAGCCTGGGTGATGCTTGCTACTTCTGATTGAAAATAAGTACAAAAATTGCACTTGTAAGTGGAGTACAGGTAATGATCTGTAGCTGTTCAAAATCACTATCGACTTGCTAAATTTTTCATGGCAATGTACGCTGTCAGGGGATGGCCCTGTAGATCTTCTCTGGCATATGAATCATGATTTGGGAAAAACTGGAATAATGCAGCTCTAAAAGTGCTCTTCATGCTATTACTTGTGTGACTTTGAAGTAATTTCATATACATTTGACAGGCTGAGCATACAGTGTGATAGCATGTTTTGAATTTCTCTTCACTGTATACTAGCAGCTCCTGCTCTCTGAGTATTTAGCAGCTTTCGAAAAGCTTGCATAAGACCACAAAAAAAGAAAGTAATGAGGAATTGCACAGAAATAAGAGGTTATTTCTTTACAGTAAAAAGAAAAAGAAATCAGGACTGAGCACTGAGGGCAAGATTTTGTGCACAGTAACTTTATTTGTATGTATGCTGTCTCTAAAGCCACGAACTTAAGAGCCATGAGTTTTAAAATCAATAGGCTTTAAAGAACACTGGCATCCCGTATGATGCTTCCTGAATTCTAGTGGTAGTGTTTTACTATATGAACTTCCAAAGCTTTTTTCAGTTTTTCAAAATTACTGCTAAAATTATGTCAAACATCTCAAAAAGGTTTTCTTTACCCTTTGAAATATTTTCAGGTAAAGTGTTGCAAGTGGAAGATGACCTGGTGATTTCTTTCCAGTTGTTGCTGTGTGTCTTAGATTATTTTATCAAACTGTCACCTCCTGCTATGCTCAAGGAACCATACAGTAAGAATTTTTTGGTTTTTGTTCATTGAAGTAGAAAGTAAATTTACTAAATTTCTATTAGTCATGCTAACATTCATAATTAACATCATAAAGCTTCTTAAGCTTATTAAAATGCATTTTTTTCTGTTTTAGTTCAATTTAGATAATAGTGAGTTTGAATTCAATTACCTGAATGTGGCAGTATATTTAATATAATTTTTGCTATGTCCTCTGCCCATACAAGTTGTTTAGGGACTTGTTAAAACAGCAGGTTTAAGTTGGTAAAAGAGTCCAGGTTCTGGGTAGATTATAACTGAGAACTATTATTTAGGTTTGTCTTGAGTTACAAAAGGAAAATGTGGTGCTATGACTCTTATTTCATGTATGTGTAACAGCATCACAACAGCAGAAATGTGCAAGATACTGGACTGTACAGATATTTAAAAAAAATGGATAGAACAGTGGATAGCAGCTCAAAATACAAGAGTAAAGGTAAAATATAGACAGCTTTGCTTTTATTACATCTTGTTTGCTATTGGAAGTGTCACTATTTTAAGTAAAAATATAATGGGTCTTCTCTATAGAAACTTCTATTTGGTAGAATAGCAGTAAGTTTTTATCCATTAAGTTTTTATACTTAAAACTTGGAAAACCTCACTAGAAGGGTAGAGAAAGTAAATATTTATAGCAACTTTCAAAGACAGAATTCTATTTGAGTTAACAATTTTATTCCGCAAGCTGTGGAATTAATATACTGAAATATTTGGAGCCACAGATGTGACTCACTTTTTTTCTTTACTAATTAGTTTATCATCTGCTGGGTTAAGGTGCAACCCTAGTATATTTAGCCTAAATCTATTTGCTTTATTTCTTTCTTTGGCAACTAAACATCCACCTAGGTTGTAATGTCATAGAATAGATAAGGTATTCACTACTATATTCTTAAAATTCCATGTTTTGGAGGATATTTATCTGACCTAGTGATTATTTGTTGCAGGTAAGAACAAATAACCTTGCTTTTATTCTAATGTGAAGGTGAATAAAGGGTGGGAAAGGATGGACTAAGGACAAGCAGATGCCTGCTTTCCTCCAGTACTATTTTGAATTTAAATTTGTCCTTCCTAGTAGGACAGACATACATGCTGCTCCTTATTTCCAGTGTTAAAAAGCAGATCCTTTTAAAAAACCACTGAATTGAAACTACCTGGTTTTGAATTCTGTTCATGCTGATTTATTTTTTCATAGTGAAACTGTGCAGAATAGGAGCTCATTATTAGAAACAGTTTGGTTCTGTGCACCATATGTTGAAAAAAAAATGGTACCACTTGACACTACATTGCTGATATGGGTATCACTGTCCTAAGTGCAAAGCATTGGGTTTCTAACGCGAAGCTGTGTATGAACTGTCGAAGAGCTCTGCATTCTTTGAGAAAATAACACAATGTATTGTCCAAACCCTCGTGACCAAGAGGCTTCGTGTTGTAATAAATGATGTCAAGGTTTATGATCTGAGTAAGGCTGAGGGGATTGATGCAACCAGCCCTGCAGTGTAGTTTGTCAGAGTTTCTCAGAACAGTTGTCAAATGCAAATAAAGTTACAGGTGAGAGCAGCATGCTGATTACAGTGTCAGGTCTAAACCAACAATATTTAATCATATTAATGTATGTTATTAATATAATTTGCATATTTCAGCCACTGAGGCCATCTATTTTGAGTTTAGCAAAATGAAATATTTTTACCTTGCTGTATTAAAGTTTTTTGATATCTTCTTCAAGGTGGACTTGTTTGTTTCTGCTTGTATGCCTGGGGGCATTTGGGGAAAGGAGGAATTCCCTCCAGGACCATATTCCAGGTTCCTACCAGCACTTAAGTCCTGCACTGATTTATTGTCCTTCAGCTTCTTGTTTTATACTTCTGTAAAAATAGAAAAAATAGTAACTCATCTGTGAAAAGATAAGGCTTTCCTAGCTTTGCAAAACCGATTCTCATTTAAAGCTACCTGCAGAAAGTGCTGTTGTATTCTGTGTAGAGTAGCTTCTTAAAAACAAAATGTCCAAATACTGATAGAGGAATTCAAAAATTAACTTTTTTTGATATATATCTCCCCTAATGAAGGTTTCTGACCTAGCTAAATGGGTGAAAAAGAAAATGTGTTTAAGGAGAAGACCTGAAAAAGTATATGTGAAATAGAATCTTCTAGGTTTAATAACTTAAATTTATCTTTCTTAAGCTGGCTCTAACCTTGTGATGGCTCTGAATATCTTTCTAGAGTCTTCTGTGTCTGCAGTGACTGTAAATGGTTCAGCTCGCACTCCAAGAAGAGGCCAGAACAGGAGTTCGCGTACTGCAAAGCCGCTTGATACAGATACAAAAATTATTGAAATCCTTTGTAAAGAGCATGATTGTAATTTAGATGAGGTAATGCCTGCACTTTAAAGTCTGATAGATCTTGCTGCTAGACTCCATCTGGAATATGTATTTATTTAAATGGTCTTTTTTAAAAGTGTCATTATTTGTGCCACATTAACTCTTCGTCAAGTAGCTACCTTCTGTAGTGAAGAGAGAATACCTTCTATAGTTTCTCTAGTCAGTAGTTTAAAAAACAAACAAAACCACCCCAAACAAGCCCTTTAATGTGGGTGATAATTTTGCCAGGGTAACTGAATTGTGAAGAATACAATATGAAGTAACAGGCTGATCACAGCATGTAGCATATGGATGCAGGGCTGCTCTGATGGGGTTTCACAGCTGTATCCCATGACAAGAAAATGTATGCAAAAAGCATATTGCTTCTGTGGGAGATCTTAAAAGACCTCATTTGCCTTTTCCTTTGCTGTTAAATCTATTTTCGTGTGGAAAGGACTGATTTTTGAATATCCAGATGGATGATGGAAGCAGAAATATGAGAGGGCTGAAAAGAGTGCAGTTCTTTTCCAGTTTAATCACTTAATATTCTAGCAAAGGATTGCATTTGCATGCTGACATATCATTGTGTTTTGGATATATAACAAGCTTCATTCTTGCTTTATTGAAAACAAACCACAATGCATTACAGAAATGTCTCAGTTTCTTGATTTAAAGATGCAAAAGCAATGTATGCATGGCTGACTCTCTACCTTGATAATGTTATATTTTTAATTTTTTTTTAAGGTCAAAAATGTGTATTTCACAAGCTTCATTCCTTTCTTGAATTCTGCTGGTATTGTAGCTTCAAATGGACTACCAGAGGTAAGTGGAGGAATTTAAGACAGTGTGGTGGGTAGACCCTGGCTAAGTGCCAGGCACCCACCAAACCCACTCTTTTACTCCCCTCTGCAACTGGATGGGAAGAGAAAATATAACCAAAGGTTCTTGAGTTTAGGAAAGGATGGGAGAGAGATTGCTCACCGAATACCATCACTGGCAAAACAGACTTGATTTAGGGATGTTAATTGAATTTATTGCCAACAAAATCAGAGCAGGTTAATGAGAAGTAAAATAAATGTTAAAAAAACCTTTGCCCCACCCCTCCTTCCTTCCCAGGCTCTACCTCCTCCCCATCAGCACTGCCAAGAGATGGGGAGTCAGTTTATCACGTGTTCCTCCCACTGCACAGGGAGAGGAGTCCTTCCCCTGCTCCAGTGGGGGGGTCCTTCCTACAGGAGACCGTCCTCCATGAACTTCTCCAGCATGAGTCCAGTCCACAGCAGAACTGCTCTGCTGTGGGTCACTCTCCCACAGGGTGCAGTCCTTCAGGCACAGCCTGCTTCACTGTGGGTCCCCCACAGGCTCACAAGCCCTATCAGGAAACCTGCTCCAGCGTGGCCTCCTCTCTCCATGGGTCTGCAGGTCCCTGCCAGGACCCTGCTCCATGGGGTTACAGCCTCCTCTCAGACATCCACCTGCTCCAGTGTGGGTTTCCTCCACAGACTGCAGATGGATCTCTGCATCCCCGTGGTCCTCCATGGGCTGAAGGGGCACAGCTGCCTCACCATAGTCTGCACCACAGGCAGGAATTCCAGCTCCAGAGCTTGGAGCACCTCCTGCCTCTCCTTCTCCACGGACCTTGGTGTCTGCAGAGTTGCTTCTCTCACATATTCTCGCTCCTCTTTTCTCAGACAGCAATTGCTTTTGTGTAATAACTTTTTTCCCTTCTTAAATATGTTATCACAGAGGCACTACTGTAATTCTTGACTGGCCCAGCCTTGACCAAAAGAGAAGGTCTGTCCTGGTGCTGGCTGGCATTGGCTCTGCCAGACATGGGGGAAGCTTCTGGCAGCTTCTCACAGAAGCCATCCCTGTAGCCACCCCAGCTACCAAAGCCTTGCCATGCAAACTCAATACAGACAGTTCAACAACAGTGTTTAACTTCGTGCCAAATTACTTAAGATGCCCTTTACCCATTGATGGAGTTCTAATAGGTTCTTCTAAAATTGTTTAGCAAAATGAACTGTTTTTCAGGAATGTGGGTTAGCAGGGATTCCAGTATTCATAAAGTATATTTAGCTTATACATTTGAATTTAATAAATGAATCTCCTGAGGCTAAACCAAGCTTTGCTCAAAGCAAAAAGCTTTTGCTCAAAGCAAAACACAAGAGTTGCATATCCATGACCTTGGTAAGGCCATTCATCTAAAATACAACTATTACAATATTAGGTTTCTGAAGTCACTCAATAAATGCTTAAAGTCTTAAATTACACACCTTAATTTAAATATAAATGAGACATGTTATTGTAGTGTTGTTGGAAAGATATCCAAAAGATTAGTCTCAGTTTCACAACTTGGCAGAGTTTGGACTGCTGTGTCTGTGCAGATTTACTTTCATCTTGCTGAGCTGTAGCCTGGATGCAGCAGACTACCTCTATGCAATTGCATCCAGAGTGCATTTTAATGGGTAACTTCTTGCAGTGTGTTTACATTCATCATTCTTAAAAGAGTAGGTTTAGCTGTGTGTCACCAGTAGATGTGGTAACCTGAAAATAAGCATCCCTGAAGCTGATCAGAGCAATGAGTCTGCAGGGTTCAACCAACAGTATCTTCTGTTCAGTTTCATAGTGTAGTACAGGACTCACTAAAGATCTTAATCTCTTCCTAAATTAATTTTTCAGGGTATCAGTTGCCTGTTTAGACTTTTCAATTTATGTGTGTACATATAGTTGGGAAACCCTATATGAACTTCCAGGCAAAGGTCATTTTACAGCTTATTCTTGAATCAGAGGGTTTTCATCCAAGGCTGCACAACTTAAGCATAGTATCAAAATTATTAGCCTAAGGACTTGCTGGTGAAAATTTTACAAAATGATGCATTTGAAGAAAAATACAGTCACATGATCTTTGCTCCTTAACCTTGAGTGCCAGAGCAGAAAGTTAGAGCTGTATTTCAGAGGTAGTTGGTTCATACATGTAATCAGCTAACCAGTAATCATGGATGAGATCATCAGTACAATAGCTAGTAATGTGTTTTTTTAATTTAAATTTTTTAATTTTACTAGCTATTTTATAATAGCTAGTAATGTGGGTTTTTAATTTAAATTGACTTTTTTCTTAAAAAAACACTGAGCTTTTGAAAGATTTCAGTGTTCTTTCCAAAGCAAGAAAAGCCCTTGAGGGTTAAAGTTGGTATTTTGTTCGTCTTTACCATGTGTTTGCTGGTCAGGCTTTATCAGGCACTGATGAATCGATTGATACAGAACGCTTATTTTTGACTGAAGTTTTCTTCTGAGTTAGCCCAGTACAGCCATCTTGTCTAAGAGCTGCTGGTTTTTTGAGAAATTTATGAAATACGGAAATGCTTTAGATGAAAAGAATGCATGAGCCATTAAGAAGGTAATGAAAAATGAAAATATAATTAAGTTCTTAAATAAAAAGAATAGTGATAATGAGAACTGAAATATAATCTTTGGTTTAATAGACCTAATCTCAAAGTTTTAAATGTGAGATCAGTTTGGAGCAAATCCATTTGACAAAGGTAAGGAAGAGGGTAAGGAGCAAAGGTGTGGGGGCAGTATTTGTAACTTTCTATTGGGACTGAGAGTGGACTAATTTCGGTTCATATGCACTGTTGCCTGTTTTTCTAACAGTGCCAGAGCTCATCATCATTTAATGTTTAAGGGCTCAGGGAGCAGATAATTGAAGTGGCTGCCTACTTCTGCATGAGCACAGCAGCAGATTCGGAAGCCCAGATAAAAAAATTGCAGACTTCCAGTTAATGTTAGTCACTCAAAGTAAAAATAAAATGAAGCAATTAAAAAAAAATTCAAAAAAATCCAATAAGCTTTTCCATGCAAAGTGAAGTCATATCAATCCGGGATTTAGTCAGTTAAGAAACTTTTTAACAGTTACTAAAAAAACTATAGTGTGGGTACGAAATAACAAGTAAATTTTTGTAGCAATAGGCATGTCTCTTAAGAACTACTCCAGTGCAAAAATATTCATATAAAATGAAGAAACTTCTACTGAGAAAAAAAAGATTTGGGTTTAGGCCTTGTTGTCCAAACCAACAAAGACAGGGACTGAGTAAATTGCCTGACAGCTGTTCTTAAAAAAAGCATTTTACATTTCCTGCTCTTGGAGACACCCCTTTTTCTGGAAGGAAAGATTTAAAAGCGTGGAAGTGTTAGTTTGATTTGCAGGTCTGTTTCCTACTCTAGCTGTTTCTCCAGTGTCAATACCTACATTTCTTCAAAAAATTCTTATGATTTTGGATTGTTTTCTCTTATAAACAATAATTTCCCTCTGGGTATGTTTCAGCTGTTGTGTAAGAAGTAACTTTGTGACCTCCAAGGTCATTCTTTTAGCATTTCAGCATTGTAATCATGAGGTAGGAGTAACTTATGTTATTCAGTAAATTGTCAGACTTGTTCCTGTAAAATAAATTTGGGTTTTTTTCAATATCTTTTTGAGGTTGAAGTTATCTTGAAACAGTATGATGAGCTCTATCTCAAAAACAAAGATATAGACGCAAGACTATTTCTGACCCACGACGAAACCCTGCAGCCTGCCGTCATAACATGGTAATATTGCCATTTCCTGCTCTCGTTCTGTAATAGAAAATGCGAACTTGTGTTGCTCTCTGCCCCCTTGTGTTATAAATGGAGATCTCTGTATCCTGTTGACCTGCTAGCTTTGTAGTTCAGCTAAGGTATTTCTGGCAGCAGCAGCCTTGCTTTATATTATCACTTAAATAATTAGAGAACATGCGACTGTGACTCTGCCTAAAATGATTTGGAAGCTCTGCTCTAACTCTTACTCTGTGCAAGGCCAGGGAAAAGCTGAGGAATCATGAGGAGGAGGCATGTCATACTAGCTGATTAGATGTTCCAGAGGTTGTGTTATGGCTCTGAAGCCAGCTGGCACTGAATGGCTTGGATGGTGGATTCTCCATCCCTGAAAACATTCCAGATTAGGCTCTGAGAAACCCCATTTAGTTGAAGATGTCCCTGCTCATTGAAGGTGGATGGGACTAGATGGCCCTCAAAGGTCCCTTCCAACCCAAACCATTCTATGATTGTTTGATTTTATCTTTTTTTTCAGTCTTACAGTTAAACACTAGCAATTTCTGACAATTCAGGATTTCTATAACTTAATGTGGGCTCACCATGTGAGTCTGAATTTATCTATGCTATGAAAATACACTAATTTAAAATTGGATTAAAATGGAGCTAATATCATCTCTACATATAAATTAAGCTGTTTGTAAATAGAATTCTAGAAAAGAAAAAAAGCTCGGAAGGAAACTTCAGAGGTTGTCTAGTCCAACATCCTGCTCAAAGCAGATCTACTTGGGAATTTAAACAACTGGAGTGATTGGACATCTAGATTGTCTAAAAATCTGTTACACGTTTTTCTCTTCAGATTGGTAAGTCTTTATAGAAAACCTTGTCTTTTGAGTTGTATTTTTTCTTCATAAATTTGTTTTCCATTTCTGTAGCTCACAGTTGGAGAGGACACCACTAAAAAACAATTCAGATGAGGAAGTCAATATTATGCTTCCACAGACTCCTGTTCGGTATGAGTTTTTCTCTTAAATGTGTTCTTTTGTTTAATATTGTAGCTAGAAATATTCGTCTTTAGGGTAGTCTGTTTTAATTTTTAAGGAACTGTGGGCTTGTTTTTGTTGGTTTTTTTTCCATAAACCATTCTGTACTTCTGATCATTGACACTTTTTATTTGTAGTAGATATAAAGCCCTCTAACAGTGGCAAAGATGCTTCCTTAAAGTTCTTGACATTGAGAAAGTCCAGGAGTACATAGTTTCTGCATTGCTAAAAATTTTAAATGTGCTAAACCAACTTTGATCTTGAGAGAGAGTGTAGTGATATTTAGATTCTCTCCATCCACACCTGGGCTTTGCTCTGAGTTTTCCAAAACTGATGCTATTGAAGGCAATTCATGTGAAGGCCCATTCACCAGCACTGATTTTGGGCTGTAGTAACTGTTTTTCATGAAGCCACAAGTGTCAGTAGATGGCAGCAAAGTTTTGATCACCAACTTAGAGTGGCGAGTGTATTCTTATCTGTCCCTGATTAAACAGAACTCTGTAGAGGATATGCTGAAAGCATCATGCTTATTGCTTTGAATTACCTTACAGTGTTGTATTTCTGAACTTAGACTCATAGAATCTTCTTTAAAGCCCCCTGAAACTGAGACAATCTAATAATTTTTATCAGTGGATTTGTATCTGGTCATTTATGTAGAAATTAGTATATAAAAAGGGTGTAAGTACTAGTTTAGAGCATAATGAGGATGTGTTGTATGTGTTTCGTTTTATGTTTTTCCAGTGTTCTGATGCTTTTCCTTGTCATTACTAGAGTTCTGGCAGACGTGATTTATTTCACCAATAGCTTGTGAAAAGTAGATTAAAGAAAAATGCATCTTTGCACTGCTACAGTTGTAATGACTGAACATGTTTTTCTTGGTTTTGCACTTGTTTGACTGGTGATATGAGCCAAATTGAGGTTAAGTGGTACAGAAATTTAAAACAGACAAACACACAAAATTCAACCAAAAAACGAAAACGACAATGAAAAATTCAGGAAGTAATATGACTGAAGAATCAAACTGTTTCTTAGGTGTTAAGCCATTCTTTTGGTTATTAAAATTATCACAATCTGTATGTAAATAATTCGATAAGTTGCATTGTTAGAGTTCATAATAGCACAGTGCAATAGATTTTCTCAACAGTTTGATAACTGGAGTGAGAACTGAAATCATAGTTTTTATTGTGCGGGGATTTGCTGTTCAGTTTCTGGAAGCTGTAAAGCCCACCTTAATGGTTATTATGCATTTTATTGTGTTTTTCCAGAGCGGCAATGAATAACATTCAGCAATTGATTATGATTTTAAACTCAGCAACTGATAAACCATCAGATACTCTCATCATGTATTTCAATGTAAGTGACTACAAAGAGGATTTGTGTAAGATTCTTGAAATTATCACTGAAGCAAAATATACACCTGTAGATCTGATGCACTTGTTTTTGAAGGAGTAAATTTTTATTGGGTTGGTTTAAATGTCATCATTCATTGTAGAAAGCACTTCTCTCTAACTGTTGTGTACTGGAACCTTTATAAGTGCTTAAATACTTTAGTTACTGAGCTAAAAATTAAAATTCTTTTATGTATGTACTGAATGGGAAATAAAAGGGGGTATAAACGGGAAACAAAAAAGTGAAAAATGTGTACTGCACTCTTTTAAATACTCCATTTTTATTTATGTTGATGACCTTATTGAGAGGTGTTACAAAGGGAAGCAGGACTTTTAATCATTTAAATGATTAAAATGTTTTTGAAGTAAAATTTCTTTTCTTTGCCCTTCCTTCCCCTAATTTGCTTCATGTACTTTATTAGAATTGCACAGTGAACCCTAAGGATAGTATCCTGAAAAGAGTGGAAAGTTTTGACCACATCTTCAAAAAGAAATTTGCTGAAGCAGTTGGACAAGGATGGGCTGAAATTGGCTCACAGGTAGGTATTTGGGCTGAGTATCACTTGTTTGAACTGTTAGTTAGCACTGGCTAATGTGAGACCTGACTTACTGACCATCCTTATTCAGTGCAGATCAGTAAAGGTAAAAAGTAACAGTATTCTTTTCAAATTGAGGAAGCACTGTAAAGATAGTATTTAACAAATTCCTCTTAATATATAAGGAACTGGATGGAAGTATGTTGGAAGCACTTTACTGAAGAACGGGAAAATTGCTGGCTAAAATACATTAAGTGAAACATATATTTGCATTCATTAAGCTAACTTGGCCTAAAACTGCAAAAGGTGACTCACTTCCTTATAAAATCAGGAGGGCAGCTGTGCTTTCAACAAGGATTTTGGAAAATAAATCCCACCAAGTTTGTACTCGACAGTCTCCTTCCTGTCTGTCAGCCCTGCTTTTTATCCTGTTAACGTGAATCAACGTGAGCACAGTTCATGTTGTTACACTTGGTTAAATCTTCACATGGTTGGGGTAGTCACACACCTTAGTACTCCTTGAGGCCTCTCCAATGTTATTGGCAAGTGGAACTGGGGACCGTAACTTCTTTATAGTGGCTCTGTCAAAAACTGGAATGTTCTGGATTGTTAAAACACGAGAGTCTGCCTGTTGTAGTGTGTTAAAACATCTTGTAATATTCCTTAATTTCTCATTCTAACAGAGGTACAAGCTTGGGGTGCGTCTGTATTACAGAGTAATGGAGTCCATGCTGAAGTCGGTAAGTTTTGTACTGCTATCTCAGCACTGGCACTACATCTAGAAATACTAAGAATATTCACAAGTTTGGTCTGATTTATTTATTTCAGGAGGAAGAGCGCCTCTCAGTGCAGAATTTCAGGTACTTACCCATAACTTGTTATTTAAGTCTGCTATTTTAAGTCTTGGGACAAGTACTAATAACTTCCTTTCTCTTCAGCAAACTTCTGAATGATAACATCTTCCACACATCTCTTCTGGCGTGTGCTGTTGAGGTTGTCATGGCTACGTATGGCAGTAAGTTAAATCTAGAGTCCAGTACTTTGTGATAATTATTACCATCTATTCTAATCTGTAAAATAGAGTAAATAGCAAAAAAACTGCCCAAAATGCAAAAAGCAACTCCCTGAAATGTCTGAGCTAGCAATGAGTCAATAAATAGAAAAAGGAGAAAAGATCAAAAGTGGAAGAATGTAGAATTTGTGATAATTTTAGTCTGTTTTCCCTTCAGGAAATGCTTCACAAAGTGACAGTACCAGTGCTGAAACAGACTTGTCTTTCCCATGGATTCTCAATGTATTTGATTTAAAAGCTTTTGACTTCTACAAGGTGATCGAAAGCTTTATTAGAGCGGAGCCCAGCCTAACACGGGAAATGATAAAGCATCTAGAACACTGTGAACATCGAATTATGGAGTCTCTCGCTTGGCAGTCGGTAAGTGACACTTTAAAATAGTATTTGCCCTTGCATAACATACTTACTTAGAAAAAAAGAAGTCACGCCCAACTCTGTAAAATAAGTTGTGGTCTTGCTGAGATTTAGTTGTAGAAAAATAAATTACAAGAGCAAAATAGGATTCGTTTTGGCATGTCTTCTGGTTTTAGAACAAAAGGAGGGTATCAGAGGAAGAAGTCAACATAGCTCTGCTGATTTACGTGATTGTAAATCAACATCATCTTACTAGTCTGGCACAAATTGTAGGGGTAATACCCCTAACTGTGTTTTGGTACTAAAGTCAGCAATAAATTCTATGCTTTTATTTGAAAGTTAATTTTTATCCAGTTGCTATTCCTACCTGGCAATAGCACCTCAGTTCTGGGCATCTGATATGTTTGCTAATAGTACTTAAAATATTGTTTTGCGTTGTCGTTTGCATTTCAGTCACTTAGATATTTTTGGATGCCGTTAAAATAAAATGCTGGAAGGTTGGCTTGTTTTTTTTCGGCTGTATTTTAGTAAATCAAACATTGTTTCTTTTCATTGTTTGTTACTTATAAACCAGAAATAGGCTATTTATGCCACAAAGCAGGAGACTATAGAGACTGGTAGTTTTGACCAGAGAGACACAAAGCAACCATTTAAGAACCCATCCTTATCTTTTAGTTCTGGAGAGGAAGGGGTGTTTTAAGAGGCAGACACTATTTTAGGAAACTTGCAGGCATGTAAAAGGTGTTTGAGAATTGTAACCTTCAGAGGACAAAAGATAGAGGTACAGATACCAGGGTGTGACTCTCTGAGCAAGAAGTGACTCCTGCTACCTCTACAAACCAGCTTGAAGCCAGCTTACTGATCAGCAGTACACCATATCCACCAGTTTCTACCCAATAACTCAAACAAGGCATGCAGGATAATCTAATTTAGACCTGGGCTTCCAAACTGGAAAATCCAAAGAGTTGTATTTTCAAAAATTATGGGTATGTCAGGCTTTTGTGAAACAAATTATAATGTCATCAACAAGCACAGGACTATTTCAGGTTTTTTGAGTGCTCTGCTTGAATGTATTTTAATGTTTTGACTCTCTGTTTTTGAGTTTCTAGAGGGACATGTTTGGTACTGTTTTGGGGTGGCTGATTTGAGTGTTAATAGCATGGAATAGTTCAGTTGGAAGGGGCCTAAAAAAAAAAAATCACCTAATGACAGAGAAATATGTGGAGTGGAGCCCAGTGGAGGGAATGAAAAGAAGTGTGCATGACATGTGTCCAAAGGCCCTGCTGCTTCATTGATCTCCATATCCCCTGGTCTGGGTCTCCCCAGGCTCCAGACAGTGAGTGTCTCCTATTGTTGGAGGCTTGGCACCAGAGGGCACAGCAAGTTTCCTGCAAAAGCTGAGGACAGCTGTGGCAGCCAGGACAGGCACTGCAAGATCCTGTGCTGGCCTCCACTGCCTCCTCTGGCTGCCCATGATGGGAGGGAAGGGCTGTGAGTTGTAAATAGCAGAGTGCTCAGGAGAGGAGGAGGAGTACTGAAGCATTTTCTATGCCAAAATGTCTTGCTGAGTCTTTGGGTCACTGCAGCAAAGGACCTGAAGCCCCACATGGAAATGTAAAGCCATGAGTCCTCTAGTGTGGAAAATTTACCCCTTCCTCACATCTGAATATTGGCTGGTTTTGCCTGCAGAGTTTAATTTATTAGAAACGGGAGAAAATGTTTACAGGGCTGACTCAGGAGGCTGTTGAGGTATCCCAGAAAGGCTCAGCTAGTGAACAAAATAATGGTTTACTGTATTCTTCTGCAGTTCCTTATCTGGGTATTGTCTCCATGCAATGGTGTACAAGGTTTGCAAGTGTCAGCTTAATTAGCAATTCCCTCAAGAATGGGCAGGCAATTGGAGAAGTGTAGTTCACACCAGTAAATACCTCTGAACCTCCAAACACTTGATAAAGGAGGAGAGAAAAGCCAGAATGCCGCCTTCTTACTCATAAAGAATGTCTCACCATAAGTGGTTGCTTTGGATTAATTTTAAGCAGTCCAAGAAAGATGGACTCTCGATAAAGTTCAAGTGTCCTCATATGGTTAGAGAGTGGTTTTGGTTTTTGGGGGGTTTTCTGTTGGTTTCTGTTCCCTGCCCCCCCCCCCGCCCCCAAAAGTGTTAAAATTAAGAAGAAAAGCATGGATTGAGCAAAGCTTATGCAAATAAACCCCCAAAACGTCTAGCTTAGTAAATAAGAATAGAAACTTCTGAAAAACATTTATTTACAAATACTTGTATAATGCAACTTTGATTTCCCCACTTACTTGCTATGTATTTTTGTTTAGTTCTTGTGTCCTCCACCTTCCCAGGTAGCGCATTTCATTACAAGGCTTGTCTGCTTCATTGTTTGCTCATTCTCCTGACTGCTTTAAAAAACAGAACTTCAATGAGAGATTTAAAAGGATTGAGCAATTTAATACAGAATAGCTTGAATTTATTGTAGTTTTACTTGTCACAGAGCTTTTGTGAAGAAAAATGCCTTGTATAATTTCTCTGAAAAAAAGTCTCAAGTGCATCTGACCTTTACCTGACTTTGGAAGCTGTATCAAGTGAATGTAAAAGATTCTGGTTTTTACTGTTTTCTGAAGATAAAATACTACTCCTTAGCTACTCATTGTGAATATTTGCTTTTGCATAGCTAGCTGATTTAGTCATCTGTGCTTTAGGAAGGAAATGAAACTTTTCTAGGTCATCCTTTCTTTTAACAACAAAATAAGCATAGCTAGACAAAATAAAGGGTGGAAACCAGTTGAAGGTTCTTCTCAATAATTCTTGATTTTAAAAAGGGGCAAGTACATACTGACTAAATCATGTGAAAAGTACTTCCTTTTTCTTAAATCCTTATTGAACCCTGAAAGGAGAAGTCCCATTTAACCACTCAAATATTTACCAGTGAGGTTATGATGCTTCCAGATGATTATGTGGAGATCATATTATAATATGATGTGTAATTTTTATTTGCAAAATAGAAATACACTGTACACTATTCTTTCTTTACTTTGAGTTTGTGCTCACAGTATTTTGAGCACTGTTTTGATTTTGTAACTTTAAAGGGAACTGAAATTACTTCAGACTCAAAGATGCTGAATAGCCTTTGCTTCATTTTTATCATACTTACAGAAATATGATTTAAACCCTTCCATAGTTAAAATCTGTTTCCTATGAAAGGGATAGCTTGTTACCTGCCAGCCTGGGAGTTCATGCTCAGCCTTTTCCATAATTCTATCAATTGTGGCCACCCAAAAAAGTCATTGTTTTGAATATCTCAAATCAAGGTTATGTGAACAAATTCCAGAATATTTGAATTTCCCTTAGAGAAAGCCCTGTCAACTGCCATGTCACATCTTTGACTGAAGTGTTTTTGCTGTTTGCTGCAGTTTGTTAGGAATAAACAAGAAAGAGCAGGTTTTCAGTGCAAGCAAACCAAACTCAAAGTCTGTCAGTTTTCAATCTATTTTGAGTGAAATATCTGTGGGTTTTGTTGGTTTTGCTGTGCCATTCAAGGAAATAAATGCCTATGGCATATCTTTGTTATGCGTATCTGCAAAACAATCCAGCTGTATTTCCCTGCCTCTCAGCTTCCATTCTGCTCACAAGCTCTGAATGGGGAGGTACAAGCAAGGTACTGTGTTTTTCACGCTGCTGCTTAGAGAATGTGCTTCTTGCAAATGCCCTTTCATGGGTACAGTATTGGGGTAGTGAAAGGGTCTTGTTCTTCTGCACTGGAATTGCAGGCCAACCACAGCCTTGCCTGAAGATAAAGCAGAAGCACTCCACACTTTCCTGGTTAGTTCTGTAGACAGTAGTGTTCTGTTTTTAACTTGTTAACTTATCCATGTGAGCACTAGTATTCCAAGGGATATTTCTCTTAGGAGGGCAGTTTTAAAAGGTTATGTGGTAGCCCTTGCTGTTAGCAGGGATGAGGGTCAGCTGCATCACCACCTGCAACCTGCCAACAGTTCAGAACAGAATGTGAAGGTTCATTGTGGCAGGCTAGAGGGAGTTCATTCAGAGCCTGATTTGGTCTGGTAACTTCAGCTGTGGTTTTCATGTTTGTTTTTGTGTGAGTAACAAACATATGTGAAACCAAAGCAGTGCATTGCACAGCAGCTGTTGACACTGTAGCCTTCTTTGGCTGTATTGCTCTTTAATACATGCTGTCCAAATTAGTGTTTGTATTTTTCAAAGGAGGAAGGAACACCAGTATTGATATGTGTTGTGATTTGGAGTTGCAGTATGTTTTGGAGTTTATTTAATGACTGATGAAAGATAAAGATGGCTTCACAAAGTTACTTCTCCTAATGGCTAAAATACGATTAGAAGTAGACAAGTGTGTTTTGCTTTATTTATAACTTCTTTCATGTAGCATTGCTTAAACTGTGCTCCATAATGTTTCTCCTTTTTTAGCTTCTTCTTTTCTGTGGTTTTTATTGTTTCTATTCTATTTTGCAATGAGATCTACAGTGTTGTTTTATCACGCATTGTAACTTGATGTTCACAATAAGTATTTGTCAACTAACTGTATAGTCGGTGTTTATACTTAAATACCTCATCCCACACCAAAGACTTCTGTTGGTTTTAAATGATGCAGCTCATTGTGGCAGAAGTGCCTTTGTGCTCAAAACCATGTATTCCCAAAGAATATATTATTGCATTAATATGACAAACTTGCTGAGCTGGAATAACAGCAGACCTACTTTGATCATGCATTAAAGAGAAAAATATTAAGTAGGTATGTTTGAGATTTGCATAAAAAGAGTTAGACAAATCCAGGTCATGGTAAAACCTGTGAGCAGTTACAGGTGAGTTAGTGCTCCTTAGTACTTTGGAATAGTGCAGGCTTAGCTATGCAGCCTCCTGGTCTTTGGCTGTACAAGGACACACTTACTGTGGAGCTCACTGTTCTCCAGTGCTTAGTGCCTCTTTCCTTGGGTGCAGTGTACAATTTCATATTAGGTTTCTGTGCTCCTTGTAAGGAGGAATTGAGCATCTAGAAAGGGGAGTTAATATATTTTCTTGTGGTTTTTTTATCCTTCTCAGTAGGGTTTTCTGTTAGGTATGCTTGAAGTCCTGCAGCTCCTGTGAAGGTAGGTGTCTACACGCAGTTTAAAGTCCTCTTTGGTTTCAACATCTCAAGTGATTCCTTTTAAATGAGGAAGAAGTAGGAATGGTCACATTGTTACGATTTGATACATTAGGTTACTGGATAAGTGGTTTACTGTTGTGTTAAAAGAATGAATCTAAAATCTTGTTGATAGGCAGCCAAGTAAGGGCAGGCAGCAAGGGCTGGGTATTTGGGGCTGAGTCTGTAGTACTGGCCTCGAAGGGACAATAGTTTGGGCTTAAGTATTGCCCCACAGTCATTGGGGGTATTTCATTGCTAACGTGTTCCCTGGCCTGTTCTGGCATTTGTCGGCTCTCCTCTGGACAATGCCTAGGCAAGATTTGGGGCATGATGCAGCTCAGGGACTATTTTCAGCTGCTGGTATGGATTAGCAGTGGAGAGTGCATAGTTATGTGGGTGCAAGCTGTGCTTTGCCACTTGCCCTTGAGGCCTCAGGACAGGCTGTGGCTTGTTGTGCTACCAACCACAGATGCAGTCGTGGGCTCAACCACGAGTGACTTTAGTGCTGGCGAATGAGTCACGCGTTCCTGTGCTGTCTTTCCTCTGGGCTGCAGGACTCGTGCGTGTTTCTGCACAGCAGCTGGCTTCTCCTGGGAAAGCTGGTCTGTATCAGGCATACTCCTTTGATGCCTGCTAAATTTTGCCTTTCCTCAGATACAGGAATGCCTAATTTGTGAATGGGGGACAGCCTTAGGCACAAAAAAATTGCTGAGCATATCCAGAATGACAACATCTGCAAGCATGCTCACTGGCAGGATACAATCTACAGAGGTAGCTTTACTGGTGTAAAGACAGGCACCTCAGGAATTGCAGTCATCAGATTGCTCAAGACATCACTCATGTCTTGTGGGCTTCTGGATTTTAGGCACCTAGTATCTTGTCTCAGCTTGGAAGCTGCAATGGGCAGTGATTTGTAATATGGAATTTTCTAGTGTTTTTCTTGCTGGGGACAAAACATGATAAGGGTCACCAAACAATGGTTTGTCATGTGCTCACCATGCTCCTTTCTACAAAGTTACATTAGGAGTATGCAGCTTTAACCTTCAAAAAGGAACTGAGAACATATTTGAGGTTTTCTGTCTGTACATACTAAATATATTTCTGCTTGTATCATGAGTGTGTTCCAGAAGCATGTGGGATGAGAGAGGTCACGACCACTCCTTGGCGTGATAGTGCTAAAGGCTCATACTGGTTCTGTTGCATGTGCTTTTTAAAATTTTTTTAAGGTTATGACATTTCAGTTGTCACAGCTGTGGCTGGAAAGCCTTCTGTGATTTTACCTTTGTCATAACAGGGCACATTTTTATGAATCTATAAGATGATTGCTTTTTGGGTATTTGTGAATATATGACATAATGTAATATAAATATATGAATATATTTATGTTTATAAGCTTTTTAAAAAAAATTTTGGCTATATATATACACACACTCTTTAATAAATGCTTAAATGAAATATGTAAGAGTGTTTATCCCATGCCTTTCTAGTACTCCTGAAGAGTTTCCTTTGATAAAAATCATGCTGTGCTTTTTGAGGCTTGAAACTTATCTGCTTTAACAGCTGAAGGCAAATTGAAAAACCAGGAAGAACAGCGAATTACACTCTTCACTGTCTCTCCCATCACTTTGAAAATCTTCCCTGCCACTCCTATTTATCGTGAGGATGACTCAAACTGTTGTTCGTGCTTGGGTGTTACCATTTGAGAAAATCCTCTAGGCTACTGGAAGAGAAGCCAGAACATTTAAAGCTGAGGTCCTGTGTTTCCTGCTTTTGTCTGTGTTGACAGTGTATTCACTTTTTAGTAGGCACTCACAAAGTGTATAAAGCACTCACTAGGACTGGAGGATTTTGGTTATGTTAGCACAGTGTTAACAGGTTTATCTTTTGCAGGTATACCAAGTCAGCCCAACCCTTAAGATGCTCTTGGTTCAAGTACAAACACGACTAAAGGGATTACCTAAGACACAGCAACTATGCAGAGTTTTCATTCTGTGAAGTTTAGATTCCATTCTTGATTAAGAATTTTAAGTTTTTCCCTACTGCATCTACTGCTTTAGGGTATAGAGTTTCTTTAGGGGGTATGAGTCCTACTTCTGTAACTTAGACATTTAGGTTTCCTCTATACTTGAGACAGAGCTGTACTTCCAGGAAGCAGTTCGTTCTGTTTATTTTAAACAGGTATTTTACAGTGGGATTATTCACTTTCCACTGTCATCTGACTCAATGACAAACCTAAACTAGATTTATAGCGTTTGTCTGTTAAGGTTAGTAGGAGCAAATCATTTGCTTAACTCTCTTCTTCATAACTGCATTTCCCCCTTCCTTAAAGCATGGAAGGGTGATTAGCAAGAGGTGGTTATGTAATTGTGCCTAGGTTTGCTTTAGGTGGCTGCTTGTGCTGTGTATCTTGCCTGTAGCCGCTGCTGTGTTTTCACATGGAGGTCATGTACCCAGGCTGTGTCAGGATCTCTCTGGTTATAGATTTACAGCTGTAACAGGGAGCTGGGGTTTACAGGCTGTGCTCAGTGGAGCTGCCAGCTCTGTTGGTGCAGCATAAACGTATCTTGCTTGTCTGTACACCAGTACCAAGTACAGATTTAGTCACAGAAATAAGTCTGCTTTAACATGATAGACTTTTCTTTAGTCTTTTTTTCTTTAAGATTGCCTGATTATAAGTAATAAGGAATAGTGAAATAGTTTTCTAGGAATCCTTGTTTTTCAAGTTGCTGGGGTTTTTAAATTTTTTTTTTAATACTCTCCAATGTTTTGGTGGTCATATCACACCTGTAGGAATTTGATTTTAGTCCTACTGTGTTTCTAGGTAGTTTGAACTTCAGCTTTTCCTACTGCAACACTGTTATATCTGCATTGTAAATACTTTGTAGGAGTGTTTAAAGGTCGCCCATGAGGGAAAAATATATTAGAATTCAGGGAGGTATCTTTGCAATTCTTCAGTTTTGTAAAATCTTGCTGAATTGTGGCAAATTTGATGTGACGTCTCCCTAAATACAAAAGTAAATAAAGCTTAGGTTAAGTTCTGTGACTGTATCCCTGTTGCTCCTTCCTTGGATGGGACTATGCTCTCCGACTTTGTAGTTTTGTAAGTCTCTGTAGTGAAGCAAAACTGGTAAAATGAATAGAATGAAGTTTTGTTTTGGTTTTGGGGGTTTTGTTGTTGTTGGTTGATCTGTTTTTTTGTTTTGGTCTGGCTTATTTCATCTGATCCAGAGTCCTGAATAGTTGTCACAAGCTTTCATTACTCTTTCTTTCCTGATTGCTGTGTCATTTGACTCACTCACTTGCTAACTCTTCTATGGAAGTAAAATTAGCTTATGTTAAGAAGCAAAGTGGGTGCCAAACAAACATTCTAATGTGGAGGTTTGGGGTTTTTTTCCCAGCTGTGTGCTCAATTTTCAAGCTCTTAGGCCAAACCAGTATCTTGTCAAACTGTCAAATTACATATTATTGGAAGATGTTTTTGTTTCTTTGCTTGCTGCACTTTCTTTAAGTTATTGTGTGCATGAAAGCACGGAGTTTGTCTTGAGTTGCTTTTTTGTAGACCAAGTAAGTGCTTTTGTGCCTGTTTTTTTACTATATAAATATATATAGTATTTCAGTTATGTGTTTGTATCACTATCTTACAGTAACTTTCTAGCAATAAAAAGCCCTTGTCAGGGATGTGGATCCCCCTGTTCACAGCTGTTCAGTAGGCATAGTGTTCACCATCCTCCAGAAAGGGAATCCCTCTAGGCTTGGTGGAAGCTTTTCCTTTGGGCTGGATTTGCCTGTCAGGATGGGGTTAGGTGCAGGTTGGTAGGTGCACAGCTGAGTGTGGAGCCTCCGCAGCTGTGTGCCTGGTGTTCTGAACCCTGAGCAGAGACTTGAGGCTCACCCAGGTAGACTCTGCCTGCTCTGAACTTGGCTTGGGTACGTCCCTGGACTGCCAGCGCCCTGTCCTTTCTGTTTGGGAGTCACCCTGCTCAGACCAGAGCCCGTGCTTGGCACGCTCTCTGTGTGCCTGTTGCACCTTCCAGCAGCTGGGAGGAACTCACAGATCTTATCTGGACAGCAGCAGGTACTGAGTTTTTTGTTTTGCATTTGCTACCCACAGGAGCAATACAAATACAATAGCATGCAGTCTATGTGGTAAACTTTCTTTCACACGTAAGAAGTGTGAAATAACTTAAGTATACAAGTAGGCCAGCAGTTTTCGGATTTGATTTCATTAATGAAACATTTTTTTTTGTTAGGCCAAAAAGGCCTTTTTGGTACTTGCTTCACCATCGATATTCTCATTTTTGTCTGTGTTTTGCTATGTACTTAAATTTTTCCAATAGACTTCCTTTCATAAAGCAGCAGTATTTGCAGAATTCATCTGAAAAGCAGACTTAACTTAGCCACAGTTGTTTTCATGTGAGATAGACTTAATATTATTCCCAAAATGATGGCATTATGATAATGCCTCCTGTTGCTAGCATTGTTATTTAAGAATTTTGTTCTTTAAGGCAGGAACTCACTGTTTAAAAAAGATAGAGTTAGGGGAAATATTAAAGCTATGTGTGTGCAAAAATATTCTTTTTATCTCATCATAAAAGGGTTAGAGCTTTCTAGAGGCCTTCCATTGTCATTGCTTGTGGTTTGATTCTCAGGTTTAAACTACAGAAAATTTGCCCCTTCTTATTGCTGAACAGCTTTTAGTTTTGATAGAACTAGAGTGGGCAGACTGCTTCTTAAATAGAAGAAAAAGAATTATTTAAAATCTAAATTCTCAGCTCTGGAATTTTTAGTTTTCCAGCAATGTAGTAGGTTTTATAGAAGACCAGAAAATGTGTGAAGGGTTCTTTTCGTTTTGTGGTAAGTTCAGTTTTCCTATGGGAAGAACTGGGCTTGCTTTATAAGCAGCTATGTGACAGGAACTGGATGGGGGTGAGGTGATAAATATGAAAGGCTTCAGTCAAACCAGAATTGTCAAAGCAAAACTTCTCCATCCAGCTTGCAGAAGTGTTAGACTGTGCAAACTTGGCTTTCTGAATTTGGCTCATCTTAAATGAGCCCTATTGAGTATGTTCTGTAAATGTGCTAATGCAGTGATAGTTGTGTTTATACAATGTTTTCAACATTCTGGTAATTGGATAAAAATGCAGCCCAGGCATTTCTGTCTTCTAGATTTAGAATCGTTCTGATTTAGACTTTGTCTTAGCTTTTGAAATGTATCCTCTTTCATTTTGTCAGTGGTGCTCAAATGCCAGAAACCCTGAGGTCTAAATGTCAATAGCCTAGCCAAAAAGGGAACTTGTCAGGATTTACAGGTCTGCTTAGATGCAAGAACCTTATAATATTACATTTACTGCTGGAAAAGTATGAACAAATTGCTCTTCACTGATAAAACTCTTAGAAAATAACTTGAAAGAATAAATAAGGCTAGAGGATATTGTGATCAGGTGGGATTTTCAAAATCACCAGTCTCAAAGTGAGCCTCACTGGGTTTTCTAATTTTAGCTAAGTTCTTTGTGTAATTCTAGAAGTCTCATCTTTGGTTATGATGGTGCTTGAAATTACAAATGAAAATCACTTTGTCATTTGCAAGAGATGATGCAAGACTGTCTAATCACGAGTGACATGTAAAGACTGAATGACAATCTAGTGCTCCCTGCCGTGTTTTAAAAGAAATGAGAAGGGCACTAATGAAACCAGTGGATTTGAAACAAAAGGAAATTTGGGTTTCTTAGTTTTGTTCCCCCAATGCACACACACACAAAGCGTGAACTTTTTTACTGTTGTGAACATTAAAAACTTTACACAAATTTGAAGGAGGACATAACAAGCTCACAGAAGAAAAAATTTTGCTGAACACACAAATATATCTGACCCAGAAAGTCCTGAGATATGACTGATGAAGTGGTGTTGCACTTGAGAAAGCCTTGTGTGCTTCTCCTACTCTTATCTTGTTCCCCAGGCATCTAGCCTCATCTGCCCTTGGAGTCAGGATTGTAGATTAGTTGCATGTTTGGGGTCTGATCCAGTACTGTCATTCTTATCTTTCACCTGATCTCAAGAGCTCTTTTTCAATTTTTGCATTTCTGTGACTGAGGTTAGTTCCTTAAGAAACAAAAGCTTGGAGGTTGATTTTGGTTAAGGATTCCTTACCTGCCTGAACAATGTTCTGTAGGGATTTTTTTACACACTTTTAGATGAAAAAGGAATTTGACTTGGTATTGGTATTTTTTTTAAATGTAAAAGACTCGTGTACTGAGGTGAAAAAAAAAAATTGCCTGGCATTCTGTTCTTGTTAAAGCCAGAAATTAAAACTTCAAGCTGAATATAGAAAGTATAGAATAGGACATCTTTTGACTTTGAAGTAATGGTAAATCTGAGGTGTTTATAGTAAATTTTCTTTTTCCTTGTCTTTTAAAACTACTTGTTAATTCTCTAATTATCAATATCTACCTGCCTTGGTTTAGATCAAAAACATCCTTGGAATCAATTAAATTTGGCCTGCTTTTATTTTTATAGGAAGTGGGCATTTTCTGCACTCCGTAGATGAAGAAACCACACTAAAAAGAACAATTTCTCAAGTTTTGGTCTTAAAACTGAACTCTTAACTCTCCCTTTGTAGGAATGTGAGTAAAAATAATGCACTTTCAGGAAGTACTGGTTGCAACACATTCAGATCCTCAGCAGCTCTGACAATGTAAGCTTTTTTTCATTTGAGATGTCTTGGCATGACTTAGAACATAACTTCTTATCTAGATTTTACATTTAAATTTTGGCATAAGACCTTACCAGAGAGACAGAAGAGTTGGTATCAAAGACAAGAGCAGAGAGAGGGAGTGCATCTGTTGCAGAATCTACCAGTGAAAGCATTGCTCCATCCACACCTCTCCAGGATAATCTGTTGCAGAACCAGAAAAGGCGGAGAAAACCTCATCCAGTCCTGAATAGCTGGTACCCTGTCTTTATATCAGCTTGTGGGAGGTACTGTTTTACTCCCCATCTTCCCAATCAGATCAGGAATTTTTCAAGTAATGGTCTGATTCTCAGCGTTACAGATGATGCTTTTTGACTGCGTTGGGTTTTCTCGTTTGGGTATTTGCTGGTTTGTTGGTTTTTCTTCCCTCTGTGGAAGAGTGGAAATGTTTAATAAAAAAAATACAAAGTTTCCTCAAATAGCTTCTGGAGACTGAGCTATTAGGTGATCGGAAAGGTATTGCACTGTGTTGCACTGTGCTCTTCCCAAAAAACAGAAGCTGCTGCCCTGGAGTGTGAGTGCAAAGCAGAGAGAGCTATTGTCTGTGCTTCTCCAGGCTACTTGAGGTAATACACCAAGGAAAGGTTTGGTTTAAAGGGGAGTGCTCATATATGTGACTTTGTCTGCTTGTTCTGCTTTTAAGTCAGTGATGGGTTTTTACTTTTCCCTGCAGTTTTGTAATCTCAGAGTAGCTTCTCTTTACCGGGGTGAGGCTCTGGGGTGCTCACTGCTGTAAGGCAGAGGGCTGTTGCTGAACAAGCTGTCACTCAAATGAGTAACAGCTTTGATGAGCTCAGGGGAGTAGTGCCCTGGAAACATAGCCCAGCAGTGACATTGGGGGCTATTATCTCGCATTTCTTGGAGGGAGTCTAATATTAAACAGACCCTTCAGAGAGAGAGGCATTGAGACCTTAGAGGGGCATATCTGGTTTTAGACTTTGGATTTGTCAGTGGCATATGGAAAAAATAGAGAATTTCTACTCATGCTGAGAGTTTTGTGCATTTTTTTGAAATCAGATGTGAATCAGAAGATTTTAGGATTCCCAACAAAGATAGTTGCTTATTCTCAGATGTTATGCAGACATTTATATCTATGCTATCTTTGTAGCTTAAGCCCATACTATTTCAATTTTCCTAAGTTCTGTGGCTAAAGATTGAAAATCCTGTTGAATTTAAAATTCAATCAACTCCGGTTCCCAGCAGCCATTGAGTAACTCGGTTTCCCAGAAGTAAGAGGCAATGTATGGTTGATTTATAACAATTAAACAGAAGCTTTGCATAGGGAAATAAACTCATCCAGATTACAACTTACCATATAGTTTGATGGCTCAATATGCATTTTCTCAACATTGATTCACTCCTCTGTATATACAGCCCTGGTGTAAAAATGTCTCAGTGCTGTATCTGTGTTGCAGTTGACTGCCCTAAATCTTAAGAGCAAATTTGTTTAGACTCAGTTCTTATTCTTGACTCCATTGTTTTTGGGGAGGAAAAAACAACACTTATTTTACCTTTTAAATTTTATTTTATTTTACAGTGATGTTAAATTAATTCTGCAGAAAATGTACACAGTGTTATAGTAGCTGGGAAACATGTATAGCAGGATGTTGTAATGCAGTTTTGTCTATGTATTCCTGTTTGTAACAGTAATATATGTATATTCCTCCTTTTACATGGTGCTGACTTTTCAAAGTGTCTTGATTAATTTTGCCAGCACAGAGCCCCAAGTACTTAATTTTTAAAACTTTTTAAAGTTTGAAAGAAAATAGCATTTGAAGTTTTAAATGCTCATGTTCTCCAAAATTACTGCATCTTGAATTTATGGGACACCAAATAGTTTCCTGGAAGAAATAATTGACTTGATGCACATGTTCATTTCTGGTTAGAAAAGGTCTTGTTTTTCTAAGAAACTGTACTTTGAGATTGAATTAACTTATTCAGAGGATGTTATTTTCCTCAAAAGTCATGCTGAGTCGAAGAACTTCTCACAAAAGAGTTTAATAAAGTGGTATTGTACCTAAAGCATTAACTTCAGTCATCACAAGTTACTTTGTTCTAATTACCACAGGCTTCTGAGAGAGAGGTGAGAAGGAAAACCAGTTTGTCTGAGACGTTTCCAAATGCTCTAAACTACCAGACTTAATTGCTTTATGGGGGCCAGGCTTGTGGAGAGAGCATGTATTTTTATCAGATAAGCCTGGAAGAAACAGGGTTCTTGTAACCCACTGATTGAAGCCTCCTGTGAAAGTAATGGTCCCTAAGAAGGAAAGTGCAGAGAAAAAGACGGGGAGAAGTAAGAGACAAGAGGGAAACTCTAGAGAACTAGATGTGGTAGCTGAAGTGATATGACAATATGGGGCAGTTTTTCCGCAGTGTAAAGCAGGTTAACTTCACCCCCATCCTCAGTAACTTGGAAACTGATACGATTAAATTGAGCTACTGTTTTAACTTCAGGAAGGAAAAACAACCTACTTTTTCATTTGTGTTTGACTTGACAAACAGCCTTTGGACTTTGGTTAACCTAGTCTAAACCCTAAAGTTCATTTCTAACATACAATCTGTAGGAACAGACCTTTGACATAGATTTTTAAAATACTTTTTCTGTGTGCTGTTATGCTTAACACTTTTACAGCCTTGTAATAAGCTTTTCAGATGTGAAGGAAGCACAACCTTTACATATCAAAATATATGTCCACAGCTAAGAAATGTGCAGGCTTCTAATTCCAGTTTAGTCCCGATAGTCTTTTAATACAGTTCATATTGTAGAGTCACCGTCAAATATTTTCATTTTTATGGTCTGGAGGCTGTGTTGAATGAAGTTTTCTGAAACTGGCCTTTCAGAGAATCTGACGTCCCGTGGTCTGGTGGACCGATTCTTTTTTATGGAATTTTGAATGGTATCGGATGTGAAGTAATAGACTATGGGGTCAAAACAGCAGTTTGAAACAGCAATGCACAGAGTGATGGGGTACATAGTCCTGACTGCAGCCACCACTGAGCAATTGACCCAGGTCTGTGTTCTCATAAGGGAGTAGAGTATTAAGGTAACATTATAAGGCACAAAGCAGAAGCAGAATATCACCAAATGGACAAAAATCATTTTGAGTACCTTTTTCTTGCTTACTTTATTCCGGCTTAATGTAAGCGGTTTATTCAGAGTCCGTAGAACCATAGTGGAGCAGGTCACGTTCAGGATGAGAGGAATAAAAAACCCAACGGTTTCAATGAAGATAACAATCCGGGATAGGTAGGTTTTCCATGTGTCCTCTGAAAAGTTTTCAAAGCACGTCCTTTGCTCCGTATTGTTCCAGCTGTTTGTGGACTGGAAAAAGCTTGCTGGTGTGCTGCCTGCTAGCACAGTTATCCATACTGCAACGCAGACAATCTTTGCATTCCTTTTGGTCCGGAGAGTCTTGGATCGGAAGGGATGTACGATGGCTAAAAAGCGATCCACGCTGATGCAAGTCAGAAACAAAATGCTCCCATACATATTTGTATAAAAGAGAGTGACAGAAATCTTGCAGAGAATGTCTCCAAATGGCCAGTTTCTGGTTACAAAGTAATAAATCCTGAAGGGTAATGTAAACACAAAAAGCAGATCTGATATGGCTAAATTAAGCATGTAAGTTGTAGTCTCGTTTCGCACTTTTAAAGTACAGGTGAAAATGTAGATCGCTACACAGTTTGCTATGAGGCCAAGAACAAACACCATGCTAAAGATACACCCATATAAAGTATATTTAAAGGAGTCCTCAGTGGAACAATTAGAGCTTACCATTATAATGGTATGTTAAAAATTCCTGTGATTTGATGTTTTCTCTGGTATTTTTATTGCAACTTTTTTGGAATTCCAGAAGAACTTGCAGGTCAGATGTATTTGAACAGCGTGCTTTGGCGAGTTTGTTATGCTGCGAAACTTCAGGGAAGGAAGGTGAACTCTGTGGCAGGGGAGTACATCTCCAGCAGAAATCACCAGGAAGTCTCTCTTCTCTGCCGAGTGCTATTTGTAATCACATAGCCAGTCTGCAAAAGTCAGAAAATGCATCATTTGTGGCAGATGAGGTCACCCCAAAGCTTGCTTAGTTCCATTTCCCGCCTCGATTCAATGAAGCCATTGTAGGACTTTCTGCCTTACTCTTGGCTGCAGATTGTGATGGCGAAGGCTTGTCCATCCGAATTTACTGGGAGCATGTACTTTAGGAAGTGTTTTCCTGGACACTGCGAAGTGTCAGCACTTGCATTTCCCCCTCTCCCTTCTTTCTGTACAGCAAGTTTTTCGGCTCGCTGCCTGGCCCCATGGGGCGGGAAGCAGAAGGGAGGGAGCTGCTTGCCAGGGCAGAAATCGAATTCCAGAGCGTGTTCGTTCCTGCAGCCCACAGCCCTCGGCAGCTCCTGCCAGCCCAGCTCCTTCTGGAGAGCAGAGCAGAGCGCCCGGGCAATTTGTAGCATGACATCACAGGAAGAAGAGGCCGGGCGCCGAAGAATGGTTTCAGTTTGGTTTGTTTGCCTTCCCCTGTCTCTGCTGTACCTTGCAGATGTAGCTTGCAGAGTGCTGCAGCTGCCTCTTAACTCTTTCCATGCTCCCTGAGAGGTCCTTTGTCAACGTTGCCGGGGTCCGAAAACTTTTCAGTTATAACAAGACTTTGCAGTGTCTAAATAGCTCCCATGCCCTTAAGTTCCTGTCTTTCTTTGGAGATAGTAGTAATTGTGGGATTTTATATAGGATTGAACTAACATTATGCCTTTTGTTAATAGCTTTGCTTGTAATAGAGGACACATTAATCACCAGAAATCAGCTGAGTAGTTCTGTCTAAATTCCCCCAATATGCCAGTACAAACCTCAAGAGGGACAAAGTAACATTGATAGGTAATTAAATAAATGCCCCAAATAATTACTGAAAAAGAGGGTTGCTTTTGGCTATTCACAGGACTGAGATGTGTTGCAGTGGGTGGAGAGATTTTTTTTTTTTTTTTAACATATTCCATATTAGAAAGCACACCCCAAGCTTTATTTCTAATCAGAAAGGTGGTTCTTTTTCAAAAAAAATTGATTCCAGTGCTTTTTTGAAATGTTGTGATGCAGAAAGTGTTTTCTTGAATATCTAAGCACAGAATTAATACAGCAAAATGCATATACTCTACTGTGGCTCTGGTAATTTAAAGGGGGACAGTTACCACATATGCACAAAATACTCCCATTAGTCACTGATAATTGAAAGGAAAACATGTTGTAACTAATTACATTGTTAAGTAAATATTAAAAAAAAAGCCGCTCTTACTGCCTTTAGGGGCAGATATGAGATAAATCTCAGTTTAGACAGACTCATTTATTAAACAACAACTTGGATAGACTCACTTCTGG
Source organism: Corvus hawaiiensis (assembly GCF_020740725.1). Taxonomy (NCBI): domain Eukaryota; kingdom Metazoa; phylum Chordata; class Aves; order Passeriformes; family Corvidae; genus Corvus; species Corvus hawaiiensis. The sequence goes on along the minus strand of NC_063214.1, from coordinate 59,015,555 downwards.
CATCAGACACGGTCTATTTCTAAGTCTCAGAGTAACAAACCTCTTCATATCTGGCTGGGTGGCATGGTTCTTTTGAACTGTATTTTAATCAGTTGCACCTAAGCAAGGCTCTGGGGCAAAACCTTTCTAGTCTGCTGTGAAAGAGAGTAAATAATAGCGCTTCACAGGGTTTTGGCATAGTTTCTTAATGTAAGGTATGTCAGACAAAATTCAGAAACATAGAAAAGTGGGTCTTGCTTATTTTATTTCAGGTTTTCTTTATAGTTTTCTGTGAAACATTTTCACCTTGATTTTGAGGTGAAATCAGGCAGTTTAACTTCAATAGGCTACAACCACAAGAAACCTTTTTGACTATTCTTGAAATTCATGCTTAACTGTAAAGCATAGTGCATCTTGGACATCTAAGTCAGTCAGGAAATGAAAATGTGAGCTTGGCAGAGTCTCTCGTGTCCAACTAATATGTACCTTAGCATAAAGGCTTTCCTGGCTTTTCTCACAAAAGCAGTCATCTCACCCTAAATTTTGTTTCTGTTCCTGGCAACCTTGCATGGTGAAAGAAGGGTTTTCCTGCAAAAGTTCTGCATTGGGCTATGGGAGCTCTGCTCTCAGCTTTGCTGCTCCAACTTTGTTTGCACAGGAAAACTGTGTGGGGCAGGCTCAGCTACTGGAACAAAAATCCCTGAAGTACAGAAATTTGATGTCACATGTCAAAGGCTCAAGAAATAATTCACGTTTAGAGAGAGAAACTAATGGCAGTGAGTGTGTATCTCACTGATTAGAACTTGATTTGGCGTTTGGACAAAGGTGTGGGTGTGCAGAGGCAGAGTGGGATGTCTGGTCCCTTTTACCACTGTAGATGTGCTTTAGAGCAGTTGTGAAGGTGCATCCTCAGCCTTTGCTCCATCTGTCAGAGCTCCTGGCTTGCTGTGGCCTGTGTTGTTGCTCCTGTTACAAGCGTGGACACTACTCAGAGCTGTATTTATGGCATTGTGTGTATGGTTGCGTTGTCTTTAGGACTCTGTTGCTGCTGTACCCTTCTGGTGCAGTACAGTACATGCACTTTGCACTAATTGACGACCTAAGTGATATTTGTATATGTCCAGAAATACCATTCAGCTGCAGATGAAAATGTGAACCCCCTGAATTGACAGTTTTTTCCTTCCCTTCCTGTTTCAGCGAGGAGAGTTACGACTGAGCGGGCAGGCTGAGTCATTTCAGTGTAGAAGTGTGAACGGCAAACGCGAATTTTAGACCACTTTGTTAATTTAGATGCAGCTGATTGTTACCAAGCAGTGTTTTAATTTGTGTGAGCTTGTCCAAGCTGAAGAACCTGCGTTAGTTCGCTGGGAGCAGTTGGGAGTCAGGAGTGGCCTCCCTTCTGGCTAGGCTCCAGCATGAGCAGGGGCGAAGCTTCATTTCACTCTCTCCTTTCGTTGGATCATGTTTTAAGATGTTGGGCTTTGTGCCGACAGGTTCGGAAAGGATTTCAGTAGCCCCCAACACCTTAAATTTTAAGAAGTTTAACAGTTATGGAGGAAGAATTGATATGGTAATAGTCTCGCTTACAGCCCTTCACCACAGGCAATTTTCCTTCGGGATGGGAAGGAGGGGGTAGGCAGGAGGAAGCAGCTGCAGGGCGGGCCTTGTACACTGAGGGGGTTTTTGTCTCCAAAGGAAACGATGCTGTTGCTGCAGGGAAGTGCATATGTGAGTCTGTCTGCCTTTCTGCCTTAGAGATGGGAATGAGTTAGGACCTGTCATTTGTTGCTAGTGCTAGATGAGCAAAGTCTGCATTTCCATCAACAGGCTTCCTGTGGCTCTTGAAAAGGCACCAAAGGCAGAGTAAGAATGGGTTCCTTAAAGCCAGGAGCTGATGAGGTGCTTGAAATCATCTCACTTTAGCAGCGAGCAAGTTTTGTGCGCTGCTTCAGTCAGTGACCACATAACTCTGCTTCTCTGAGTTTAGATACCATTTAAGTGATTTTGGATTTGTGTGGCAAACCTGCTCCACCACATGGGGTCAGAAGGAAAAGTGCTTATAACCCTTGCAGTGTGCTTGGAGAGTGGCTGTAGGACACTGCTCCTTCCTCCCCAAGACACCACTGAGTTGGATACTTGCTCTCATTTAGGACATGGGGGCAGGATCCCTTAAATTCAAAAGTCCAAGTCGACTGGTAAAGAAATATTTCACTGAAATAAAACAAGTATTTGAAGGCTTTCCAAGCTTTTAGAGTTGTGCTGACCAGTGTTGTATGTTCCTCTGGTGGTACCCTCACCTTCAGTGCTGGAATTAAATAGAAGTTTAAGTGGTCAAAGGTGAAATGCATTTGAACTTCTCTAATGTACTGCATTCAGTCTGTGCTGATGCTAATACTGAAAGCTCTTAAGAGAGGGGAAAAAAGCAACTTCAATATTAACAGCGTTGTAATAAATTCTTACAGTGTTTCCAAGGCCAGAGTATGCACTGTTAAATGAGGGTTGTCAGGTGCACAAAATGCTCTGTGTTGGGACCATTATTCCGTAACTACTGTTACTGCTTTTAGAGGCACACCTGTGTCATGGTGCAGGCATTTGTTCTCACTTGGGTTAAGCAGTCTTATGCAGAAGAACTTGTGCTGTCTGGTGCAGTGAAGACAAACCCTGACAGGACAGTATTTTCTTTGACCTAAGTACTGTTATTTATTCAGTTATTTTGATGGGTTTTGGCTTTTTTTTGTCTATTTACTGGAGTTTCTCTTTGAACATGTGTATGTACAGGAAGGAATTTATTATGGTTGACAAGTAGGGCTGAGAGCCAGGATGTCTTTCTGGCTGTGCCACAGATTTTCTGTTCCAATCCTGGCGAAGTTTTCTATAGCTTTGTGCTCTAGCTTCCCTCCACATTAAGAGCTTGTTCACTTCCACACTGGGATCTGAGGCTGTCTTAATTGCTAAATATAGTTTGAAGCCCTTGAATGGAGAACCCTCTATTAAATATGATCTTGAGATAATTACAGTGGCAGCTGAATGTGACAAAAATATAGACAGATTAATTTTTTTTATTTTTAGATTAGATTTCAGCCAAGCAAAAGGATCAATTAAGAGACTTCATTTGTTTCACCTCTATAAGTCTCTGGAAAAGTAGGTGTAGAGGAAGCAGGGCTGGGCATTTTGACCTTCTCAGCTGTCTTTTGGAGCTCCCTGCTCAGACACCCCTAAGTCACTGTAAGACTGCTTCTGAGAAGTGGCTGACTGCTTTATTAAAATGTGGTGATGGTGTCTACCTATGGAGATAATGTGAAGCTGTTATGGCACTGAAGAGTCCCTTTTTTTTCCTCCTGTTAATGTGGCAGGCAAGTCTTCAAATGAGCATTATAAAATTTGGGATGAACAGAGTATTTTTATCTAGCCAGCCTAATCCCTTGTGACTGTTGCAGAGGCAGTTAAAGGCTCTCCCCCATGTCAGGAAACTTGTTAGCTTAATGCAAATAAAATCACACATACAAATTACAAGTAAAAGTTGGTTGTGTAATTGCTTAAAAAGGGAAAAGGAAGCTCAGAATAAAACTCTGGACTTCGTCCTTCTTGCGTGTTTAAAATGCTTCTCTTTTCTCTTAAATTGTTTCAGTTTCCTTTGAAAGAGACACACCTGCTCCTCTCCAGCTTGTAGATAGAGGAAACAATTTCTCTCCTTCTGTATGAGTTTTTAGGCTGCTAGAGTACTTCCCCCTCCCCCCCCCGTTGGGTTGATGGAGTAAGTCTAGTTGATCTCATAGAAGGCTAGTAGAGGTTAGATAACATGAAATCTTTTCAAGCTTTAATCTGTGGATTGATTGGTTTAAAAGGGATGGACTAAACAGCAAAGGAAAGGATCATAGAGATTAAAAGCTTGAAAAGTGTATGTTGATGTTCTTCAAAGGGAAGAAAAATGGCAAAAAGATCGTTTATAATCTTAACAACATGATTTTCAGTGGATAGGAATAGAATTAAAAGAATCTCTAAAATGTCAGGTAGGAAGAGAAATGCCTTAACGAGAACAAAATACCTGAGTTCCTAAACTCTCATTTGCATTTTTTTTTAACTTAAAAAAAGTGTTTATTCAGTTACTCTGCAGACGTGATTGAAATAACATCAATACTTGAAATTTCTGTCTGCTGTAGATGCAGGAAATAAGTTAAATGCCTTTCCCAAACACTACGGCACGTTCTGGCTCTACTCATGCTTGTACTTTTTAAGTCCTGGGATTAGAAACTCAAAGTTTGAGTTGGCAGAAATTTACCAGATGTTCCATGGCCAAAAACTTTTTACTCAAAATACTTCTCAAGTGCAGAACATGACTGTTTTAAGAACCTAAAATAAATTAAAAATCACTTGCTATAGTAAGCAAATATTAGGAATGATAGGAAAGAAGAAGCCTCATTAATTATTTTGGAAACTAAACCAAGCATAGGGGGTGAAATGGTTGGAGCAACAGAACTTGTAGAAGAACATCTGTAATTTGTGTAGTTCTAAAGCAATTGCTTACTATTTTTCATATCATTAGTGTCAGTTTTTGCCCAACATTTGTTCTCTGGGCAGGATTCAGGTAGTCTGGTTCTGTGTCAGGATTACTGGTGTTACTGCACTGGTTCTGGAGGATTCTACTTTCATGCTGAATTACTTGCAAATACTGCATCCAGTGTTTACAACCTCTTTCAGTTTTGGCCAAATGGAGGCCTCTAACTTTATATAGAGGATTTTAACCTCTTCTTGTCAGAGGCAGCACAAATCCTACAGTCACATTCCTATACTGAATTTTATAAAGTGTAACATTGTGAAGCTATTGAAAAAATTTGCCACAGTCATTCAGTAAAATTTATGTGAGTTCATATTGTTTAAAAAACTCAAAACCCCATGATATTAATTTTGTTCCCTTCACAAAACTGGAATGTAAGAAGTTAATGGGGGGAGAAAAGTTTCATAAGAATTATTCAAGCTGGTAAGCTAATTAGTTTGGATAAATACTGACATGAAAATGCTTGTCAGGGGAGAACTGCTGCCAAAAAGCAGAACTTGGGCTTGATTAATGTGAAGAACTATTACTTTCTAAATGTGTAAGTCAGCAAATAACCTCTTTAAATTCTGCATGATAAGATCACTTAAATGATTATTTAGCATATCATTAGTACTGGTAAACAGCAATTACAAATACTTGAGTTGATTTTCTCTTAAATCTTTCCTCCCAGCCCATATCCTGAAGTTTTATGGAACCAATTCGATACTTTATGAACCATTTTATTACACTGTTGACCACATTTAGCAGTTGCTTTTTCAATGTGGCAATCAGCTAATACCTAGAACATAAGAAAGGAAATGTCAAAACTTGGTAGGGTAGACAAAAGTCATGCTTCTCATGTGATAATTATAATTTTTCTGCTGCAGCCTTAGAGAAATGGAGTGATGCTCTCAAATGGAAAACATAAACAATCCATTTTCGTTGAATCTCTGTTAATAACCTTCCTGGATGTGGCAAGGTGTTTATCTGGGAGACATTGGTTTGACCCTGGCAGGAGAGGGGAGACTGAAACCCACATGTCATGCCCTGAGCAAGTGCTCTTGTTATGAGGGATTCTCATCCTTTGCTGTCAGGGAGTGAGTCCTCTGAAAGAAAGGTGTTCCATCTGTGGAAGTGTTCAAGCTCATAGGGGGATGGGGCTTTGAGCCACCTGGTCTAGGCAAAAATGTCCCTGCCTCTGGTGAGGAGTTTGGAGCTAGATGACCTTTAAAGTCCTTTTCAACCCAAACCATTCTGTGATGTTGTATTTAGCCTCAGAAAAAGGCACTACACTGAGAACGGAACCTTTGTGCTGCAGTTCCTGGTGAGATATCCATGCAATGATATTTTGCTCCTCCAGTGGAGGTGGTAGAGGAAGCTCCAGGTAGTGTTGTGCAGCCTACACTGTCCTGCACACCCCTTACTCAAGTCTCTGGGTTTTGCCAAACTTCCTCAGCTCTTGTCTGTGATGGTTTAGTAGGTATGAGGTACCTGTTGTTGTGGAAGGATCGCCAAAGTCCTACTTCTGCTTACAAATATTCCCTTAACTTTCTCTGTACTTCTTGAATTCCTTGGCTTCTGATACAGTTTTTAGGGTTGATTTAAACAGTGTAAATGTGGGCTGTTGCTCGAAGTAATCCTACTGCTGTCCGTTTAAGCCTCTCTGCTTCTTCCCTTGTGCTGTGTGTACATATGCACTCAGCAAATGAGGACAATTATTTGGTTTAAAACTAATCCTAACAAATACATAATTTGCAGTCATAGCTGTGCTAATGCTAAAGCCAGGGATGAGGCAAAAAGTGCAGATGTGTAATTTGGAGAAGCACCAGCACAATTCAACTGATTTAAGCCAGTGGTGAAACTATGCAGGAAGTTTGGTGATGTGTGTTGTGGCGATGTTCAGCTTTGAGGCTTTCAAATCTGTATTGTTTTGATGCTTGGCCAGATATTAGCATAGTGTTTGGCTGTGTGAGGTTTAAAAGCCTCAGCCAAGCTCAAGAGTGAGATCTGTGCTTCTGGTCTACTACCCTGTAATTTATTTTCATGTAAATGGTTTGCAATAATGATATTTATAATGTAATAAAAGAGAGCCATGTATGTCTAATTGATTTTTCCACAAAAGAGGATAAAAATGAGCAGTAATACAGACATAGTATGCATAGTCATGCTTTGCTATAAAGGATTGATAGGGGTGATAAAGGATGACAGCTTTCTAGGCACATAGCCGATACAGAGTGCATTGAAGATGCTGTAAGTTTTCTTACTGACTTCAGGGTGTTGGATGTTGTGGACCAATTGTCTTCACTGTTGATTTTCATTTTCATTGTCTCAGGCCAACCAGTCTAGAGAGTCAGAAAATCACATACAAATAAATATGCTACAGGTACCTCGTATCACCTGCAGTTAAAATAGACAAAATAGAGAGTCAGGTAGCAGGGAGATGGATTCAGGCTGAGATTGTAATTTGTGGTTCTAACTTCAGAAATGCATAAATTTCCTGTCTCTTATTTCCTTGGAAATAAATGGTAAAACCTGTTTTGTTTTTGCTGTGGCTCAGTCATTGGTTTCTATGCTTCAGAGCTGCTATAGAAAATGCCCACTGAATGACAAACGAAGAGCCTGTTAGATACTTAAGAAAAAAAACCAGAGAAGTCCACATAGCAGGACTCCTACTGGATTGAAGTATCTTAGTTGAGGTCCCTTGTGTGAGCTTTTCTTAACAAGACATTTATATGTAAGGCTTCTGGCTGGTGTTCTGCTGTGCTTGTGGGCACACTCTGGGTTTTGGTTTCTCCACGAGTTTGACACCAGTACATGTGTGCTGCAGGGAGTGGAGCTGCCCATAAAAAATCCTACACTAACCAAAAGCATTTTCCTTACAGTGAAAGTAAAGATAGCAGAGCAAAAGTGCATTCAAATCAAAGTAACTCTTTTAAATTTGACAACTGTTTCAATGTGTTCTTCATCCATCCTCCTCTGAAATATCAAAAGTATACATATAGATGCACAGAAAAACTTGGTATATATGCCTAAGTCAGCCTGAAAATGGTCTCTTTCTTTACCAGAAGCAATGCGGTGAAATTTCAAGGTCAGGTTGTGGCTTTAAGTCTTCCTTTTATTCTTTATACTTTCTGAGGCAGGCAGGTTATCCTGATTAAAATGCAACATAAATCTATGAGAGTTATGACTTTTTAATCTCATGTGAAAATATGTGAGAGGCAGGTTAGGAGAAATGGCTGAGCTGCAGTTCGGGCTTGGTTATTTTCTAGAGCAAATATCAGAAGCTATAAAATTCAACAGAACTTGGAATTACATTATTGTCTACATAATATGAAACCTTTACACACTCTGGAGTTTGAGAGCTAAAGGGAAATGTTTTGGGGGGGTTTCTATAAGCCCAGCAATTTAAAATCCCCTGTCAGGAGAGAAAATCTTCCCAGTCACCCCAACCTTCCTGCATCTGCTTATCCCATAGGAAGTAAACAGTAACAAGTTCAGTGTGGTCGTTTGTCACTTCAGTAAAACTAAGGTGAAATATTTCGATTAAGTCAGGTACAATGACAGTTCATGGCATGATCAAGATTTAAAATGAGCATATGATGCCTTTTAAAACACTGCTTGGTGAGCTCCTGTTTTGAAATTGCTAAAAGAGATGCTACAACCAGATTGGTGGTACTAGTAGAAGGAGTTTGAAATGCTTTTGTTGGAAAACATTAGCAAAATTTCGGGTTTCTGCTGGAATCCAAAAAGGCCGACTGAAGTAAAAGAAAAATTTTAAGAAGCTAATTAAGCTTTCCTTAAATTTAAGGATCAAAAGACTTGAATTTTCTCAAATTAGGATGTAGAGCATAGTGGTTGCCTCAGAAACATTGAACTTGGGTTTTGCTTTGTTTACAAATGACCAAGAGTTTCTCACAATAAAAATGCAGAGCTTTAATAGAAAAGCGCATTGTTATTGAAGGATTTCACATTTTTCATTTGTGTTTTCCAAAGAAGAGATTTTTAATTTAATGAGATCAGGGGAAACATGTTTTGATCATTTAGTAATTGAATGCACCTTGTCACCTAAGTTAGTTTTACTGCTTTATTGATATGTACTCTTCATGTATTGCCTAATGTCATTGATTTATTGCTTCAGGGAGAGTCTCGTAAGTTCTTTTTATGTACGTGGTGCAGTTTTTATTATATGCCAAGGTCATATAATTAAAAGGAGCAAGTGTTGCACAGAGGAAGGAGAGAGCAGAGGCCATGAAATTTCCTTGATTTTCATACACGCATCCACTCCCTACTCAGGAGTATCTGAGCACCAAAAAAAAAGGGGGCATCAAAAATTTTGACATCCTTTCTTTTTAAAATGTTGTCATTTTAAAAGGAGGCTTGACTTCCTCATTATCTTTATGAAGGCCTAAGACCCACATGCCTGTGCCTTGGCTGGGCAAGCTTTTGTTTTTCAGTCCCCAGCTGGGTGTGTGCTTCTCAGCATGGCTTTTTTTGGGCCTCTCTGAGGCATCTGGTTGCCCTCATGGGTCTTGCACAAAGCCTCCAAACCAACTTCTGGCTTCAGATTCCACAATGGGTGGCCAAAGGGGCTGCAGATGGGTTGCTGAGTATGGGTCCTTCACTGCATAGATGTGTAGCACAAGGGTTTCCTGTGGGGAGGGACGTTTCTGCATTGGTGCTTCTCTAAGGTGAAGAGGGGGGTGGGGGTAGATCTGGTTTGTGGTGTTACGGGAAAAACCCAACAAACCATGATCTTTATCTTTTTATAGCTGTAAGTTTTAAAACTTGAAGAAGATAAATGTTGCTTTCCTAGATCTCTGTGAAGTCATCCAAATAGAAATGCACTGGGTTTTAAACACCCTGCTTGAGCAGGGAGGTTGGACCGGATGCCCCACTATGTTCCCTTCCAACCTTAACCATTCCGTGGTTTTCTAATATCCCACATGATTTTGCTCCAAATATCTAAGGGGGAAATGTTATGCTTTCCAGTGTGTTTTCCCAGAGCCTGAGCTGGCCATCACTGATCAGTCTTCATAAAAGATTCTTGTGTGGCCATGAAAAAATGAATATCATGTCTTACATTGTTTTCTGGAAAATAGTACTGGTCTAGTTTGCAGAAATGTGAGCTCAAACTTCTTGCAGATGTTGATGTGGTCCAAGTGTGGTCTGCACATCTACACATTCAGATCTTAGATAAATCGTTTTGATCTTTTTGCACTTTTTTATTGGTTTTGCTGTTCTTTACTAGTTCAGCTACATTTTTTGGTCTTACAAAAAAATTAAAGCAGGTATATTGCATTGTTTTAAGGTTTCTTTAGTCTTCTTTTTAAGAATCCTAGAATAACTTCATGGATATTCCACATGTTTTAGTGTAAGATGCTTCTGACTCCCATCATTTACTAAGGGATATTCTTAACATTTGATAAGACCAGTTACAGTTGTTTCTGTGCTTCAGATCGATGCAAAGCTAATGCTGACCTAGCAATTCTGCTGATACAGTAGTTCTTGTATTGTTTCTCATATGGTTATACAAATCTACACTTTGTAGTTAGGGAAGCCAACTAATGCTGTAGATCAGTGAAATTGCCCTTGAGACAAGTGGTGGGAAGTGAAGGAATAACCAGAAAAAAGCTGGGCTGGTAAGGATTTTTTTTTTTTTTTTTTTTTTTTAGTAGAAAGCACTGTAATACCCTTTACCTCTTTTAACAAGGACATGCAGTGACAGGACAAGGGAGAATGGCTTTAAACTGAAGGAGAACAGGCTTAGATTAGATATTAGTAGGAAATTCTTTACTGTGAGGGTGGTGAGGCACTGGCACAGGTTGCTCAGAGAAGTTGTGGATGCTCCATCCCTGGAGGTGTTCAAAGCCAGGCTGGATGGGGCTCTGAGCAACCTGGTCTAGTGGGAAGTGTCCCTGCCCATGGCAGGAGGGTTGAACTAGGTGACCTTTAAGGTCCCTTCCAACTCATTCTGTGATCTGCCTCAGAATTAGCTGCAATTATTTGAGAGAAAACAGAGTGGAAAAACACTTAGTAATTGATAAAACAATAGATGTATAAAATTACTAAAAAGTGAGCATGAAACAGGTATAACATAAAAAAACATAGGTACTAGTGCTTTCCAAGTTTTTGTTTCAGGTCTTTTAGGACAACTTATTGAAAAGTTTGGGGTGTTTTTAGTATAATTTTATACTATTCTGTATCACACTGTCAAAATTTAATTATTCATTTTCAGTTTGGGAAGAATGTTTTGGGTTTTTTTTTTTAATAAACTCTAAATAATAGCCCAAGACCTTTTGTAATGTTTTCTTGTTAATTTGATTTCCAGTGCAGTCTTCCTCACCTCTATTATGCTGTATTTTCACTGATTATTAAATAACTGCTTGTGAGGCAGAAATGCATATGTGGAGATATCTTCTTAAATTCTCCCAACTGAGCACTCAGAAGCTCTGCTTCTGCTTTGAAAGCCAAGCACAGCAGGGTGACTGCCAGGTCTTGTCTGCCTCAAGTTCATATTAAGTTATAGACCAACTGAGCTTGAGATACCCTGTAATGATAGTCATACAAGTATTGGCTTAAATTGAGATCAAAACTCTTCTCAGAGGATGGGTTTCTGCCCAAAATGTTGTGACACAGATAGTTTTGTTACACCTTCAGGTTTTTCTTTCTTCTTTGTCTTATGTAATTTTCTTCATATTGAAATGCTTTCCAAAACTGGTTGATAAATCCATTGTATAAAACTGTTTTCATGCTCATGTTGTTGTGTTTTGTTATAAAACATGGCATATTGTTTCTGGAACTCCAATTTCTCTGGGCTATTTTTCTCTTTTAGATTATATTAAGTACATTGCAAGACATTTATAGTAATTTTTTTCTTTTAAATATCACAAGGAGTCTGCTGTTAATGGTTTCAAGACATGTGCCAACCCCTACCTAGTATTACTTCTTCTGGGGAATTGCTCTTTCTGTGCATGCAGCTTGCTCTTGTCCTCTGCAGATCATCTGTTATATCTTTTTTTGTTCAATTCATAATTCTTTGACTTCTTGGTTATGTCGGTAAAAGATATTGCCCTGCTCTTTCAAAAACTGCTGTCTATAAAGTTTCCTAGCACACTTACCGCTTTTAGGTTGATAAGAGGATTGTTGGTGGTACATTGTACCTGAATTTGTCCAGCTAATGAGAAATTGGAAAGAAAACAAGACTTGAAACTGAATCACAGGCTTTAACTGAAAGTCTCAGAGGTACTTCATTGTCATGTTTCCACTTGTACTTGTGAAAATATTTTCCAGAACCACTCTTAATTGTTGTTCTGGGAACTGGGACTGTGTAAGTCAATTAGAAATGAAACTGATAGAAAATGTGATGCTATACTGTGACAATTTGATTGTTACAGTAGTAATTATGTAAAATTGTCCTTAGCAAGATAGGCATTTTGTGACCCAGAAGTTCCTCTGAAGAAAGTAAGTACTTGAGTGCTGTTTTTCTCCCCAGTATAAGACTTTTTCCTGCACAGAAATAACTATAGAACTGTTATTTCTAGTACTGTGTGATGTTACTTAAGATAATGGTCCCTTAAAGCAGCTCTCCTCTACTTACTGTACTGAAAATCTTTACACCCTGTAGTTTTTTCACAGCTTAAAGATGTTGCAAAACTTTTCTACCTCTAGATTTTTTGTTGATATATTGTCCTTTCCAACAGTCAAGTGGCTCACATCAGGTGGGTTTTGGTTTATTGTACACAATTTCCTGTGTGGAGAGTGGCGGGAAACTGATACTGATTCAGTTGTCCTTGAGACCTTTGGCTCTTGCCTAAAAATCTTGAGATTCGTCTAAGAATTAGTCGTACTGAAGCCTGGCTGCCCTGTGGAGCTAGGTAATAAACTTGCTAATTACTTCATATACAGATTGTTTCTGCAGCAGCACTGCCAGTGCAGAACACAGATCCCTCTGGAAGATGCTCATAGCAATTGCTTCGGGGGGGAAAAAATGTTGGCAGATGAGCCTGAAATGGTATTTTCTTGGATAATGTTCAGCAAAAAATAGCAAGGGTTATTGTATTTTGTAGTGCTTTGTGTACCTGCATGTGCAATTGTGTGAGTTGAGCAGGAAAATTGCTGCAGGAAGTGGTGCAAGAGGTGCAAACTGTGTAGTAGCAGTCTGCCCAGGTCATTCTGAGCAGTTTAAACAAAACAGTTGTATGAAAGTGTAGTTCTGCCTGTAGATTCTTTCAAAATTCCTTTCAAAGTGGTTTTTAAAAAGTCTTACAGGCTTGGCAAACAGGATCAGTCCTAATGACCAGGGTTTGTTTTTTCCCTTCAGTATTCGACTGGTGATTGGTTGCAGAGACACAAACCAGTAACTGTGTCAGAAGTTTCCCAGTTTGCCAGGCATTATCACTGGTCTGTGTAATATTTTTGAATGTAACCAATAGTTTTAGTTACTGTGTTGACACAGAAGTTCTATCATCTTTATGGCCAAAAAGTGTTTTCACAGAATTCCTTCTGCATTGCTAGGAAGGATATTTGGATGATACTCTTGTACAGTGAGGTGGGTCCCATGGACCTTTGCTAAGAGACACTCTAAAACATGAAGAATTGGTTAATTGGTCTTCATTTGGTGAAGAGTAATTTCAGGAGTGGAGAGGCTGAAAACTCTATGGTATAGATTATTCTGAAATAATGCCCCATTTTTAACAAGATTTGCCAGGTTGCTCCAGAGACTTCTGAGGAAAAGTAGATAATTGCAGAGCTGTGAGGAGAATGGATATGCAGCATCATTTAAAGCAACACAAGTATAAGATGTATATCCAGGCTGTGGCAGCCTGGCTTTCCTTCTCTGGAGAGATCTGAACTCCTTTATCACTAGATAAAAGGAGATCCTCACAAAGCTGGATGACTCTATTACTTGATCTTAAATGCTCAAGATGAGTGGCATAGGAATAGGACGTGTATTAAACATACACACACTGTAAGGAGTTAAAAGCAGATCTGTCAGTGTTTTTATATGAATTAAACTATTAACACTGTAGTTGTTAATGGGTTTTTTTATAAATTTTGTAAGAACAAGCCCCAGTACGAACATAATTTATGTAACACAACTCATGCGTGAAATTAGGACATGATCCTTAATTTTGTTGGTTTTTTTCATGATCAGTACTATTTCAGTTTAGACTCTGAAGTCTACTTTTTTTTAGCAGGTCTGTGTTGTTTCAGAATTCTGGTAACTAATTGTCACATGAAACTTCGGAAAACACAGTTGCACGCAAAAACCAACTTTCTGGGCATGCAATTCTCCCTTGGGAAAGAGGGTTGGAAATAGCTTGTGCTGATCCAGTCCTTGTACTCCCATTCCAAAGCTGTCAGTTCTAAACTGGCTTTGTTTTGCCTTGTAAAATCACTGCCATCTTTTATCACCTTATGAAGAAGAACATTTCTTAACATTGTGTTGTATTGACTGAATCAATAATTTGAAAACAAGCAAAAGAAAAAAAGCAAGCCCAAGGCGGAAAAAAAAAAACCAACCCCACCCAAGGGACCTTGGCATTGAGATACATACGTAGTTAAGTGCTAAACACTGCATTAAAATTTAATGTGAACAGATAACTACATCCTGAAAATTTATTAGGAAATTATTGCCAAATAAAAATATAAAGCATATAGAAAGCAAAGACAAAAGCAGTTTTTTTATTAGTGAACTACTAATAGCACTGCTTAGAGTAAAGCTGCTCAGGGCTTTTCCTCTGTAGTCAGTGGAGTACATCCAAACCCCAGGGTAGCTCTTCCCCATATTTAAGGATTTAGTTTTTGGTTTTTTTTTTTTAATCTTTTAATGGAAACCAAAGTCCAATTAAGCATGTAGTTGGGATAGAGCCAATACAAAGATTGGGAAGCCGGGAAGCACCTGTGTATCCTGTAGTTTCACTGTAGCCAAATAAAGAGTACCAAATAAGAATTTCAGCCTATTTTGTCCATAAAAGGAGCTTTCAGATGGGGAAAAATCACTGCAGATGCTTGTGATGGAGGCATTGCTGCAGGGAAGCATCCTGCAAAGCCACTCTTAACAAAGCCCCACTTAATTCACGGAGTTTAGCCATGGAGAGTTAGTTAGCCCCTGGGTACTGTGAGAGGGAACTGAGTCAAATTTTACTCTTATTCTTCATTCTGATGCCAGTGGCCTTTTGACCCTGAGAAGTCTTCACTGCTTTCTTGCTTTTTGCACTAATAAAATGGAAGTTCTGTAGCCATCACAGGGAAGTCTTAAACAAAAAGCAACATTTTGCTTAATTAGTGAAATTTATTCTGTGGCTGCATCTAGTAATATTAATCACTTATTGAGCATTAAATTAAAATAAAAATTGCTAATCTCCTTTCATGTTAAAGGCATGCAGTGGAGGTGACCTGTTCACCTGTTAAGTGCTGCTTAAAAGCTTTAAAAAGCACTATGAAATTAGTAAAAGATAGCATGAGTAACATCGCTTTAGAAACGAGTTCCTGATAAACATTCCTATTCGATTAAACTGGACCTGGGGGTTAAAGTTCTTTTGTGACTATTACTTAGAGGACTGGTAATTGCCTGGTTAATGATGTTGTATTTCTGTCATATGAGTGTTGAGTATCAAATAATGGGACTGAAGCCGAAGTTTGCCCTGATAAGCTTGAAAACGCCCTGCAAGCTGCAGAATGTGCTTTGAATTCATGGTGTAGAAGTGTTTTTCATGTTTAAGTATGAAGAAAGGAGACATGGCTGTAATTAAACCCATCAGTTTTGCAGCATAAGGGGTAGTTGCACTTGAGGAAACCTATCTCTTTGTGTTTCTACATTGTGGCACACAGGGGTTTTTTTGTGAGGTATCAGTCTTGTCAGTGCAGCACCTGCTTCTCCAACTACATGGCCATGCATTTGGAAGGGTACCCGTGGGAGTGGTAGGGTCCCTGGGGAAAGAGCCCAGGGGGATGCACCTAAAAGTCTGAGAGGAGGGTGGAAGTGGTGATCAACAAAACACCCACTTTAAATGTCACCAGGTCTGAAAGCTAAACAATCTCTTTCTGCTCGTGCAGCCACAGGGCTGACAAGTTTGTGCAGCCAGCACAGGTGACAAGGCTTTGCCCAGGGACACACATTGAATGGCGCTCTCTCACACCCTGCCATTGCTGGTGCTGGCAGCACTGCACTGCTGGGGCCAGCTGGGTTGTAGGACCCTGTTTGTCTTGCCACCTTTTTAACCACAGCATCAATTAGCATTTGTGGGAACCAAAAGTGATGTGTTGGACTCACTGCATCTTGCTGTTGGGGCTCTATGGGTAGATGTTTCTACACAAAGAATATCCTCTTGCTGAATGTAGCTCATCTAACTGATGGAAAACAGCAGTTAGTTTTGTATATTCCTGTCGGATAAAAGTCCATGTGCCAATCAGGTTATGGAATATGTTGTTGTCAGTAAATGCACAACATCTTGTACTTTGTCTCCTGCTTTTTTCTACTCTGCTCCCAGCCTTTGTGGTGTGGCTGCCCTGTCTGTTCTTACTGCTTGTTCTGGCTCTGTTTGTGATTCTCTGCGGAGCAGACTTAAATCTGGGTTTGCTTTCTCTGTTAACTTTCTGATGGTTTGATTGACTTATGTGGAGGCTGACTGATTGTTGAGGCTGGCAGGTAGAAGAGGAGTGGAAATGACACAGAAGTAGGCAGATCCCTTCTGTGTGTAGCAAATGGCTGTGTCCCCTATACCTTATTTAATGGAATCACACTCAGAATAGTGCGAGCAGAATTGGAGCAAGGGTGAGAGAGGACCTGGAGCTGTTGGTCTCAAGTGCTAACTCAAGAATAATAACTTTTGCTTGTCTTTCTAGACCTCTCATTCCCTTTTATCAACCCCTTTTCATCCTTCATTAAAAACAATACTTTTCCAGTCATTAATCGCTAAAATGTGAAATGAATGAGGCAGGGTTCACTCTCAGTCAAGATATCTCAGCAATGACTGCTCTGGTAAAGGAATTTGGATTCTTCAGAGCAAAGTGAAGTGGTGGTGAGAATAATAAAAAAGGAAGAGGCCAAGTGCCCAGAAGAATGAGAAATGGAAAAGGTCACGTGCCTGCATTTCCAGCAAGGGCAGCACTGAGAGACACAAGCAAGAAGTGTGTGCACTCCTAAATGGAGGGAAAAGTGAAACCAGCCCAAGAGCTGAAGTAATTAAAAATGATGGAGAAATAACTATGTGGTTACTAATCAGTAACTGATGTTTTTTCTGCTGTGGATGAAACAGCTCCAGTATTGCCAAAATCACAATTTAAAAATTGCAGTGTGAAAAATTGTAAATCTCATCACTCTCATCTTGTCACTCTGAATTTTTATTTGATGCACTTCAAAAAAAAAAGTGTTCTTTTTTTGGAAATAAGTCTAAATAAGGAATATCTTAATGCTAGTTTTAATTCTAGTAAATCTAGTCTAGTTTTAATAGGCCATTTCTTATTGCCTTAGCCAGGTGATCCTTCATGCTTTACATGCATGCTGTGCTCCTCTTCATAGCTACAGATTTGTCATCTGTGCCAGTGCATTTTAATACTAAAAATGTGCATTTGGAGGATCAAACAGACCATAAATCATCAGACAGTGCATTGTGCACAGAGCAATGTGCTGACAGATTTTACTGCTGTCTTTTGGGGAGATCATTTGAGGAAAATGCTGCATGTCTGGTTTTGCCCACTTCATCCTGAGTCTTATGGACGCTGCTTCCCCCACCTCCCACTCTCAAGAAGGCACATATTTGCTATTCAAATGTTCCTCTGTTGTTTCAGGAGTTCTGATGCTGCAACATTGAGAGGCAACATTGTACTCAAGGATGAGTCTCCTGTTTAAAGAAAATAAAACAAACAGAAGCCATCAACACTGTGCTTTCAAAGTTATTTAGAAATATGGATATTTTCCAGTGCAGTTTTGCTGTCTCAGCATAATTCTACACTCTGTGTGACTCGCAAGCAGGCTGAGATTTTGTTTCTGCAAGACTGCTGTTTATTACTAATGTCAGCAGATGGGCCAGTGTGGTTTCAGCCAGAACCTTCTCCATTCCATTTACATTCCCTCTGCATCACCTCCTACCTCGAGCTCTCAGTCTCAGATGTATTCCGAAGGACTTGGTTAAAGGACTGATAGTTAGCCTCAATTCAAAATAGGGTTTGCTTTGGGCCATGAGGGCAGAGACTTAATGTATCCAGAGTCAGTCTAACTCTTTCCAGCAGTGGCTCTGGAACATGATACTGCAGAGACTAAATAGTCCCCAGTGCAGTTAAGTGACTGTGGTTTATGTATTATCAAATATAAAATATTGGGTAGATGTTGTAGCAGAAATGGATTGACAGTAGGTACAGCAGTAACTTTCAGTCACCAATGGGTTGAGGTTTCCTTTAGCTGTTTTTTGGTGGGTGTTGTTGGTTGGTTGGTTTGGTTTTGAGGTTTTTTGGGGTTTGGGAGGATTTTTTGTTTGTATTGTGTTGTGTTTTTTGAAATGTGTCCTTTCATGTGTTTTCTTGTGTTAATTTCTTTTCGGAAATTACTTCAATAGGATGTAGTGAGGGACTCTAGAATACAACTAATACAACTGTCTCAAATCTGTAGTTAACCTATATCTAATAGACTGCTGTTGAAACAGGAAAAAAAAGTGTTTTAAGTATTTAATAGCTCAAAGTTAAATGGTTAAAATTTATCTTGCCAAGTATGAGTGTTCTTAAGTACTTCAAAGCTTTAATCTTCTGTTGAGGTTCACATTTTGGAGGTTGGTTTTAGAGAAGGAACAAAATTCCTTCAGAGTGGTGGTCTATTCTTAGTGTAATGAAGGATTCCTGTAATTTTTCTAGGGGTCGCCTCTGTTTGATCTTATCAAGCAGTCAAAAGAGCGAGAAGGTCAAGCTGATCAGCCTGAACCCACTTCTACTCTCAATATGCCTCTCCAGCATAACCACACTGCTGCAGACCTGTAAGTGAATGCCTGAGGTCTAGGAAAATGTGAAGTTGATATTACCCTTAATATTCAAATCCACCTGTATTCTGTTTTCCTACTTGTTAGGCTTGGCACTTAAGATTTGTTAAACCACTGTATTTGCAGATATTTATTATACATAAAACATTTAAATCAAATGCTGAAATATATTTTCCCCAGCCCTATCAAACTTGTAATTGTAAACTGTTACGTTGCTTGCCTAGGAATAAATAAGTCCCTGCATCAAATGTTGGGGATAACAGGTCACAATAGCAATTCCTTTCTTCTAATGGGGAAGAAGGAAGAGTTCCTGCAAATATTATTCATCTAGAATTGTTCCTTTATCCTGCGATGTTAAGTGCTTAATATGTGTTGAACCTCCAGCTATCTTTCTCCTGTGAAATCTCCTAAGAAGAAAGCATCTGGACCTCCTCTAAGTGCTGCTTCCACTCCAGATGCTCAGCCTGCTGTGATCCCCCAAACACAGAAACCACAGAAATCTACCTCCCTCTCTCTGTTCTACAAGAAAGGTTTGTTCCTTCTGCATGTGCTGACATTGCAAAGTTCTCTCTTGCTTTTATCCTTTTTGGGTTTTGGCACTCAGCATTTCTGAAAAGTTCATTGTAGGATCTGTAATGAACACCATGCAAACCTCTGGGAGAAAGGGCAGAATGGTGCCAACAGGTGGTTACTGTGTGCACTCTGCCCACTGTGAGTTTGAATTAAAAACTTACCTATCCTGGCTGTAAGAATGTCCATATGGGCTCAGAGGGCTCTGCCTTAGCGTCCTTTTCCCGGCAGTGACCATAAAGAGATGTCTTGCGAAGCTGAACAACTGGGCAGGCATGGATGGTGCTTCCCCTAAATGCCTTCCCAAGCTTTGACTTTGTCCAGCTGGGGTGGGTTTTGAACTTTTTGTGGCTGTGTCTGCTTAGTAACTCTCAGCAGATTCATGTTTCAGGTGCTTGTTCAGACTCTTTTTGAATTGGCATAGACATACATGTGCAGCATTGTTTGGTGTGGCCTTCCATGTGTCCACTCTCTCATGTGAAAACCTTTTCCATTTATTTTGAACTTGGCTTCTACTACCTTCTCTTGATGTGTGGTAGTTTTTTTTTGTTGGAGATGGTGAACAGTCCAATGCTGTCCCTCCTCAATTGCACTCCCTTCATTTTGTATGCTCCTGTTACAACAATTTCAGTTTATTTTTCTTTGTTTCTGAAGTGTATCTACTGGCCTATCGTCGACTCCACACCCTGTTCCTTCACCTTCTCTCCGAACATCCTGACCTGGAACCCTTAATCTGGACCCTCTTCCAGCACACCCTGCAAAATGAGTATGAGCTAATGAGAGACAGGCACCTGGACCAGGTAACATGAACAAAAAAGTTTAAAAAGGCTCTCCTGAACAAAATGTTCCTTGTATGTTCTTCAGCCATTAGAAGTTGTACTCTGAGTTTCTATTAATCTATTGATCACTGAAAGGAGGACTTAATTTAGACTGAAATCTGTCATCTCAGTTTTTTAAGCACTGGCAATTATTTAATACGGCACCTTCAAATACCATTTTCAGCTATCTTCAAAATAATGATGAGAGACCACAATTTCTAATAATTTACATTAAAATATAGTGATTTTCTTGGGAAAACAACATGTGTGGCTGATAAATATTTCATTATTCTACCCTAAAACTGCAGCATGTGGTATTGAGAAGATACTGTCAGCTCCAGTTAGTTGTTTGTCACATAGAAATGGAGGTAGCAGTAGCTGACTTATGTTCTGGAAGTTCTTATGAAGTTGAGTTGGCTGCTAGTTTATAGAGCACAATCCGTAATAGAAAGCTTATTTCTTAACTTGAAATGAAGAAGCTGAATTAATTTTCTGCATTTTCAGTTGTCTTGTCTTGTTTCTTTAATAGATCATGATGTGTTCCATGTATGGCATATGCAAAGTGAAGAATGTAGATCTTCGATTTAAAATAATAGTTTCAGCATACAAGGAGCTTTGCAACACAAATCAAGAGGTATGGAAGTTCTTAAATGTTACTCCTCCATAAAAATCTTACAAACTAATTATTTTCCTCTGAAATCAAAATAAAACAAACTACACTTGGACATACAAAAGAAAACTTCTGCTGCACTGCATTGCCATTTTATGGAGGAGAAAACTGACTAATACTAAGTATCTCTTTTAAACATCTTGCATAAATAGTTTGGTAACTCTCCTCAGAAAACAAATTTCTTTCCATCTTTTGAAAGATACTAAAAAAAGGTTTATGATTCTATTTGGAGTCTAGATAAAAATTTTCTGTCTAGAGCTAATAGGACTTTCAAAACCAACCCAAGTTCCTTTATGACTTGTCTAACTTCCATGGAGCATTAAGGGAAGAGAAGCAGATGACTTTCTAGTGAAGCTTTCAATAGAAACATGGTTTGATACCTAGTAGAGATGTATGGCTATATATCAAACAGCTGTGTATGTGTTAAAGTTGCAGGCTTAATTCTAACATGAAGAAGTTCCTTTCTTCACAGGAGTTTTAATGTACTGAAATTTTTGCACAGCACAGTAATGAAATCAATAGAAAAACCCTCACCGGTTAATGGAACTGTAGCATCCTTTCAGTAGCAGAATTTCTCACAGTGTATTTGTGGATCTTGGCTAAACTCCAGCTATTGTCTCCAAGCCTAGAGAACTATTTTATCCCCGTCAGGTCAGTAATGAGTTTTTTAGCCTTCCAAGGCACGCACAGTAGTCTAGACTTTTTGACACGTGTGTGTGAAAGCAAATTGTTCTTAAATTTGGAAAATGTTAGAACTGTGTTCCCACCAAGGGGCTGTGCCAGTTAATGAAGTAGGTGCTTGTACTGGTGCTCATACATGTTTGGAAAAGTCCCCAACAGTTCAGAGAAGTTACAATGGCTTGCATACAACCCATGTGCTATCCTAGCTCTTAATCTAACACAGACTTTGAGTGACTTTATGAGTCTGTCAAATGTAAAATTATCGTTCCGGGGTTTTTTTGTTTTTTTAAATCTGTGTATGATTTTCTCACCCTATGCAGACTTTCAAACGTGTTCTTATCCGGGAAGAACAGTATGACTCCATTATAGTCTTTTACAACTTAGTGTTTATGCAGAAGCTGAAAACAAACATTTTGCAGTATGCTTCCAGCAGGGTAAGCCATTAGCTCTGTTCCTTATTCAACAGACTAGAAATATACAGGCAATAAATCCTTATGATAATTTTATTATTTTTATAGCCTCCCACTCTGTCACCTATCCCACATATTCCTCGCAGTCCTTACCAGTTTTCCAACTCTCCTCGGCGTGTTCCTGCTGGCAATAACATCTACATCTCACCTCTGAAGAGCCCATACAAATTCTCTGATGGGTTTCAGTCACCCACAAAGATGACTCCAAGGTCTAGGTACGTTGTTGACAAGTACTTCTTTGACTAAATTTAAGGTATTTGAGGGATTTTAGTGGAAGAAAATTGGAAAACCTGCACAATCTAGTTTGTCAGCAGTCTGTGGCTATCATGCAATTTCTGGTTAATAGTTTTTGTCCTGTATTTGGAATCTTTATTCATCATTCAATGCTTTTCTGTTGTGCTCAAGGAGTTTTTTTGTTGGTTGTTTTTTTTCTTTTTTTTTTTTTTTACCTCCCACTTAAGAGGAGTTTCCTCACCTGGTTGCTTAAATGTTGTTGGCTTTGACCCTGCATCACTCCCAAAAAACACAGATGAGCTTTGTCAGCATGTTTAAAGGGAAAATACTTTTTTGCAACAAAATGTTCATTTAGCTGGCTGAACAGAACATTTTAAACTGTTGGTTTTAGTTCTTAGCAGATGAGGATGACAGCAAATGTACCAGTTTCCAGTGGCTTTTCAGGCTAGGATCAAGTGAGTCCCACTGTGCACAGAAGTTTAAATGTTATTGTGTATTTTAGGTTGATTAGCAAACACCTAAAGGCAAAGATAAGAGGATGATAGTCTGGGTACCCAGCACTGAAGGGTCTTCCTGCTCCTACGGGACAGACTATGGGGGCCTCTGATTCTTTCAAGCCACAATTTCATTTCTGTCTGTGTGATTCAGTTCATTTGGTGATTCAGCATTCACTGGCTCAAAGAGAAATGTCTCAACACAGTAAAGCACAGTATGGATTTGCACTGTTAATGCAGAGAGGGAGAGAGGAAGAGACCTTGTTAATGCGTTGTGCTAACCTGTGCAAATTAGTGGATGCTTCTGTTATTGTAAAATGTAGCTTCAACTTTTCTTCTTCATTTGGCAGAATTTTGGTGTCAATTGGAGAATCATTTGGGGTGAGTTTTAACGTTTTCAATGTCTGGTCTTAAATGCATATAACTTTTGGAGGAATGGGATAGCCTGCTCACATCTCTAGAGCTGGCCAGTGAGTGTGTCTGCTTTAATATAGTAATTATAGGGAAGTTCTGTTAACTCCTTTCAAATATCCAGACTTCATTTTTAAAATGTGTTGCGTTTTATTGTAGTTGCTTTGGCACAAGATAAGAGTTCTTAAAACTCCAGTGTTTTAGAACTTCTAATTTTTTGTGGATCATCTGGAAGTTGGAGTGGTTTCAGGATTTATTGGCAATTCTTTCCCTATTTTCTTGTCACTTCAGACTTCTGAAAAGTTTCAAAAAATAAACCAGATGTTGTGCAACAGTGAGTGCCAGCTGAAGCGCAGTGCAGAAGTAGGTGCTGCTGCCCCGAAGCCACTGAAGAGGCTGCGCTTTGATATAGAGGGGCAAGATGAGGCAGATGGAAGGTGAGAGATTGTCCTGGTCTTTTCAGAGATCTTGCATATATTTGGTTCCCAGGCTCTTCATCCTAACTTCTTCCTGATATCCTATCTTGTGTTAATTCGTGAGGTTTAGCAGCTGTATCAAAGAGAGATGGAAGCATGAAGCCCCTCAGTTACATGCTTCGATGTCAGAAGTCACTCCCCTTGATTTAAAGTTTAGGTTACGAGGGTAAAAAGTTGTTCTTATTAACTTAACCTTATGCTTTCTGTCTGCAGCAAACACCTACCCCAGGAGTCCAAGTTCCAACAAAAGCTTGCAGAAATGAGTGAGTATTACTTTTCTCATAATCTGCACAGCACTGAGTGCCTTGGGCCCACCCAGATGAAAACACTGCTCAACACCAATGTGATTTGGGTAGCTTGCTTAGCTTTTGTACATGCTGCATTTAATCTTGAAAATGCAGATTACAAAATGGAAATTTATGTACACAGGAAAACCATATATAGTGGTTTTGTTGCTTTGCTGTCTTTTATATTGAAACGTCTGAGACTGCTTTTTTCTTCTACTGTGGGTAAGCATTTCTTTCAGATCTTATGGGATCACTTTTCTGTTTCAAAATGAAACTCAAATCTAGCTCATGAAAAGCAAAACGGCCCCAACCCCCACATCTGAGTTGTATTTTCCACTCATGTAAAGGAGCACACTTGGCCTGGCCAGGCATTCTTACTCTATGGCAGAATCTGAGCTCTGCAGCTGAGCAGATGTGCCCATTAAAAACTCTTACCTTGCTCATCAAAATAGGTATGAGTGTGGATCCAGGCACCTCTCCTTTATTTTAAGATAGGGAAAATGTTTCAGTGTTTACTTATGGCAGAGGTTAAGAAGGAGAGTTCTGTCTCATGTCCAGTGGTGTTAGTGTGTGCCACTGGGGGGAAAAGGCATTCCTGGGCAGGCTGTCTCAGGGATGTGGGCAGTGCTCAGCCCACAGCATCCGCCTGGCTACAAGGCGAGATTCCCGGTGTGACACAAACCATCTGCCCTCCTTGAGGGTGGAAACAGACACAGTGAGGGGACAGGGACAATGAGAACTGGAGTGAACAGATGGAATGAATTTCGTAAGATCTGTAAGATGGAGCAAGAACGGCTGAAACAATCCAAAATTAGGTGTTTATCCTATAATGCGTGATTTGGTTCGTTTACAATAGAATGTACTTCTATTCCTTGTGTCATTACAAATTTTCCCAATAATCAGTCTGAAGTAATTATGAAGAAAATACCTCATTCTTTTTGTTTGTTGGGTTTTTTTGTAGCATCTACTCGAACAAGAATGCAAAAGCAGAAGCTCAATGATGGAAATGATACCTCAGCCAGTGAAGAAAAGTGAGATTCTTCCTCAGGACAAGGGGCTGCACCGCTGGCCCTCTTAAGATTGTTTTTGTTTTACAGCCTTCATTAATAGAGTTGCTTTTTTAGTTGCTTTTAATTCCAAACTGCTAGTTGAAAGCATTTGTACTTTTTAAATTGTTAAATGTTTTCCATGATACTTTGTCTTATGATGTAGCATACATACAATGTAAGCCACTGAATTTAATTTATATTTTTTTGAGGATTTTTAAAGTCTTGGAAAGTGTCTGAATTTCCTGTTGCAGCATTACTGATTTAAGCCAGTTCAGTCTTGTTGGATTGATTTTTTTATGTCTGAAGATTAAATGTTAGCTAGAATGATTTGAAATGCACTAATTTTGTTTCTTAGATTTGATTTTTAGATTTTCATCACTTGAAAATTTTGAAAATGGTGGGCCATTTACTGCAAAGATTTCTGTCTCTGGTCATAATTAGCACATCAAATTCCCATGAAATTAAACTGCAGAGCAGCTGGGGGCCTTGCAGAGTCGGGGCCTCACCTCAGGACTACAACCTGAATTCAAAGTGAACTCATTTCGCAGCCTTACTACTGAAACCAACACTTGGCATTTTGTAGTTTTGCTTCCCCAGCTCTCACCCCACTGTCACTTCAGAGGGGCAGGTACACTGTCCCTCAGTTTGAATTTCATGGAATGTGAATCCCACAGAGATTCACCCCAGAATGCTACAGAGAATATTCCCAGAAGCTGAAGTTTCTTCCCATATGCAGAGTAATTGATGTGCCCTTTCCTATCGTGGGAAATCTCAAGTATTTTTAAAAAAGCAAAACCAAACAAAACAACAAACCCAAACCATACCTGGTACACACAAGATTTCAAAATTCTAATGATGTAGAATTTTCTTGATTTCTTTGAATTTCCACCTAACTGTAGCCAAGCCAAACAGCTTGAGAAACAGCTGGAAGCTGAGTGTCTCCAGCTGGGTTCCAGGTAAGGGTAGCCTGCTCTCTAAAAGCACAGGGCATCTCCCATTGGCCTTACTGCAGCATCTGCAAATACCTGAACGTGGTAAACCCACGTTGGGAAAATCAATCTGCCTTACTTCACTGAAAAGGCAGTTAATTGAGCAACTTGTGAATTTTGCAACTAGCAAAAAAACCCAAACAAAACCATCCAATACTTTTTTCATCTTTTGTGTTTGTAAGTTATTGATTCAGATACTGGAACTTTCCTTGCCACAACAAAGTTTTGTAAAATACCCAATTAACAAAAGCACATGTTTTATTTACAATGGATTAAAACATAAGCAAATAAATTGTCTTGCTTTAAAATTACCCATTTTTATTAACTTTTGCAGCTACTTAAATTAGGAACGGGTACAGTAGAAAAGCATGGTGTTCATGACACAAATGTTTTAAACCAACATCTTCCAGGTAGCTTATTTACAGATTGCTTAGCTGATCCTAGAATACTTACAGTAGGAAGTTTTTTAAAGATCCATTCTTGTGTTAATTCAAAGCTAACCCTAGAACTACTAAAAATTACATGAGCAGCAAACTGATTGTAAATTAATTTTAAAATACTATTGAGGGTTTTTTTAGACTCAGTATGGCTTCAATTTTCCTACTGAAAAATGTACAGAAGTTTCCAGACTTCCATAAGTACCTTATGTTTATTTTCTCACTTTTTGCAGTTTTACAGACAGGATATATGTTAACATTGGGGTACACTGACTGTAAGCTCTGTTACAGCAGTCAAGACTCTTCCTTTGGCTAGAGGGATGATACAGTCCAGTATCTAAACAGCTTCATTATTTCTTTACTGTGACAATGTATTTTTTTTTTTTTTGTTCAAACAGACTGAAGGCTTTACATAAAATGTACAATATTATTTTATACAACTAATCAGTTTCTCTCCTTTCAAGATAAATAAAATAGCTTTTAAAGGATTTATAGTCAGTAATTTTCTTATATTCATATGGTACCTATGCAAATAAATGTGTATTGAAACTAATGGCTTTTTATTAGATATGGAAATCTTACTGTGTTTTACAGCACTCTTCTTAGAGTGAGACCTTGCTGTACTAAAAATGGCCTGGAAAATTGAAACTGTTCCAGGAAAAAAGAAAATTAGGAATCACAGCAGAAGTTGGACACAAAATATGATGGCCATTTTAGGTGCTTAACAACAAGCAGCCGTTCCTGTAGAAAGCCTAAGCCCTGGGTGTAAGATGAGGTCAGGTAAATTGCATCCTGGAAAGGCCTGTTCTATCCACTCGTGCTTAAGGGACTTTAATCTATTGGTTTGGCTGTGTAGCCATCTGAAGGTGGATGAGCTGACTCCCAGCCTCTTAATTTGATGTTTTATACCTTAAGATCTTCCTGCTGTCCACTGTTTCCAAATGCTGTTTGTTCTTATATGTCATAGGAATTTATTTCTTCCTCACTGCCTTTGCCTTCTTTGCAAGTGAAGAATTTTGTGCTTAGGTAGTGCTTGTGCAGAGGGGCTGCACTAAACAGCAGGTGCCTCACAGGTACTGGGACAGCTGCAGGGAACGTGTAAATGCACAATTTCAGGTACAGGAGCGGCTGCAGGAAGACATCTGTATCAAATGTGAAGCAGCTGGAGAAGATTATGGCTGTGTGATACCAGTGCACAGTACAAGCTGAAATATTTTAAAATGTAACAAGCTGGTCATAATGTGCATTTGCTTAAGAAATGATGATTGGTGTTCTGAGGACCATTTTATTAATAGCAATGTATTAAGTCACTAATAAGGCATAAGGGCATTGATACACTTGAGCAAATTCTCCAGCTTACAAATGTGTTATCTGGTGACAGTGATTTTCTGAAGAACACAAATAACCTTTAAAGTACCTCTGTGAAATATTAATCTGGTTTACTTTTCTCCCACACACAGTTAACTCAGTCTAGAAGCATCAAATTTTCTTCATTTTTACTGAAAAGAAAGGAAAAAATCCCACTCGTACTGTTTTAAATATTATGACATTTTTATTAATGGTCTATTAAACCGGGTAAGTTTGTAAAGAAACAAAAAATCATTTATGTTCAGGCTGTAAACTTTCTACATCATTGGGTGGTAGCCAATGAATCCTGCCTCTATGGGGCAAATAAATGCTTTGTTTTACAAGGAAAGCCCAGGGACATTGTTCAGATCATATAAAAACAGCAGTTTACATAGTTACCAAGCATTGTAACAAAACTCTACAGGTGTGTACTAGATGACAATGCAGTGCTGGCTTTTAGCTTCAGTAACTTAGGAGAACCTTTAAATGACCCTACCCATCTAATTTCTTTGTCTCTCCAGACTCCTTTCTGGAAAGTGGAACATTGCTCTTTATTTAAACCCCAGACACAGTTTATGCTTGACCATATTTTCACTTTTTAATAAATACCTTTTGCCTGTGGTATCCTAAAACAGAACAATACTTTATTAAGTATTTAACCTGCAAGATCCACAAACAAGGTGGTTGCAGACTATCTCACAACAGTAAAATGCATCCCTAATTTCTTCTGAAATGTCCCATGGTTGGGTTTCAAGCACATATTTACATCCATGCACACACATTTAACCACCTAAGCCAGTTAGGACTTTTTTTTTTGAACATTGACCTGAAAATGCATGCAACGAAAATTAAAAAACTAAATAAATAAATGTTTCTATGAATGTAACACTATTACATCCAGGTCAGCTGACAGAATAAAAGCCAATGCTGACACACTGGATCTTTAGACTCACCCTCACTCAGTCCAGAGATGCCTTTTCTCAAAATTACAGGCTTTGTCAATTATTCTGAAAGTGCAAGTAGGCTTTAATGTGTATGGTTAGTTGGAAGTTATGAGCAGCAAGGAAATAAATTGGAAAAAAAATGGCACTTGGTTATATTAAGCCAAAAATGCCTTGTTCCAAGCAGCATGCCATCTCAGCTGCAGTTAACTGTTCAACTACTTTATGAACTTGAGGCAATACTGGAGAGTGGTGTCCCTCTCCAGTGCTATCATTCCATGCAGTAGTGCCTCCAGGGAGCCAGATAAGGTTTCTTATCAGATGTTGAGTCAAAAACCCCTCATCATTTCACATTTATAGTTTTTTGTTTGATTCTTTTGAGTAAAACAGAAATGTGTGGAGAGACGTTTTGTACCACATGCTGTAGGAAAGCTGGAGTGACCACTGACAAGCCAGTACCAGGGGTGTAGGTGCCCAGCTGGTTCCATTTCCCAGTGAGACTGGATGTGTGCCAGTGTGATGCCATCGGAGCGTGACAGGGGCTGGTGCCAGCTGCTGCCCCAAGGCTGGGATGTGGTTGTACACCCTCATTCCATGGACTGCTACTCTTAAGGAAATGCTGGCAGGTGAATCTGGCATCCCAGGCTTAACCAGCGATATGCAGCCTTGGCTGACATAGAATTCCTCGTGTCCATGCTTTGGTATGACCAGGGCTGGGCTAGAGCACAGAGGGTTTGTGGTAAAGCTGTGCCCTACCAGGACCCTGTTTTACTGTCTGCAGTAACCTCTATCTGGGTGCTGGTGTCAAGTGCTTCTCAACACAAACTTACCAAAACTCATCTCCTCCCCCAGGAACGTTGTGGTTTTGATGAATCTGCATTATGTACTGGAAAGGTTTTGACCACTTCTGTTTGAATACAAAATACTGACACAGCTGCTAAGAACAGCCTTAATGCTGCTGGAGGAAGTCGTACTCATCACTGAGGGGGTGGCAGAATGTGCTTGTTAGCAGTAGATGATCCAGTATATTTCTAGTGAGAGTCTGAGGCAAATGTCTCAAACACAAGTAAATGTTTACCACAGCATTTTCCAAAATATTTGCTCATCACCCTCCTCCTAAGTAAATTCTGCTGCCTGTGTGCTTCACCTTTCCACTCACACCCACAGGGTCTGGGGTGAAGGGGGAGGGCACTACTCACTACTGCTTTTCTGCTCCTTTTCCTCCTACTCTTCCTCAAAGAACAGGATTGTTTGAGAAATGAGCCTCCAATATAGTAAGGAACAGCTATTTCTACCTTAGACATGAGGATGTGATAATTTAAGGGAATTAAGTTCTTAGCGACCACATTTGAGGATTAGAAAAAGTCATTGAAGGATGCTGTGGCACAGCAGGGACCTGCAGAAAGGTTGCATGACTACTTATATAATTAGTGTACTGAGCATGGCACCCAGCTTTTTGTCTTTCCCATAAAATACTGCAAAAGGCACTTGAAGTCACTTCACGCAGTCAGAACTTTAAGAGAAATTCTCAGGGTGAATTCATAGTTACCTGTTAGAAAATTGAAGTAAATGCTCCATGAGCTCCTCCCCACCTTCTGTAATGGGGCAGACCCCCCTCCGTGCAGCACTGGATGGGGTTTTCACCTTACCTCGCTGCAGCCAGTTAGAAATGAAGCATCTCCTCTACCTTAGCCACCGATGATCAGTGCTGGGAGAGAGGCGTATCCAGAGGGCACCTCCTCTCTCCTGAACAGCCCTGAAAGGAAAGTGGTATGGGCACCTCACAGCTCTGACCATAGGAGAATCTGAAACGCTGGACAAGGTGCCTTTATCACCATCTGGAATATAGTGTCAGTTCACTCTTATGAATTCAATTAATTTGAAGTTACCACTTCAAAATCACCCTTTTCTCCATTTTTCTGAAGTTGATCTGTCTGAGAGATAGTAAGACAGGAATAAATAAGCCTCAACCAGAACTTCCTTTTTTTGAAATCTTGTTTGGGTTTGTAACTAGGTGGTTTTCTTAGTAGCAAAACTCACAGCATGACAATTCACATCCAGACAAACTTGGTGAGTGCTTCCATTGGGGTGCCAGGGACCATGCCTGGTATAATGGAAAGGGAGATTCTTTTCATTCTGGCTAAAATATGAGACAGGTACTGGGAACTCAGAAGTGTAATACCCTGCTGAAGCTCCTCATAAATAAACTCCAAACAACCACCAAGTGAGACATATCCTCCTACAAATCAAAAAGCCTCTCACCCTAAAGAACTTATGTTGTTTTACCACACGTCCAGAAAAACAAGTGTGTATCTTCACTGAATTATAACCAGACAAAAAGAAGCCCACTATGGCATATTAACTGAGTTTTGAGACAAAAGGACACCATGGAAGTTTTAGCAGCAAACAGGTCACTGTCCCATAAAATCCAAACACAGACTGTTTAAAAAAAATTTAAAAATTAGACAGACTAGATAATGACAAGCTTAGTTTGCTTGAGAGGGAAAGGGTAGTTACTACATTAGATTTTTGTGTTAAATTCTGGCTGTTGGCAATCAACAGTCACCACACACCTACACTGTAGCCGTCCTTACAAAGCCAACGTTAGTGGACTTCCACACACTCCCTAAGCTGATGGACACCAAGACTTTCCTTCCAAAGCATTGCACATTCTGACCATGGAGAAGTTCTCCAAAGGAGAAGTATTTCCAGGAAGGAAGAGGACACGCTCTTCAGCTTGGTAGTAGTCAGACCTCAATTTCGGAATGCTCCCACTCTGCTGGCTTTGCTAATGAAGTTTTTCAGGAGGTCATGGTCCATTTCTGCAAAGCCTTGAGTTTGTGTAACAACAGTCAAATGGTTTATGCAAAATCTGAAGCAAAATTCTTCCAAGTCCTAGGAACAAATTGGAGTAATTTGTAACATGAATGATGGATAAATCCATTAACATAATTATTTTGTTTCAAATCTGTCATTTACTTAGCAGAGAATATACCAGATTGTTCACCCTTTTCTGATCCTTTTGATGAGATCCCAAATGACAGGATGAAATCTGTTCATACAAACTACTCAATAAAGCCAACTTGAAAAAACAGGAGTAGCCACCTAAATCAACTCTAGAACTCCATCACATTTACTAGAACTTATTACACATTCATTAGAAAAGTTATTAGTGGGTGAAACCATCAACTTGCCCCACACAGAACTACTAGAGCATCAATAACTCCTTTCTTTTCCTCCCTGCACTGCATTCGGTAGTGGTCCTGTGAAAAACAGCAGATATCCTAGTCATGCTGGAAATAAAAACAAAATATGATGCAAAATGCGATGATGCTTGCTGAACACAAACAGCATGTTAGGATACACGTGTCTTTCATGGCAAACCTAGAAATTGTATCCCTCTGTCTAATGGGATTCCCGGATAGCACAAAAGGTTCTGTCTTGTTCTGGTCTCACTGTAAGAGTACACTCAGCTATTGAGCACAGGATGGGTACAAGCCATACAACCACAACTGCACACCGCAGATTTTTCCCACCCAAACTCCTCACAACAGTGGCAATCCTTCTGTCCATACACTGGGTCAGTCTCCTTTAGTTGGGTCCTCTGCAACAACTTGCTCTGAAGGAAAATTCATTACCTTCTGCAGCCAGAGCCAGAGCCAGCAGCAAGGAAGTCAGAATTGATCCATAAACTATAAACTCTTCAAGGGTTACAGCAAAAAGAGTAACCCATGCCAATTTAATTCTATGTTAACTACACAAACATTGTAGCCTGGGATTAATAGTAGAAAGATACTCAGAAGACTACCTGTGCATTTCCTTTTGAAACCTTTTCCTTAGATTCCATGTTTCAAGATCTAATTAAAGCTTTAAATGAAGCACAAAATATCCTTAAAGAAGATATATGGTATAGGAAGTATCTCTCATCAACTACTGGGAAAGTAGAAACGGAATGAGAATAGCAGAAGCAAAAAACCAGAGGAAATAAAAAATGTAAACAGTCAAAGACAGTGACAGCTTAAGTTCCAGCAGACTTCTGAAATGGTACTGTCAGAACCTGAGCTGCTTTACAGTCAATGTGTGAACTTTTATGCTAACTAAAATGAACAGCACTTGCCTTTTCTGGTGCTGGTATGAAGAGGACCGACCATAGATTACAGAGAATCCTGGTCACTCATTTTGCAGTTTCAAGAAATACTGTCTTTTTTATTCTGTTTTATAGAAGATGGTTAGTCTAAAATTTGCTACAGAGTATATGAGAAATATGCTTTAAAGTAACTTGTAGCTGCAACTCTTTGTATTTTCTGAAGATAGG
Source organism: Corvus hawaiiensis (assembly GCF_020740725.1). Lineage (NCBI taxonomy): Eukaryota > Metazoa > Chordata > Aves > Passeriformes > Corvidae > Corvus > Corvus hawaiiensis. The sequence goes on along the minus strand of NC_063214.1, from coordinate 58,982,883 downwards.
AAAAAATATTTTCAAGCATTTTAAATCCTAACAATGCATACAGTAGTCAAGTCAGTCTTAATTTGTAATGTGAATGGCATATCACACACCACTATAATCTTTCACTTGCAGTCTTCACATTTATTGACAAAAAAAATTGAATTCTATCTTTTCAAACTTCCAAAATATGAGGCCTCTTTCATAATCCTTCTTTCGACAGTTTTCTACTGAAGTCCTGACACACTGCACGTGGTTCTCAAAACAGGAGTTACTATATTAATATAGTACACTGGAAGATCCTTAGCCAGAGGCTATCCCCATGTCTTTGATAAAGAAATCTTTGCTGCATTCCCCCAAAGCCATTCTACTCCATCCCTTTCTGAGCTGTGGGTGTAGGGAGGAGGGCAACAATGCACTCCCGAGTTTGGCACATGCTGCAGCCAGGGCAGGTGAACCAATTCATCATCTGACAATTGTGTTAAACTGTAACATGTTTTGAAAGAGTAAAATACTGAATCACAGAAGGAAGATAACACATATTTAGTTTTCCAGCCAATCCCTTTTACTATGTCTCAGTCATTATGAACTCTGGTACTTTGTCCAGACTAGGTTTACTACTTCACAACACACATAAACATATCTTTAACTACTCTTTAACTACTTCACCAGATGCAGATCAACTAAACATACTTCTGCTTTGAAGAATTCAAAAATGCTGAAAAGCTTGTATGAGGAGAAACTACAGAATAAAATTTTAATGAAAAATCTGCTGTTAAGAGAACCAAATCATTGGGTCATGCCTTCCTGTAGAGTCTTCCCTGCTATGCTGGGCTTGTACCAGCACAGCATACTGAAAGCACAGCTCGTCTTTGCCCCAGCTGTTCATGCCCTCTGTTTCTGACACCTGGGTTACAAATGCCTTGTAACTGGCAGCTGGTGATCTTACTATCTACTAATCCCTTGTTATCCCCTTTCAATGGACAGAACTCACCGACTTCCAGCCTCCCCTTTGCAACTCCTACACAAAATTATCTCCTATAGTTTGCTGTCTCCATACAGCACTGACTTTTGCAACATTTTTAACTCAGTGTTTGTTTCAGTCTCTTCCTTCTACTTGCCTCCCACACCTGAAAGGTATTTATAACAATGTCCCCATGACTAAAATACATAAGCAGACTTTTTGAATAATAAAACCCACCACATAGTTACTTCCACAATCATCACAGCACTAAGAAGATGAGAAAAGGAAAATATCTTTGAAAGTATTTGTTTACCCAAAAAGCACTGCTAACAGGCTGAGTGCTAGTGACACATTCCACAGTCAAGGGTGGACCACAGGATATGGGGATGACAGGATATGGGGAGAACATTAACAATAGGTGATTTGTTGTATGTCAGCACAATTCATTGAAAACAATACTGCAAAATGGATTTTTTTATATAAGCACAAGTGTAAATATGCAAGGACTTTATACGTAAATTTTCCCACTGCCTGTAAAAGTCAGTACCAGAGTGACTGTACCAGACACTGGCAGACAAAATGAGTGGGTGAGGAACTCAGGGACTGAAAGACAGGGCAAAATCCAAAGGCAGAGATGTAAATGGCAGTGAGAAATTTGCATGCCACACAACAAAGCAGGAAGCAGATTAAGAACCCTGACTCACAGGTGCAAGCCAAAAGACCAGGAAGAAAACACTAGTAACTGGGGGTTTTTCAATTTTTATTTTACAGCTTAGAAAGGGGAAAACAAATATCTGGAAAGCCAGAAAGGGAAATTACAGTAATCATGCCTTACCAGTTAAATACAGTCATGTTTACATTAGGCAGCTTAATTTCTCAGAAAACAACTGCTTACCTGAAGAGAAGTTCTTACCTGAGCTTCGTACTTGACAGCAGCAGAAAGAAGAGCAATGGCATTCTCTTCACAAATGCCTTGTTTGATCGTTTGCTGGCAAAGCTTTTTCAGTCTGTTTTCTCTATACAGTGTTGCCAAATCTAGCAGCCCTGTGAAAATTCATACAGCTTTAACTATTGTGGTGCAAAATATACAAGTGTCTCTTCAAATTAATCAACTACCCTTTTGTTTTAGGCTGAATTAATCAAAGACTTGCTCTGGTTTTTCCCCTAGCTGATGTGTGCATTTTTTAAGGTCCCCTACAGATGTATCAAAAAAGGAACCATTGTATTACTATGCAAGTGTTCTGTTCTCTTGTTCCCATTCTGGACATCAATTACATCCTCTTAAATTCATGCAGGGAAGAGCTCCCTTTTCGTTCAGGAACAAAAATCGCTATAGCTACTCAAACAAGAAAAGTTTCAGGATGGCATTAGTGCCTTTCTAAATAAAAGAAAGCTCTTTATAAGAGCAACAACGAGCTCTTTTTGAAAACTTTGCATCTTTGATCTCACTGCATGCCCACCACTCATTCTCCTTGGGCATGTTTCCTGCTACTGCATCCTTTCTTCCTGACACCTGCCAACCTCAAGATTTAAGAGCTAATGAAACCAAAATTAACAAGCCCTGCTTTCCTTACCCGGTAATGACACAGACTGAACTTTTCAAAAACAATAATCTAGAGTAATTTACATTTATGACAAATACCTATTGCATCTTCAGGAGGGAGCCTAATGTTGTCTGTATACAGGTATTCCAGGAAGGCTCGGTAAACAGGATAAGAAAATTCACTCATTTCTATAATTTCATCATCATTATTGAGTATGGAGCGAAAATGTTCACACCTACAAAACATGAACAAAGATTGTACACTGTAAAGAGTTAAGCTTGAAAGATGAGCTGCAGCAAGAAGTTGGTAAAAAAATATATCAGTCCTAACAGACTAAATACACAAGCAGAACCTCTAGCTACATGATTTCTTGCTTTGAACATCTTAATTTCTTTAAGCCTTATAAGGCTTATAAGCCTGATACATATAATTCAGAATTTTATTTGTTGTTAATATTTTATGGCAGGATCCATTTCTACTTACAATATCTATAAGGATTATCCATCTGGTTTTGATGCCATTTTCTTAATTACATTGTACATTAGCAATCAATTTTATTCCCTGTCTCGTAGCAGATAAAAGTTTACAATTAACTTAGATAATTCCGACATTTGACCCTGATTTCTCCAACACTACCTAATGAAGAGGGAAATCATTAATAGTTTTAAGATATCATTTATTCCAGTGTCAGAGTCCATACACAATTTAGCATTAATCATTATATTCAAGGATAAATTATTGAAAGCGAAGACACTCTCACTCAGATCTTTCATCACCTTTTTCTTACAAGTCTGAATACTTCTGTAACAGATACAAACAAGGACAAAGCACTGCCTTTGACAGCTGTAATCTGCAACTTGCAGTTCACAGTAATTTACAATGTACTGTAACATACTGTTCCCTAAAAAGCATCCTAACATTTGCACTGTTTTCAAAATTTTTGTTGATATAAATGAACATCACCACCTCTGATAACTTTTCCTATAAAAACCACAATTTAATTGTACCTTTTTGTACTACACTAATTTATAACTCTCCCACATCTAAATTTTCTCTTCTTTTACTCAAACTTTTCTATAAAAAGTAGGATGGTTTCCTTTTAATGTCTCTGAGACAAGACTACAACCTAAAGACAGTATCACTTAAATCCAAATGAAAAACAATTAACTAATCACTTAAGTTCTTCACATTTTACTGGTTATTGAAATAATTTTTTTTATCTTAGTATTTTGGGGCTTTTAGTAAAATAATGGAAACCCTTGTCAAATTCATAAAGAAATAAAAAGTCATTATCTAGCTTCTGCATATCTGTTACCACATTCTGGCATTGGGAGAAGCCAAAAAAACCTCATTGTTTTGCTTCCCAGAGCCTCATGTTAAGTAGTGGTGACCATGCTATCCATCCAGCGTGGATCAGACCTTGGGAATGGTCTGTGCCCCAATGGCACCACACAAAAGTCAGAGAGAAGGTGGTACACACTGATCCCTGAAAAAGTAATAAGTAAATGAAAATAAAAATTGGTTAGCACACATCCTCCAGCCTGAAAAGCATCTTGGAGTGACTCATCCTTTGGAGTGTCTCTCTCCCTGTTACCATCAGGGACAGCCCAGCCCAGTTCTGGCTGGCTGAATGCAGAGCTGATGAGTCCCACCCACACACTGGGATGTATCTGTTCCTGCAGGCAGCGCTGCCCTTGGGCTGCTCTCACTGAGCCGGGCGTTCCCGGACATTTCGCCACCACCGCCAGCCAATAACCACCAACAAGGGGATCCAGTTCAAGAACAGGAATAGGACAAGATGGAAAGCAGTCCTCATAAGCAGTAAAGAAAGGACTGGATAATGAAAAGGAACTTGTACCAGCACTGCTTTCATGACAGTGCTCTGGAAGAGGCCGAATGCTGCAAAATACCATTTTAAATACCCTGATCCTGTTGCATCATGACACTCAAACAAAATATTAATTTTACAGACTGTGCCTGATGCTTTATTATTCCTTCATAGTATTTTGGTAACACCATATATTTAAATCTATTTTAGAATTAGACATATTTCCTTCAGAGAATGCCACATAATCTGAGAAAGAGAGCAAGAAAAAAGAAGTAACAGAAAGCTACATACAGTCTGATTATCAGGAAAAAGAACCTCAGGAACATTTTGGGCATACACAAGATTTGATTTTGGTTTGGTGGTATCTGATAGAGAACACATGGCATTCCAAATGAAGAGGGTGGACTATAGGCATGAGTGTAATGTACAAGCAATGAAGCCAGTAAAGGGAAGACAAAAGTAATACAGGTAATCGATGCAGTAAGAGGAGAGCAGAAAAAACTCCAACAAAAAAAGAACAGGCAAGACTTAACAGGGAATTTCAATTTTACACAGTAATATACAAGAAATCACTAGTAGGACTCAGGAGCAAAAGTAGGAAGATGAGAGTGGTGATAAACTGAGTGAGATAGCCAAGCATTTTGAGAAAAAAATAGCAAAGAGAAAAAAATACTGTAACAATGAGGAGGACGAAGCAGAAGCAGTTGGCAAGGCAGAAGAGATCTAAAGCAGTGTCTCTAAAATATCCCAGTAGAAACCACATCAGCAGTAACAAATTAATCTCTCTGCATGTTAATAATAATGAGATCATTCTGTAGAACTGCTTATGTCAAATCTCACTGTAAAGTGGTTTTAACTTGCAAAAAGTTGTAAAAACAGAAAGAGAAGCCAGCTTAAAAGTCAAATTCACTGATAAGAGGGTTTAAAACAAGTAGAACAAGAAATCTGTCATAAAAGGAGAAAAAAGAATCTGGAGAGCACCTACAGAAGTTGCTGAAACAACTGAAGGGTCCTGTGGAAGGAAAGAAAGCCAAGAATAAACAGAACCCCCTCAAATCATTCTGGTGGAGGAAGCCAAACATATAAAGAAGGAAAAAAACTGATTCTAACTACTCGGAAGACAGCAGAAGTAAGTGAGCCTTTTCCTCAGCAGCAATAACCAAGGTTATTGGAAATCATGGTCAAGGCCATTTAGGCAGCACAAAGGAGGATAGATGTCAGATGGAGGGAAGTGATGGAAAGACAGGTAGTAGAGCAACATGTTTGATAATTACAAGGAGTGACAGAGAGTAACAGCAAAGAACAGCAGATGAATCCCTGACTCAGGGAAAAGGGAATTTGTAAGAATAAGTCAAGAATTTTCTTCAGTGATGACTCAGCACAGTGGACTACACTACACAGTTTAGTTTATACAATTTATACAGTTTGTTCCTTACCTAATTTTGAGAAGAACTTTATGAACATGAATGTATTTTCCATCCACTAGGAACTTCAGGTCTGCAGTTTCAGGGTTGTCAAATTCCTTCTTTAGTGACTGGGCTACTGTCAGATGGTCATCAGGCTCTAGAATAAATAGGGGACTTACTATAAAGTAGTAAGCAATACAAGTATCTCCCACTACAACATTCTGGGTATCTGTCAGCAATTAACACTCTTAATAAATACATCTCCTTAAGGCTAGTAAAACCCCCCAGCAGCCTGTGCATTCTGTGTGAGCCAGAAAAGCAAAGAAAGGACAGCTTTCTTCAGTTCTTTTTAGTTTCCTGCTCCAAGAAAATATCTCTATTAAAAAACCTGTAAATTCCACTCCTCTAACTCATCTATATCAGGCCAGAAAAAAAAAAGGTCTCAGAAGTTTACTGCTGCATCTGATAGAAAATAGTGTCAACCATTAATGAGTAAATTATCTCAAATTAAAACTGTTAGTTACTATAAGAGCCTCAAAAGATCAATTAAAAATCATAACAAAATTTTCTGAAATGCTCTCATGAGGAGACATTATATTACAGCAAAAATAAATCTATTACAGAAACAACTTGCTGGTTGCAGTGAAACTGCCCAGTGCAATATCCCTAAAAGGAAATACCAACACTTACAAGTCTATTCTAAAAGGATAGCTTTCCCTAGACTTAATGGTGTTAGAAGCATAGTGTGTCAATGTCTGCATATTCCTGTTTGTGTCATATATCTGTATATCCCACTGTGTACATAACATTTGCATTATAAAGTTACCAGACAGCTTTGAGAAGTCATTCATCATTTGCATACAAAATTTTACCTCCTGAACTGATCCAAATCTTCATCACATTCAGAGAACCATCTTCTTTAATACTACTAAAAAAATCAACAACCCCTTCCACCCCCAAATCTCATTCTTAACCATCACAACATTTTGTCTTCTTACCATATAAATACTCATTATAGGTTTATACAGATCTTGTGGGTCAGCAATTAGTTGTTCTCTACAGAAAATTACATAAATGCTAGGTCCTGTAACCTAGCAAGCTAGAAATTATAATAGTATTCAGCTGGAAATGGAAAGACCTTCTCCACAAGCTCTAGAAAAAGCTTAACCCACACACACACTTTGATACTGTTACACTTTGTTTAGCACAATCATTTTGCATTTCATTTAGAGAATGTCAGGTATACCCAATTTGGGTTGGTACAGGTAAAATGGATGGGGGAGAAAAATCCAATATAGTGGTAAGAAAAATGAAATATTTCTGAAACAATGATACTGTAAAATACTTTGTTTGTTTTTATTTTGTACAATATGTGGTTTATTTATTCAGACCTCTGCTATCCAAACAAGTAAGCATTTTAGCAACTAATGCAAAGCTGAAACTCTTCTTCAAAGTTAACTGGCAATCCAGATGTCCAAGATACATCTCCAGATGACTTCTACAGCCATGAGAGGAGAACTGAATATAGTGGGGTTCAGCTTAGAGGGAAACCACATGCTTTTATTTCACTGTTACAGCAGTGAAGGGGGAACCAGAGGAAGGGAATGAAGAGGCAGTTCACACTGACAAGGCACAAAGCCAAGAAAACTCCTTAGCAGCCTGTGCTAAGAATTGTATTAGAAATGTCCGAACTGCCACAAACATGGAGAGAATGGGAATGCCTGGGTGTGGAAGCACCAGAATAAAACAGAGAGGGCTGTAAGCATGGCAGATGTCCATGGCACCGAGGTCAGCAGATGTAAGATCCCAGGACACAGCTGTCTGAGGATTCTCACCACGCATACATCAGGTAACAAACAACAGTGAGTCAGTCCTGACAACTAGCCAAGGTGGGACAGGATGAAGAGGACAGTCACACTCAGCTCCTGGAGTGTGCAAAAAGGCACATCTGAAACCAGCACAGTCATCTAACTAAAAACAACCCAGGAGACATGATAAGGGCCTGATAGCCAGCATCCTATACCCTGTGTCATCACAAGGAACCCTGCTCAGAGCCCCTGAATAGTGCCGGGATGCTGAACAGACCACTTGGCACATATCAGAATGTGGCTTTTAAAGTGCATCTGAAACTTGTTTTGTTTAAAAATAAAAGTAACTTTTTCCTCCTGTAAGGCTTCACCTTATGCTTTGGTACAGCATTGCTGCAGTAGTGGTATTTCCAAAGGGACCAAGAAGTCATGGTCAAAAAAACCCCAAAAAGCCCCACAAACCCCCCGAGAACAACAACAAACAAACAAACAAAAACCACAACAAACCAAACCAACAAAAACAACAACAAAAATACCCCAACAAACCAAACAAAAAAACCCAGCAACACCCCAGCAACTTTATTAGAAACCATTATGGGATTAAATTGTAGCTGAAGAATGAGCTCTCTGGTAGCCAATGCTGTATACTTAACTCTTTCTAGTCAAGGCCAGCAAGACAGATCTTAATGCTAACCAAATATCTGAGATCCAGCAACTTGTCTCTTCAGAAGACCAGGTCATGATCACTTGTGATGAGATTGAGTGCTTGTGGCCAATTCAGAACACGGGAATTTGGGTCCCTCAATTCTTAGCAGTCTACTTAAGAGCATCAAAGAAAGCTTCAGAGTTCCTAAGGTTCTGCATGGCTTCCTCAAATCTCCAAATTAAAACTCAGCTTTTCCACCCAGAGCCACTGGACAGTCACATACAGAGGTTATACAAAAAAAGCCCCATCCCAAACCTAAGGCATTTCCCCATAGAAATAACCAACATCAATAAAATGGACAATTACTTAGCACTGCCATCAGGCTTTAGCAATTTTTTACAATTCCATATTACACTTACATATATGTAACATGTCACTAGGACTACACTTCCCCGTGTAAATTTTTGAGAGAAACTAAGTTTAGGCTTCAAACACACACAACTGTTTTATGAAGTAATGATTCTACTTAGAAGATGTCAGAAAAAGAAGTATTTCAGCTCACCTACGGAGAGCAGGCGCCACATGACGGCGGGGGTGGCGAAGCAGGCGAACACATCGTCAGTGCAGGCAAAGTGGGTGAGGTGGGGGAAGGTCACGGACTGGCCCCGGCACTGGCCCCACATGTACACCTGGCCACTCTGCGTCTTGGCAGCCGACGTGTGCGCAGAGTGGCAGGCTGCGATCTCTATAACTCTGAATTCACAAGCAAACAAAAGAATAAAAGCAGGTCACTCCCATTAAGAGCAAAATGCAGTGAATAATCTCACGGCCTCCTGTCTTCTGCTGGTGCAAGACATGCTTGTAAGCACACATGTAAGTAAGGATGCTTTCTGGTCATACATAGCAAAATTAAAAAGGGCTGGCAATGTTTCTTCAAAGAGAATGCACTCAAACTTTCTCTGTGGAAAAGCATCTTGGGAGCAAGCAGCCACGGTGGCAGTAGAGCCCTGTATCTGCTGCAGCACACTGCTGACCCCTCAGCCATCTCAAGCAAAGCTATGATGAGTTTCAAGTCTCTGAGTGTCCTTGGTGGTGCTGGACAGTGAGGTGAGTGGCTGCATTGAGCTGTAGAGAACAAATACTTGGAGAAGACGAAGAAGGAAATGAGGAGGCATTAAAAAAAAATTGCCTTTTGGCTTATAATTGAAAATTAATGAAAGCCTTTTTACTTATTGGTAACAGTTATAAACCAAAAAGTTAAACATACTTCATCTTCATCTTACTCATATAATTATTATTACTTACATGTAAAGGACTTTCATTTTTAAAATTAAATATTAGAACCAAACAGCACTTAAAGTTGCTTCTAAGTGTCTTTTAGCTAGGCTATGTCTCTAATTCTAAGGTTGATTTAGGACTTCAAAACTCCCACTGTGTACAGCATTACACAATCCACTGTTTTGCAGTCTGAACTACTGCTTGTTTACTTGTTTTCCAGCTGCCTGGGGATAATGGCAGGGTAACAACTTGTTTAAAGCTGTATGCACAAATCTTGCAGGCTTTATTGAGGCAAGATTTTCACTGGCACCAAGAATTCATATTCTGACCAACAAAAGGGAAAGGCAGCATGCAACATTAAAACTTGTATTAAAATCATTATTGTAACATTTTAACTGAGGCCTAAGTGTCTGGAAAAAACAAAATCAATGTTTTAAGCAAAACCACAAATAGACACAAAGAAGTAGCAATGTTCAAGATCAGGCCATGTCTCATCACCAGAGCAGCGATGCCACTTCCTCACAATGACGTGCTCAGACAGAGGGTTAAGAGGGACATCTCACTTTCCTTCTTATTCACAACAGGAGGCCAAAATCAAGACCTCTGATCATATACATACATGGCTTTACAATAGCAATAGAAATAACTGCCCCACTAACCCCTCGAGGACCCAGAGGAAAATATTAAACTTGCAAAAATCTAAGCTTAATTTTTAGGCAACAATGCTAAGAAAGAACTCCTCCCTTTCTCTCTCTCCTGGGTTATGAGCCAGATTTAATAGCAGAAAAAACACAAATTGCTGATGTCCACCCTTCACTACTTCTGAGTATGCTTCTCGTCAAACGTAGCACATTAAAATACAATTTATATTCACAGACAATAAAGCTTTTATTGTTGACTTCAAACAAACAATGAAACTACACCACTGAAGGGAAACTGCAATTAAGGCCTGTAAAGTACAGTGTGAGCCGAAGCAGAAAATAGCACATTCAGGCTCAGAATATCCAGTTTCTTTTTCACAGGGATGGTTATGGGGCAGATTCAAGCACTTTCAGTGAAAATTCTGTTCACATTTAGCAGATGAACCATTGCAAAAAATTATAGGCTCCTTCTCCCCAAAAAATAGATTAAAAATACCATAATTTTATGTAGTTCTTCTCAGAGCATGTCAACCAATGTCTGATTGCAAGACTGTAAGTATTACCTGTCCTTATCCACAATAACTGTTGTAGGGTAAGACTGGTTACTTTTATTCCCAGTACCTAACTGGCCGTATGAATTGGCTCCCCAGGCATATATCTGACCTTCATCTGTTAGCACTAATGTATGTGCATAGCCACAGGCAACCTATAAGGAATAATAAAAAGAAGAAAATCTCATTTTTATGTAATTGTAAGTTAATACAGATAGATGCATCTTATGCTATACGTCAATGCCATTGATTCTATACCAGTGTAAAAACTATAAATACAGGTGAGTTGATTACAAATGGAAGGAAATTAGATGAGGTGACTTTGAGGAAAAAATATACCAATGAGAAACCCTGGCAGATAATCTCAAGAGCAGAGCAAAAAGAATAGCTGGAAACTGAGAAAGAAGGAAAGCTTTATGACAAATACGAACAACATGCAGAAAAGTGAAGATTGCCTGCCTTGCATTGGCCTTGCTCCACGGGCAACCGCTCCAATATGAAGAGCTTACCACTGGAAAAACAGGTGGGGTCTCCCTGTCTGCTCCTCTCATCCCCGACTGACAGCCACACAGAACTGCCCCCTCCCTGTGCCAGCTCTAGTGCTCAGAGAACCCTCTGCTGACATAACTCCCCATCTCTGGAAGTGTTCAAGGCCAGGCTGGTCGAGGCCCTGAGCAACTCAGTCCAGTGGAAGGTGTCCCTGCCCATGACAGGGGGTGGAACTGGATGATTTTTAGGGGCCCTTCCAACCCAGGCCATTCTCTAAACTTACATCACTGGAAGAAAACTCTCACAGTAGGGTCTAAGGACCACACAAGGTAAGCAACAAGAGCAATCTGCCAGGAAAGAGAGGGAAGAGACAAAACTCTCCATTTTGATGGCAGCACACAACTGTGTCAACTCATAACCTCTAGCGGGAAACCCTCTTGGTCCTGCTGAGCTGCCTCCCCAGGTACCTCACATCAGATTGTTCAAAAGTCCACTTTACATATGCAGCACATGCCTCACATACAGACAGATACACAGTGGCAACACTACCAGCAACAGTCTTGCTCTGCAGGAGTTAGTGTAACTTAGTAGAGATAGATGGCTATCAAAAACCAATTTACATTGTTCAAAACTAGCTCACCTATCTTTATATGACCTGCAAAGCAGATCTACCATAACTACATATACCCCACTGACATCCATGAAGCATGTGATGTAATTTAAATTAAATAAACCTTTAAGTTATTTACTTAAAGAGAAAGATCTACAGCATGGTATTAATCAATATCAAGTAAATGAAGTGGATGGAAATAGAATCTAAGCCAAACTTGCTGGAGCACTCTCTAAATAGAAGAATAAATACAGGGGAACATAATACTCACTTTATTATATTACTATCCAACACCAGTTGCTACCAGCAAAGCTACTGTTTACATCCTAGGCACTGAATGTAAAATGATGTAATTAAATGAGTTTCTTTTAAAAGACTTTAAAAATCCACAGCTTCCCTGAGTAAATGCAATAAATACGATCCAAAGTTCAAAACACTCTTGCAAATTTTCACTGGGTTGCAAAACCAATGTTTGTATCATTTTCCTGACAGTATCCTCTTTTTTGCATAAATCAATGAAAGACTTCCAGTATCAGTCCTGCAGTCCATTTGCATACTTCTTATTAGCCAAAAGAAGTTATCAGTTTGCTAGTTACAGTGGTGGCAGCCCCACTATTTGGTAAAGTGCAATAACCTCCAAAGGTCAAGACTAACCATGGAATCATACCAAATGTTAGCCAAATGCAGTGGGAGGTAATTTGTTCAGACTCCAAACACCAGTAAGTCAGTGTGGCTGGAGTGCTGTTCTGAAAGGGAAATTCAGTCTGCAAGACAGACAAAATGCTAAACTGCGGCATTTTTCCAGAAAAGAAGGCAGGGTTAATGAAGAATGGAACATCCTAGAAAGACTGTTATCTACTAAAATAACAGGAATTTTTTTTTAAATTAATTTTCACAAGGGAGAAAAAAACCAAAACAAACATTTCTAATGGTCTAGTCCTCTTTAAGTAAAATCCTGACCTCATGGAAGTCAAAGGCAAAATTCCCACTGAACTCCACAGGGTCACAGTTTCTCCCCTGCTGGCGGAGGTCCATTTTAGGACACGTGTTTTTCATTCTGACGTCACTTGAAACAAAGGGCTACCTCCTTCAAAGGCAGCATATGCTGCCTATAGGACACTTGCAGAGGTTCCTAGAGGGTTTGAGGTGGAGCAGCACACACGTACCCGCTGCACACGAATGCCCTGCAGGGCTGCGATCCGGCACGGCGTGGGCTGGTTGCCGCTGCTGCCCAGCCCCAGCTGGCCATTCCCATTGTACCCCCAGACATAGACCTTAAAACAGAGACAGGGACTTTTAACTGGTTGCTACTATTCACTTCTTTTGAAAGCAATACAACTGCTTCAAAGTTTGAATAATAGTAATTTTCTTCAATCTTTCTCACCCCATATTTTAGTACTTTATATGTAGATACACAAAGACAATCACATATACCTACCTCTATAAACACATATATACACGTTTCTCTTTAAAATGCCAGTTACATGCTCATCTAGAATTCTAAACTTCCATACTCACGCTCTTTAAGAGTTAGATTATGTAGGACTACAATATTTTAATATGAAGAACAGAAATTCAGTGATTCATATGGCTGCCTGCCAGCACAGAGCAAATCCAGCATAATACTTCCCTTCTTCAAAGAGCTAATTTCTCATTCCAAAATCTTCTAACAGAAAACACACTAGAACAAGTATAAACTGGAAGCTATGCACAACAGTTTGAGTAGGCAGCTTTATGCCAGACATAAGAAAAAGGCAAAATACTGAGCTCTGGTAATTTCAGTGACGTATGTTCTACTGCAAACAGTCAATAGCTACTCAGTTCTAAACTCAAGTGTTTGGAGAAATGGAGCTAGCAAGGATGTATGCTGACCAATACCATCAGCTTATATGAACAAAATTAAGAACTCTACAACCTCCTTGTGTCTTTGCAAAGAGGACAAAAAAGTATGAGAGAGATTCAAGAGCTACTCCAGTACAACAAATATATGCAATGTACTTTTAGTTTCTTTGTTTTCTCTTAAGATGTGTGTATATGAGCACTGAAAATTAAAATATCATTCAGTGATTATTCTCACATTCACTGATTACTCTCACACACAACACTTAAGATTCTAGTATAGACAATAATTTATTTGTCTATGAATGCTAAAGACAGCAGTGGTATAAAAACAAAGGTTTTTATGAGCAGTATAAGCAGCTACCCCTGAGGGAGTCTGGAAAGGTAAACCTTCTTTCAGAATAATAGCTCATTACTACCAGGCTTGAAATTATCTACATGCCAAGTTATTATACAAAATAAAATTCAGTTCAAATATTCACTTAAAATTTCTTACCTCTCCATTTTCCACCACAGCCATAGAGCACATCTGTCCACAAGCTATATTAATTACTATTTTATTCTGCAGACAGCTGGTAACTCTTCGAGGAATTGGTTGATTTGCTGTTGAACCAGATCCAACCTGGCCCGAGTTATTATAACCCCATGTGTATACCTGTTGCAAAAGAATTGTCATCAAGGATGGCTTTATAATGTAGAGTTCAAAGTACATATTCAAGAGAGAAAAAAGCTGTATGCAGAAAAAATTTCATTTTGTATGTGCAAGTGGATGCATTGTTTTGCAGACCTAGGAAGACACATAGGTTTACAACTGAACTGTTTCTAACAAAAACATGCCAATCTAAGTATTTATATATTCCATTCTTTTATGTTCCTCCACACAAAGGCAAGAGGAAAGATGATGGCTGCAGTTAATGCTGGAAGAATCCATTGCTACTCTTCCAGAATCCAAAGTAGAATAGCTAAGTGGCACAAATGGCACCTCAAGGCAAATTCCAGGAAACTTTCTACTTTGGCAGGTAGAATTCCTTACAGTGAATGTGATTTATGTTAACATCAGCTTTAATGCCATTAAGCATTTAAAGTAGAGTATAGCATAGGAAGGAACTGGCTGCATAATTTGTTATTACAAGCAGATGCGGCACAAAATCAATGTTCTGCATGCACTTCAAAGCAGCTACACCCTAACAAGTTTCAATATTTTTGGAACATTTGTGTTGCATCAGCACTGTGAGGATTGCAAGAAGCAAGGTCTAATGCTACAGGTGCAGAGTGTTCTCCTGTTTCTCACATATGTGAATTCCACTAAGAGAAAACAGATATTTATTCTCACTACACTCACCTCTCCGTCAGATGTTAACACCATAGAATGGTGAGAGCCACATGCAACTTCAATGACTTTCTTGTTCACCAGGTTAGTAGAGACTTGACAGGGAATGAAACCATGATTTGTTGTACCATTGCCCAGCTGACTATAAGCATTATGACCCCATGTATACACTTCTCCTTCTACAAGAAAAATGTAAAGAGCTGGCTGAAAAATCTCTGTTTCTCCAATGAGTACACAACATAAAATTACAAACTAAAAAGTCAAATTCAATAACAATATGCATACTTAAGTGTCTAAATAGATACATGTCCTTTGGGGCTTTTCAGCCCATGGGTGTAACAATGCTACCTTCTCACAGTGTTGACCACAAATCCAAAAGGATAGTATCACCATAATCATAGTAAAGGAAAATGTATTTCTGCAAGAAAAGGGACGGTGCAATACAGAAGAGAAAAGGATGAAATGACGCTCAGAGTCCCCATTTAAATTTCTTTGTTACTGACAATTGATTAGAATTTTTGTCTATGCCCTGGCACTGCTTCCCATTTTGGAAAATTCAAATAATAAGTTTTCATTCCCTGACAATATGCATATTCCCTAAGAACTATAAAGGCAAAAAATGCTACACTAAACCAATACTTTTCTGTAAGAACTGGTTAAATCTAATTACTTTATCTTGTCAACAGCAATCAACCTTTTCTTCAGTTCACCAACATGTGAATACAAATTTCAGTAAACACATGAAACATACGGCACAGAAATATACAGCAAAGTGGAAATGACAATAATTAACACAAGAATTGTGTAACGTATCACAGCCCTCTAAAAGGCAAGTTAAAAAAGGCTATTAATGCAAATGGAGTTATGAAGAAAAATCATCAAGGATCAGTTCTGGATCTGCTCTTTGGCAGTACTTCATCATCAGGGTAAGGAGTATGAGTGTGTCAGTGAGATCTGCCAGCAACAGAGCTCAGAGGAATACAGATGCATACATTAAAAAAGCAAGTAGAATGGTCTGCCGTGAAGACTGGAGAAAATGATGGAACGCAACTGAATAGTAGTAACTGAAGTAGTAACAAGATCAAAGTAGGGTTTGAAAAACTTCTAAAAATAAAAAGCTGACATGTCATATTTGCCAATGAAAATACACTGGACTTAACAGTCCAGAATACTTATCTCAACTCTCTCTCACACATTATCAGCCCAGACTTTTCACACCTGCTGGATGAATTTAAGTGGACTCTCTGAAAAAACAATATTCAGATCATACTTTACCTTCTGTAGCAAGAACAACATGAGGGCCACTTCCATAACTCAGGCAGGCTATCTTTTTGCCACACAGGGAATCTAACCTCCTTGGTTCTATAGTGCTCTGCATGTCTCCTGTTCCCAAACAGCCACTGCAGTTCATGCCAAGCACAAAAACCTGTCATAAAAGAATCACAGACTCATAATTTAGGTTGCAATGGAAAACGTCCTCCAAAGGTCAACTAGTCCACCCTCATGCTCAGCAAAGATCTAAACAGATAGTTGACTCAAGGCCATGTCCAAAAGATTCTAGAACAGCTCCAAGGAAAACAAATCTTGCAACTCCTTCAGGATTTAACCCCTCTTACAGCAATTTTTTCCTAGTATTGAATCAGAACTTCCCATCTTGCAGTTTGTGTCCACAGCTTCTCATCCTGTCACTATGCACTTGCAACAAATGTCTAACTCCATCTTCTCTGTTCTGTGACAGTGGTAGGAAGCCTTTAATTTAAATTGAAAATGTTTCAGTAGCAAATGAAACAATCAGACATTTTTGCATGCAACTTTCTCTAGGTACTTTCTCTAGGTGTACTATCCTACTGCTGGCCTTCAGAATAACTTGATACATAACTGATTAAACATGTCATGTTCATACACACTCTTGGACAATTACCTCATCATTCTCAGTTGCATACAACACTTCATTACCAGCACTGCCAAATACACAGGCTTGGCGAATTAACTTGAGCTCTTCTGGGGAACAGAGAGAAAAGATCGGCCATTTCCCAACATCCAGCATCTTCAGGGCTGACAACAGTGTTGCCTCCAAGGCCTGGTATTATAAAAAATGCTATCAAATACTTGCACAGAGAGAAATGTATGCCTTTGCATAGTAAAAAATTAGATAAACACCACCACCTCCTTTTTCAGCCACAAACCAGTATTTTAATTCTACAATACTTGAAAGGAAGACATTAAATAAACAAACAAAATATATCATGATCTAGAAAGAAAGGATCTATATTAATGGAGAAAAGTACCATGTAAGAAGTTAAACGGTTGACTACATTCATACAACTTAAGTGCTATCTTACAGAATTCAATGTACAGGATTCCAATATAAAGTGTAAAGTCTATATGCAAAATTTGAAACCTGTGTCTTTTCCCCTGGTGCTACAATTGTTGTTAAAATAAGAAACCATAAAAGAAGTCTGCCCAAGAATACACTTACCTTTGAGAAATATGCATATTTGTTCTCATGTATGTATTTTTTCTACCTCCAACTCATACAAAGATGTGAATAAATTCTAGTTTGGAGTCAGAAGCATGTTATATCAGCCTTAAGAATTTTTCAATTAGTATCACTTACTATGAAAAAATATACACAAACATAACATTAGAAATCCAAAACTGAAACCCTAAATTAATCCTAAATTAAATTCTTTAGACAAATAGCAGTTAATCACACATTTCTTTATTATATACTTCTGAGGAGGGGAAAGAAGGATTGGCCATCTTCACAGGAAAAAAAGTTGTGGTTTTGATCACACCAGTCCTTTCCCCATCTCCTCACAGCAAATAACTGACCAACTTCAGCCAAATTGGCAAGTGAAAGGGAAGTAAGATTCTGCTGACACAATAGGCTTAGCAGCAGGCAGCTGGACAAACAGACATTATGTTATGAAATAAGTCAGTGAGCAAGTAGGTCCAAGCTAATCCTAGCAAATGCTGTTCTCTGTGACACATAGCAGGGTCATAAGGGACGAAGGACCAGAATCCATATGGAATCAGTCTTTGTTCATCTGCTGTTTGCAGAGTAATTTTTCTATGTCAAGAGGCTACCATTTATTCTACAGAGAATTTTAGGCCCTCTTAAGATATGGATAAATACTGAAAGCATCACAGACTACTCTTCCAACTGCATCAACAAAACTGCATCCCACTTCTGCTCATGACTGAAGAAGTCTGAGATTCAAAAAGACAGTCAGGATGTCCTTAAATTTTACAGATTCCTTTATTGGAATAACATATTGGTTTCTTTACAATGTGGGCTCTAAATTCCAAGTACTCAGTGGGTCAGAACCCATTCCTCTTAAATAGAAAAGTTGTTTTTCCTGTAACCTCACTCTACAAAGCATTCATGTCCTGCCCTCATAATTAACAGGTTAAAAAAACCCCTGAACTGTAGCATTTCTTAACACTAAAATAATACACTGAAAGAAAAAATCCCCAACTACTCTTATAAAAAGCACTCAAGGAAATACTTATGATACTGATCTTTTTTTAAAAAACAGAAAGAACCAAAACTTTATCAGACAAAAAAGTATCCATAATCTAAATTCTGTCTCTGGAATTATTACTTACACTCAACTCAGTAAGAGATATTCTTTCACCTTTCAAGACTTTCTCCCTTCATACACTTCTACATTATATTTTATTTCAAAAATATGAAAACCAGCTTGAACTCTTAGCCTACCAATATTTATATCCCATAAGTGACCAGTTCCCTCATTATATTGCACAAAGTCACGAAAGGCAGACTTAGACATGAATCTCAGATGCTGTATGAATATATTGTTCTTCTTATATTTTGTGGATGACTTAAGCGAGATTTCTTCTGCTAGTATCATTGCTTCTACCTATAGCTTTTGTTTTCTGTCCACCTTGAAAACTACTTGCATGTACTAAGCTACTGCTAAATGGAACCTTTTGAGCAGAGCAGTACAGAATTCTCAATACAAATCAACACTCTGACCTTGGCACTGACTCCTTGAGGAGGAGGTTCATCCTCCATATGGATTTGTATTTGTGTCCCCCTGCAGAGAGAGAACTGTGGTTAAAATCATCATATCATTTTGCTGCAACAATACTTTCTGAAACTATACACACTTAATATGAAGCCAGAACTATCTTCTTCTTTAGGGTGAGAAAACAAGAAATACAAAGCTCACTCAGTTTTGCTTTTATATACAATTGTACAATGATCAGTTAGGCAGACCCTGCTCTTCTGTATTCTTACCTAAAATACTAATCATTGGACAAAACATTTCTTTTAAAACAAGTAGGAAAATCAATCAGATTGTGATTGGAAAGAAAGATGTTTTATGAGCACCATACTCCAACGCCTTTTTATTGCAGTAAAAATAAATTGAAAACGTTGCTGACAGAATGCTTTAAGACATTTCTTTCAGCAAAGAAAAAGCACACCTCAGAGAATTCAATTTCTGGCTTAAGCTTTCAAATGCTCTTATTCCAGTTCCATTCTGAAACCAATGTTAGAAAAACATTTGTGTCTTTTCAGGTTTACTGAGACCTCCTAAAAAATTCATTCTACTTCAGAAAATATTGTCAGCTCTGTAAATTACCTGTATAATTTCTACAACGTACATTATCAATAGAAACAGATTTTCAGACCAGATGTTTCTTCACAAATATGCACAACTCTACTATCCTAAAATTATTGCCTAACATAAAGCCATGCAACTCTGTTTTCAATAAAACTACAAAAATGAGAAGCAGCTCTGAAGCTGTACAAGCCACTTTCACCGAACAATTATGGAAGTTGTACACATCATTTTCTTTGAGGTACATTGGTTCAGACACAGCTAAAAATCTGTTTACTTCTTACATAAAATTACATGTCTGTAAAATTCTGACTACAGGCAGAATAACATCCAACAGGCAGAATAACATCCAACAAACAAGTTACTGTTTCACTGAGTTAATTTTCAGAGTAATACCACACTAAAATAAGTATCAAATGTAGCTGCATGAAACTACCTTACTACTAAACATGTCTCTTATGTGAGACTTCACGCCATAAGACCTAATCCAATGACACAAAATACCTCAAATTAGTATGACTTAAGTATTATAAATGTTAATGATTCAACAAATACAATGTAATTTACTGAATAAACAAACAAAAATTATTTTCCTGAAACAAATGAAAACCTGAACAACTACTGCAGCTCGACCACTGAATATGCACAACTGTTAAGCTTAAGCTTCAACAAAACCCACAAATCTACACACACAGAGTGTATTTTATACACCTAGTTTGAGACTTTAAATGATGAATTCAGCTCCTGTGAAAGTCCACATTGACTTTGAGCTCAAGGCTCAAACACACAGCAAACTGAAATAACTAGAAGCTAAGCTATATTTCCCTTCAACTGGAAAAGACTCAAGGGCTGACTCAGTTGCCTCCACGTCAGCACCTGCTGCTATTTGAGATGACCTTGGGATCCCCGACACTGAACGGCGCTGGTGGAAACGATACAGGACCCATGGGATATCCATGTATCCATGCCAAGCTCGAGCAGCAGCTAAGAACTAAATGGCACCAGACAGTTCTGCCTGGGCAGCTGAGCAGAGCCCTGAATAAGCACACACAGCCATTTATCAAGCTTCACACCTTCATGGAAATGCGGCAACTTGCTGAACTCTTGCGGTTAAGCAGTTTCTTGTTTTCTTCAACATACTTGTTCAAACATCAAGAATGCAACCAGTTAATTTTGTGCACATTATCTCTCTTTGAAGTAGAAACAATATGCCTAATCAAGGCCTTTGCCTGTACTACTGAACTGGTCGGAAGCATTTAATTTCAAGTATGCCAGTAGTCCTACTGTGAAACTGATTATCGAGGCTATCCAATATTTTGCAGCATCCATTTCCAGCATTCCCTAGCAATGCTGACATATGTTACCCACTTCTTGGGCATCCTTAGCCTACACTCAGGCCCCCACGGGAATAATTACTAACTATGAATTTTCTAGGTTAAACAAATGTAGAATTCCGTATTTCCTTCCTCAAGCCACTTGATACAAATCCTGATACCCATGATTCTTCAGGTTCTAGTACTTCTCTTCAATTGCATCTGTTCAGACAAATGCATAGTTTGACTTTAAAAGCAGTTGATTTGTTAGTATAAAGATACATTAGGATCTAACCACCTCAGTTACCTAATAGAAGGTGCTCCACTTCACCACTTTTCAGATTCCGCACAATTTTGTTCCAGCTTTTCAAGAACAAAGATCAGTTACATGCCCTCACAACTCAAAAGTTAGAACATGCTTTATCTTATCTAAAACGACAAGAAAATTACCCTGCAAATGCATTTTCAATTTACACTGCAAACAAGGACACCTTATTTCTGAGCAACCCCATAGGAGCACATGGGGTGACTCAAATTATGCCAGTTTATTCTTTTATTCAAATTCATGTCTTCTAATAAAAGTACATACTGAGTGCCACATAGTTGTATCTGCAAAGCTGTTCTTTTTAAAAACCTGTAATTGATTTAAGAGTATATATCCACCTGGGGATCCCAAAAATAGACGGAAAAAAAATTAGGCCTGTTTAAGAACCATTCTTATCCATATACCTTTAAAATACTAGCAATGATTCATATTGGCCTACTTGCAAGAATTTTCCTCCAGAAAAATAACCGTTGTGAATACAGTCAAGCAAAGAAAAAACCAGTATTTTCATCAAAAAATGGAAAGACAAAAACCTGTATATTTGAGTAAATCAGGTACAGGAGAAAAACATATCCTAGTTATTTTAGATGACTTACTGGGTTTGTTCAGCTACTAAACCTTATAATACGTGCATAACTGCTAAAACCCCTTACTTAGAAATAGCTAGCCACTACATTTAAAAAAAAAATGCAATACTCACTTTAGAAAGTGAAAAGACAAGCAAGAAATATTTCTCATGCATGAAAACTTTTTATAATTTTCACTAGCTGTGTTTCCCCAAAAAATTCCCCAGTGCAACTCTAAAGGAGATAACACTATTGTAAACATCCATTTCTTGAGGACGTGCACAGCCTTTTGATACAAAAAATATTTATACCGAACTTCCACAAATCTCTTATCTGGAATCCAAGTACAATTAAGAATCTGGACAGCATACTCTGGCAGTCTGAGTTTTGGTTTTGGAAGCTGAAAGGCTTGACACTTATTTTGGTCCAGCCACAATAGGTCTTTGGGTAAGGCACACATGTTTCTGATAAGATTGAGTTAAGGAACATAAATACTAATCCTAATAGCCAAGCTCTATTAGCAGGCCAAGACCATTTAACCCTAAATATTTAAACAGGTTCACTGACTCATCTGAATGTAAACATTCTTGTAGATTCTCTCTCTAGGAACTTGGCAAGCAAACAAAAATTTTCAGAACTCCACTTAATACTTCCTCCCACTTAACTTGGGCATTTATGAATCTCATCTGCCAAATCAAAGGTCTGTCTGCAGCTTCTTCCCCAAGGACTCTAACCACAAGCTTAGGAAAGATTAGGAAGAAAGAGTCACAGAGAAAAGGGACTTGATGACACTTTTAGAAAAGGAACCTAATCTCCTCTGATATTCCTGATTTCTCAGCAGTTTCCTACCAGAATAGTCATGACATGATGCTGACTTGTCCAAGCAATTTTGCAGGAGAGATCAGATCAGCAATACTGCCAACATGTACTCCTATTGAACAGGTCACATTCCTTTCTAGGAAGACTCTTTTCAAAATTATCTTCCTTCTTCATGTACAGTGAGATGTCAGTACTACACCCAGTGCTGACAATAAATTGACAGAACTCAGCTTGTCATTCATTCTTCCACTGATGTGTCATTTTCCACTATCAAGAAATTGCAGACCTTCAGAAACAGTGAGTGGTTGTTCAAAAAACTTCTAACTCCAACTAAAGCATCATCTTCTCTCTTTCCCTTCTTGCTTTATGACACCAGACTCTGAATTCTTTGCTCCTGACACAAGTTCCACTGCGTGCCTATGCATTACAGAAGCAAATCAACACACAGTTTAGAGGCTAGATCCAAGAAACTCTTTATTGGCTCCATCTCCAGAGGCAAAACTTCAGTCAAAAGCATCTTGTCAGACACCACCTCTCTTCTGGCATGACATCCAGTTCCACCTGTTCCAGGTGGACATCCAGTTCCAGGGATGGACCTCCAGCATGACCCGACTGACATTTCCAGAGGTTCATATGCAGAATGCATATCCTAAGTGGTGGTAAGACAAGTGCTCATATTAAGTTTCTTAATTTTTCTTATTCCTACATCAGTTACTTTTTCCCCCTTAGAAATGAATATCATTGATATAGAATAGTGGATTGTTGACCAGCCAGAAAAAAGAGTGGAAGCAACTGGAAAAAGTCATCATCATACACCAGAAGGAAAATACTTAAAGCAGAAATAAAAAAATAATCCCAAATTCTTTTCTCATGCTACAAACCCTATAGTCAATCTGAAAAAATAACCCCACAGCTTTGGCTATCCATCTACTTGACTTAAAAAAAAAGATTTGAAGAAAGTGGCTGGCAACTACTAAGAAAGAGAAGCTATACAACAAACAAATGAAAGGCAGAAATACAAAGACAAGAAAATAGTAATGTTTATAAAAAAATTAAGCCTCCAGTAGACTTATTGAAATGTCAAAGTCAGCAGCTAAAAAAGCCTGCTAAGAAAATGTCAATCTAAACACATTTTCACTTAAAAGTATTTACACTTCTTTCTACACTTGCAAAAATACCTTTTGGAGGCAAACAAGTGTTTCAGATCATGGAAACAATGCAAGAACTACTTTCAGTGCTGCAGTCATTTTGACATAATTAGTGGTTTACTTCTCCAGTAAAAGGAAAAAAATAAAATGAGCATTATCTCCAGACCTTGAGATCATCAATAAAATAATCAAACATTTTGTCAGACAGTCTCCTGGGAACAAGATGTCATTCCTGCATCAAAATCTAACCTAATGTAATCTAATGTATCCTAAATCTAACCTGAGATGCTATAGAAAAGCATCTGTTCACAATTTTGATGTGGTTAATCCAAGATCTTCAGAAAATTAACTTGAGAAGTTCCTTCTCTTTGCTGAATTGTTAGCCAAGCTCTACATACACTTCATTTCCTGTAATCCATACAGACACACAAACAAAATACAACTGATGCAATTGTTGGCTCTTGCCTACTTTATATTCTACATAAAACTTCATTTACCATACAACTGATTTGGTAGAATTGAAAACTTATCTTCATTTTGACCTTCCAACATGAGAGGCCACGGAACCAGCTTTAGGGAAACAAAATTAATCCGAAGATTCAGTTTAAGAAAAGAAAACTTTCTTAAAAATACTGACTATGCAACAGAACAAAACAATTCAAAATAATGCAATAAATACACAAAAAACTCAGCTATTTTTTATAAATTTAAGAAATTGTAGTACAGGAAATATTGAAGCTTTAAGAACTTAAGAAGCACCAACAGGTCAGTTGTTCAGGATAAAACACGTACCAGCTTCAGATGTCAGGTGGCATTGTACCTGCATGTGGGAGCCTGACAAAGTCAGAATTTAACTAGGTATATACATCAAACACACATCTATATAAATGCATATCTAAAAATACTATAGATTATACACATACACACACCACAGGTATTATATACCTGGAGCTAAGAACTCTGATCTTTAAAACTCTTAATGCTGTCTGCGTACAAGGATAGTGCATGTTATGTAAGAGAGACAAAATGGTAAATAGAATGTGTATGTGAAAGAAAAGTTACCCCACTTCCTCTACCAGTAAATGACTGTTAAATACCCAAATGTACTGTTCCAGTCTTCTGATAGTGGAACTGCTGAACATTAAGTGGCAAGAGCATTGGATCAGACATAACACACAGAGGTTTCCCAATCCTTAAAAAATAATTAAGAGACAAAATCTCATTCTTTCAAGGTAAAAGTTTGAGCATCTAACATTAAGTCTACCCACTGCAGTAGCCTCCTCCAAACTGCAACATGATATGCATCACGATGCCAAGGCCATTTTACCTCAACTTTATCACTCATAGGTCTTATTTCTATTACTGTTTTCACTTACATGATTAAAGAAGCTTAAAAAAACAATTGTCTATAACTAACTCAGAATTACTTTTGCCAATTCTTACTGTGAAATTGACAATTTACCTCTTCATTTTCACTTTGCTTAACTATCCTTTTCCTAGTCTTTATTTCTAAAATCCTTTTTCATGGTTAGAAGTTGTTTTCAATAGACCTTTCTTAAAATTTTTTTGGATGTAAATTCCAAATGAATTCTACCTATGGCATAATACAGCTGTCTACCTTCTTTATTTCTAGGGCCCTCAGGACTCCTGTACAACCAACACCGCTAATTAATCCTCTTGATTTTTCCAAGTTTGCCCTTCTAAAACTAAGAATTTCAAACCTCTCTAGTCACCTATTTTATTTCTATTTATTTAATCTAATTAAAACTGTGATCCAAGACCCCAAGCTGACTAACGAACCGCCTTTTCCCAGAATTTTCACACTGCTTAATTGAGAGCAAGTCTAAAACAATTCAGTGCTTATTTGGCAAGTTTACAGCAGTTGCATGTAAGATCATCTGGATTACTGCATGTCTAAATGATGCCATCATCTATATCTGTTGGTTGTTCAGCCTGGAGAAGAAGAGGTTCCAGGAAGACCTCTCATTGTGGCCTTTTAGTACTTAAAGGGGGCTTATAAGAAAGAGGGAGAGTCACTTTTTACACAGGCAGATATTGATATGACACGGGGGAATAGCTTTAAACTGCAAGAGGACAGAATCAGATTAGATCCTAGGAAGCAATTCTTTACTCAGATGGTAGTGAGGGCACAAAGAGTTTGCCAAGAAAAGTTGTGGGTGCCTCGTCCCTGGCAGTGTTCAAAGCCACGGTATGGGGCCAGGCGCAACCTGGTCTAGTGAATGGCATTCCTGCCCATGGCAGGGATGTTGGAACCAGATGATCTTTAAGGTCCCTTCAAACCCAAATCATTCTGTGATTCTACAGTCTAAGAAAGAAATCCATCTGTGACATAATTCCTGAACAGCTTCTCTCAGTAAGCAATATTCTTATACAAATCCAACTCCCATGGTCTATAGCAGACATCATCAAAAGCTCTTATAATTTTCTTCTTTCAAAGAAGTGACTCTTTATCCACAGAATCTCTTTCTGCTATTTTACAGTCTGTCACATCATTCACATCCTGCATAATTCTGTCACATTTATTTCCTATACCAGGACAGTACTATCTCTTCTATCAACACTGAGCAGGATGATTGTTTCTAAATGTTTCCTTTACCCTGTTTTTGCTTTCACATCCTCCAACATGGAATCATAAAATGATTTGGGTTGGAAGGGACCTTAAAGATCATCTCATTCCAACCCCTACCATGAGCAGCGACACCTTCCACTAGACCAGGTTTCTCAGAGCTCCATCCAACATGGCCTTGAACACCTCCAGGGATGGGACATCCATAGTATCTCTGGGCAACCTGTTCCAGTACCTTCCCAATCACAGTGAAGACTTTTTCCTAACATCTGATGTACTCCCTTTCAATTTGAACCCGTTCCCCCTTGTCCTGTCACTACATTCTCTTGTAAATAGTCTTGCCCTATCTTTCCTGCAAGTTCCCTTCATGTACTGAAAGGCGCATCGATTCATCGGCCCAAATGGTTTCTGATGGTGCACAAGCATCACTTCCTACAGACCTTACCCCATTCATAACCTGAGTAAAACCTCTTTGCTGACTGTGCCTGATATTAGAATTTCACCTGCACAAGGAAACGCCACGAAATCCTCCCATCTCCCACACAATAAATAAACGGTGCTTGGTTTCCAAAGTATCCCTTGTTTTCCTTAAAACCGTAAGCGGTCGCCAAGCTCAGCTCGTCCGTAGTGCCGCCACCACCATCACACCTCTGCGCACCTGCGGGCAGCGCGCACCGCCACCACACAGATGAGAACTGACGGAAGTGGAGCACACACAGACAGACACACAGACACAGACAGACAGACACACCGCCGTCCCCGTTATCGGCCATTTACAGACCGGGTGCCTGAGAAACGAGGCCCCGGGGAGAGCAGCCCCAGCCCGGCCCAGCCCACGCAGCACGGGCGGCCGCGCCCTGTCCCAGCCCCGCTCCCCACTGACGGCCGCCCAGGGAAGGGAAGCACAAGGAAGGGGGGGAGCCAAGCCCCTTCCCTCCCCTTCCCACCCCCGTACTCCGCAGCTTACCTTCCTTCCCCGCAGGCGGCGGCGGCCCCGGCTCCTCCCCCCGCTCCAGGGAGCCAAGGGAAGATGCTGCCGCGCTCAGGCGCCTCCTCACCGCGGAGCCGGGGAGGGAGAGGGGAAGGGGAGGGAAGCGGCTGGCGCCTCCCAGGGATCCACCCACTGCAGCAGGATCCTGGAGAGCGGCGGCTGCTGTCCTCCCAGCCCGGCGGGGGTAGGGCTCCCCGGCAGAGGGGCAGTGCTGGCTGCCGGGGAGAGCTGCAGGAGAGGCAGGAGCACTCCCAGGGCCTGGCCCTTTGTGATGACATGGCTGCTTTGGGAAAATTCATGCTCCCCAATGCACGGAATCAAAGGATCACAGAATGGTTTGGCTTGGCAGGAACCTTAAAGACCATCCAGTTCCCTCCCCCCCACCATAGGCTGGGCTATCTTCCTCTAGACTAAGCGGCTCAGAGCCCCGTTCAGCCTGACCTTGCTGGATCTCAGATGAGTGTATAAGAATAATCATATACGTGATTATTTCAGCCAAGCAGACAGTGGTAGCAAAACCCAGTGGAAGCTGAAGCTATTAATTTTCAGACTGGAAGTAAAGCAAAGAGTAATTGTCCCCTAGAACAAGTTTCATCTTGGGCTGTGAGCTGTGTATTGATTCTTCAGTGCGTATTTTAAAACAATATGCATATTTTAAAACAATGTTTTTCTAGAAGTTATGCTCGATTTGGCTCACGGAAGTGCTATGTACTGCATCAGGCTGAAGGTCGCACTTAGAAGCAGTGGAACATGTGGTGTATTCGATCCTCTGAAACAAAATGCAGTTTGATACAGTGAAGCCCTTAAATCTAGAAGCAATAGATGTAGATCTCTGAGCAGAGAAAGTGCATTCTGGAACATTTAGCTTAAGGATTGAATTCAGTGAACAACAGCTGAATGCCAGAGAATGTAGAAGTGAAAAAGGCTAATTTAATTCATGAATGTGCCAAGACTGGAATCAACAGTAATTAAAAGGAAATTTGCATCCAGTAATTAGTATTTTTTAGACCAGCTATTAGGATGCTGCATATAATGCTACTATGCATTTTGATAGGGACGTTGAAAATGGGATATGGTGAATGAAGATGATCAATGATTTGAAAATAAGAGACAGAGGGATTATTTGTTTAGCTTATTGAAAACAGTTTAAAGGTAATTGCAGTTTATAGGTTCCTTACAATGAGAAAATATTAGGTACCAAATAGCGTTTTAATTTAATGGAAAGAAAAAAAGCCATTATAAGAAGCTGTGGAGAGAAATTAAAGCCTCAGGAGTTCAAACCAGAAATGGTGCACAAATTTCTGACAGTGAAAGTGGAAAGCGGCCTCCATTTTTTATGCCTTCAAGTGAAAACCTGATCCAGTTATTTCTGCCTTTTCTTACATGCCATTTGTTGAACTCCTGTCTCATTTTCTTCGTTTCATTTGAACTGTCCCTGGGTTGTTTTTCTTCTTTCCTAAATGCAATGCCAAATTTAGAACTCAGAAGCAATGAATGGAAAGGAATTGGAATGGAAAGGAATGCTCATTGCAGGGGGGTTGGACTAGATGACCTTTAAAGGTCCCTTCCAAAACAAAACTATTCTATGATTGTGTGATTCTAATATTTGCCTGTCTCATTTTACAAGCAGTTTGTAGGTCCTTCCAGTATTTCAGTTAATGACTAGGATGATATTCATTCCATTTTTGTTGGACATGAAGCCGGGAAGGACTGATGGTGCACGGCTAGGCTGTCTAATTTTAGTTTATACAGTAGCATCACATCATTGCAAAACAGGTAAACCTCATACTGGGGCATCCAAAAATAGTATCTTCAGACAGAAAAGAAACATTGCCAAGTTGTGAGAAAATGCTACTGCAAAGAGCAAGGAGAATTTTTGATCACTGCATGATCAGGAACAGAACTGAAGTAAAGGAGATTCAGCTTTGGCAAGAGGGAAAACTGCTCTCACAGTGATAATAAGGAAGTTGGGAATAGATTGCCCAGTGAGGTTGTAGTTTCCATGATTTGAAATTGTAGACCAAAAATAAAGTAACTTTTGTTGATCCTAATTCATGTAATGAAAATTTATCAGATGACCTGTTGAAGTACTTTCCACTTTTAGGATTATATCGTTACCTCCATTATAGTTTCCGTGTACAGGAAATGAAAAAAAAAAAAAATTGCAATAAAAGGTATAGAACCTGTAGTTAAAATAGGAACAAATAGCAGTTTTTAATCAAAACGAAGTGTCTTTCATATAAATGTTGATTAATAAAAAGATTATTTCACAATAACCTAATAATTCAAAATACTCGAGCAGTTTTAGTGGCTCAGTTCCCTTTAAAAAGCCATTAAGGTTCACTGTTCTTTTTTGCAGGGATGAAATATTTTAAGAATGGAATAACAGACTACAGGTTAGATATCACATGGCTGATAGAACAACAAGTCTAGGAAGAGCCATCTATTTTGCTTCTATATTCAGTAATGTCTGATAGGTTGATGCTGACAAGTCTTTGTTGATATTCAGATGCCATCTCTGTAGTGATTTTGTGATACTACCCATTATGTTTGCAACAAATCAGGATTTTTCTAGTTTTGAAAAATCATGATTATGGAAATGTAAATCTTCGTTCTTTTTATTTTAGGTAAGCATTTCAACAGATAATCTCTGGGTCCTCTTCACCTTGAGTATCATTCTTTTTATGCCTTCAATAGTAGTGGTTTTCAGCCTAATTAATCTTTTTTGATCTTTTCCAGATATTTTAACAGAAATACTGTTTGGCTATTAGTCTCAATGAGCAAAGAATTAAGGTTCCACTACCTCCATGATTACATTGCTTAGATTCTACCTATGAAAAATTTGCTTTAAATTATTTTTTAGTCTGTGAAATACAAACTTTAGTGATGTCCATGTAACTTCTGAAAACAGTTTTCTTTCAGAGTTACATCATACTATGTACACAGGAGAAAACAGGACAGAAGCTAGATCTGTGACTATTGCCATTTTCTATAAGCTCTGTCATTTAATTCCTTGCAAAGATGCTATTTCTAGCACCATAGATATTCTTTTTCCCACAAAAAATGTTACAGACAGGAAATGTTTTGGATAGTGTAAAAACATTTCCTGATAAACATTTTATCACAGCTTGATAACCATTTCCTGTTGGTAGGATTTGTTTTAACTATTGACATTTTGTTTGCTTTCTTGCTATAATTAACATACATATGGGATCTGGCTAAGTGAGCTCATCCTGTTAAACAAAGGTTTTGACAAATCACACATTTAATTATAATGTCATGCAAGATTTTATATTGTCCATTTCCCTTCATTTCAACTTCGTCTGGAGCAATAAATGAAGGAGCAGTAGGCGTGCAGCATTCTGGGAACTGGGAATTCCCAGAAGGGTGGGGGTTCCTCAATATTCCAAATAGAGCATTGTCTGCTGTGAGCTCAGTGATTTCAGTAAGCTTCCAAAATAACTTTAGATGAGAAGGTGGGACTTCATGGAGGATCTTGTAGTTTAATACAGACTTGGACTTGAATTGACCTGAAGAATACCAGAAGAAATTTGTCACTTTCTAAGGAGATTTAAAGTATTGTCCTTGCAAACTAATATTAAAAGGAGACTTCATTCAAGAACTGTACTCTATGAAAATACCTTTTCAGTCAGCAGAACCACTTTTGGCATTTTTGTAGCTACCTACTTACTTTATAAGTGGTAAGAGTATCACGTGCATACAGCTCAGTCTGGTTCTCAATCACACAAAGATTGGAGGCGTTTTTAGCTATGCCTCTACTAAACAGCAGATGGCCAGGACACAGCCTCTCTCCCTGCCTGGAGGCATAGCCTAGCTCATGACCATATTATTTAGGGCTGTATTCCCCTTAAGATCAGATTGGCCAATCAATACCATCTCAAATGGCCCTGGAGCTCCCCTGTGCTGTTTGTCTTCCTGTGGCCTTCAAACATATCTTACTTATGTCTGTGGGGTTTTTTATTCAGTCCATTGTATTTGAAAGTGGCTGTTTATTACCTTTTGTTTAAAAGTTTCAGCTCCACAGTTTTCTTTCCCACAGTTTTTTTTAAAAAAAAGCTAAATTAGGTCACTTGAATGAAAGCATGTAGTATTTGAGGGTGCAACACCTGCTGAGATAGCACTGAGGGAGTCTGTAGAGAGCAGACTTGGAGCAGGGTTATCCATAGAGCCCACTGGAAATGGTGTTTAGCATGCACTACCCTTGAACTACCCTAGTTGGCACAGGCCAAGTCTGCTGGGAAGTCAGCTAACCAGCAGTCTGAGTGATCAGAGGTCAAGTGGCCAGGCATGATGAGTTTAGGGAGTCTAAATAACACATTGTCTTAAGCTTTATTTCTGTTAGAAAAGTCAGAGGAAAGAAGAATCTGGAGGTCAAGTCTTTGGGAAAAGCCTACATGCATGGGGCTGAATTTGAAAAAAAGGAAAAAAAAAATATTGGTGTGTTGTGGATAGGTATATTTTGCATGCACATCCTGAATGTATTCTTGGAAAAATATCCAAGGAAACAATCTGAAAGGTGGTATCTTTTGGGGGTTTGTTTGTTTGTTTGCTTGCCTTTAATTAGACTGGAAGAGAGTGAATAAAGTATTCTTACAAGTAGTTGAGCCCAGTCGTGCAACCCAGTGCTGACTGCACAATCTATTCAGGCATCTGGAAGAAGGTGACATTGATGTAATCATATATCTCACTCACTGAGGATGACTGTGAAAACATGAAGTGTTTGTGGAACAGGAAAATGAACTCACAACCTTGATTTAGAATTCCAAAAGGAAACAAAAGTGGTTGCACTGGCTCCAGTAATAGTGAGGCTAAAGTAGATTGATTTTCTATTATTGGACTCTAGCAATAAATAAAAAGTAAGGCAAAGTGAATGCTTTTATGGATAGTGTATCACATCCATTATCATCATCTGCTTTCTGTGGAGCAGGCATCTTAGTAGCCATTACCTTTGACCCTCATGAATAAAGCAGTTTGCTGTACTAAAAATGTAAAATTTATGGCAGCATGTATTTGATGAGGTGCAACATTTTTCACTAAATTGCCTTTAGTTGTGTAACTGTGTTATTGAAAGACAAGGTAATTGCTAATTTTAAGCAAATTCTTTAGCATTGCTCTCAGATATCTTTCTGGCAAGGAACATATACAGTAACCTTGTAAGAGGTAATGACATGTCTCAGGTTTTGTGGGATTTATATTTCTTGATGCAAACAATTTAAAAACAGTCTGCATTTTTTTTTCATTGGAAGTAATTTGCAAGTCACTCTATGGGCTGTTGAAAAGATAAATAAAATCAAGCAATTGCTTTTTGGATATATGTTGAAAAGAATGGTACAGATGATAGAAGCATCCCATTTTATCAAAAGCCAAGAGCAATGTTATATTATTTATGATTGCTATCAAAATTTGAACTTATAAAATTAATTGTCAGAAGACTGTTCTTTTTCCTTTTCAATTTACAGCATTAATCCTAAGAGTAAAAAAAAAGTAATTTTCCTCCTGCAATTCAACTTTCAAAACTTTCCATTTTAAGATTCTGGAAGTGCTAAAACTGCATGAACAAGTGAAGGGAGAGCAATCAACTGAGATTCCTCACAAGAGTCTCCTGCTGAGAAATCTCAGAGCTCTGAATGTTCTAAGCCTAGGATAATACTTAAAGGAAGTTTCATATTTACCTACCCTGTTTTTTTCTAACTCACTGCCAGGGAACAGATTTCGATAGAAGGCCTGACCCTTTATGGCACTTTTCCCATTCTGTGTCCTCATGCAGAGGATGTTTAATTATGTGTCTAGCTTTTGAGATAACACTGATATGCACTTTTTACTTCCTGTGAGGAAATGCTCAATGCTTTCTGGGACTGGAGTATTTTTTTTGTGTTTTGTTTTTAATGGAAGCATTGTTGCTGTTTGTTGGTGTAAGTATTATTCTCTTTTAAGGTCAGAGGGACTGAAGATTTTTGACTAGTCTAAGAAATTCCATGTACGACCAGCCGGGCAGCCAGGCACTGAATCTAACATTGAAGGTGTCTTATATACTACTATACTAAAGCATACAGAAATAAATAGCTTTAAAAAGAAAGCATACTATAGATTCTGTAAAAATGTATTTTATTGCCATTAGCAGCATTGCAGTATTATACCATACACTCATTATAGAGTATGTACTCCATATATAGGTCTTGATACACTTAAAATGCTACACTAATTGTGACATAGCAGCTGTAAAGATGATTTACAGAGCACCACACAAGGGAAATAGATGGTTATGTTTATTAAACAGCAGCATCAAAAAATAAACTGAAAATTTGAAATGAAGATGAATCAAGCAACAGATCTGGGTCTGCTTGAGGAAGTGATCATATTTTGTTTTCCCCAAAGTGATGTGTAACCATTAGTTCTCAAAATACATGGGGAAAGGAAGATAAACAAGTTGCTCAGTGAAAAAAGCTGGAGCTATAAACTGGACACGGACAATTTGATCTCTCAGCTTCATTTGAAACATTCCTGAAACTGTTCATCTTTCCCAGTGACAGGAGTCTTTGGATCACCACAAGGTTTCAAAGTTCTTTTTTGTAGCCTAGGAAATAGCTCACACTGCACTTCACAGCTTTTTCGTGTATTTCTCTAAGTGCAAGTCATGGTGTGTGACAATTCATCAGTCACCCTGTCAGTTTCTCTTCCAATGGAGAAATGAAAAGTGTTCTAAAAAACGTGATGGAAACTGGCATTCAGGGGAGCTTTTGCTTTTCGGAGAGAAGTTGGAACAATAAAGAAGCCTTGCCAAAATGATAATTTTGTCCTAATTCTAATATCAAAAACCTTTAATCTAAGTAAAATTAATTTATTGAAGTCATAGATACAAACTGTGCTTTACAGTTTAACAATGGAACAGAATAGTTAATCTCAAATTCTTGATTTGCATGGGAAATGAGTTACATTTTTTTTTGTTCCACTTAACTTGTTTGTCTTTAAGGGCCATGGTTTTTCTCTTTTATTACTGCTGCACATTTATACACCACATGTTCAACAGTATTCCTTCCCTTCTCTTTCCTCAACCCCCTACCTTTCCTTTATTGTAGTCTTCTTGAAAATCTCACAGATGGGGTAAAATGGCTTCAATTGAATCTTGCCTCTGGCCTGGTAATTAAATGGCCAAAGCAGGGTTCTGACCACCTGACTATAATATAAAACCCACTTGTTAAAAACAATAGCTGCAGAAGTCCAGGAAGCACTTTTGATATATAAATTGCATTCTTCAGAAGAGCGCTTAGCCCAGACCTGTAATTAAGCACCAAAACAGAATTACCGCTTCAGATGTCACTCTTCTTTGCTACTTCCTCTGGGTCTGGGCATCATGCATAAGCACTGCTGTATGGTATAAACAAGTCTTGGGGTCAAGGCTGGGGTGTAGGGTATGCCCAGCAATACTGGGGCATACAGCTCTTCCAAGCCAATGTTCAAGGAATACGAATGATGGTCAATTCCACTTCTTTCAGTACTGGAGGTCACATGGTTTTGTGTTCACCACAACTATACCTGTGGTCAGTGGTGTTCTCTCTTTCATTGTTTTGAGATAAAGACACAAGGGTCCCAACTGGTCCTGACTATT
Organism: Corvus hawaiiensis; assembly: GCF_020740725.1. Lineage (NCBI taxonomy): Eukaryota > Metazoa > Chordata > Aves > Passeriformes > Corvidae > Corvus > Corvus hawaiiensis. The sequence continues at coordinate 58,948,005 of NC_063214.1, read as the reverse complement.
CAAGAAATGTCTGAATTGGAATCCTCTGGAAGAAGTCTAATCACCCTAAGTAACTTACCTTGCATCAGTGGATCGGTATTTCTTGTTATCTAAAACATTAAGATCCTACAATGTTAAACATCCTTGCTGTGAACTATTTCCTCTCTCTTCCTTTTCAAATCCAATACAGAGATTAAACTACAAAATGCATTGATCAAAGTCACAAAGGGTTTCAGGTGCAGCCAGGAAGGTAACAAGGCCTCCCAGGGAAGAGTTCAATGCCTTAAGTACAGCTTGTTCAGTCTTTCCTTTTTTTTCCTAACTTCAGAGAAGAGTTATCAACATTTGGTGCACTGCTTTTTTATGTAGATGTTGGTTCTACATAAAATTTGTAAAAAAGTTAGCATTTGGATAATGGATCCAATCAGCTTAGCACTGAAATCCTTAAAAACTCCTGCATGGATCACTTTCAGAAGTTCACCTCTTAGATATGCATTCCACTGGCTCCATTTTCAAAGGGCAGACTTGTGTCACCACTCCATGCCCACACCTTGCTTATCTGTAAATCAGGTCTACCATCATTAAAGGTATTCTATTCATGTGAAGGACACACTTTAATGACAGAACAACCTTTTAGCCCACAGCCCACTGAATAATTTAATGGGAGCAGATTAAAAAACCAACCAAACAAAACTAAATTACATTTTTAAAATATGTGTATAAAATCTAGCATGTGCAACCAGATGGTAGGACTCCAGCTGCCAGGTAACTGGGTACAACATCATGGTTTATGTTAGCCCTGAAGTTACTTAACCCCATCAGATAGAAACAGTTCCCTCCAGGAACATCAGGATGCAGCTGGATCACATGTTGATTTGCTCTTTCCCATAAGTCCCATGGTCTGGATGGATGAGCTGCAGCAGGATCAAGTGTAAAAGTGTAAAGATCTCATTTGGAGGAGAGGAGATAAGCAGCAGAGCTGTGCCCCACTTTAGCTGCTTGCTCTAACCACTGCCACCAGGCTCTTCTGGGCACGATCCTTGTAGCAGATGGAAAGAATGTGAGGAGAAAGGCTCTCTTGGACAATGACCACTAGCCAGGAGATGCTGGAACTTTGTGTATTCAGCTAGAGAAACTCTCTAATGAGACCAGTTCCCTCCCTGAGGAGCCTTCTCTTTCCCCAGGCAAGGAGAAGAATGGTTTTTGAACTTCAGTAACTTCTCAAAGTGCACAAAGGCCTAATTTCTCAAAGACTTGACTGTATGTCCTGACCTGAGTCCACATGCCATTTCCAGATCTGTACACCTGTGCATCCAATGGCTTTCTCTCAATTGACATCTGGGCCAGTGCAGATTCCAGACCGGAGCTGTGTAATTGCACCTGAGAGAAGGAGGTCTGACTGTGAGCAGTGTAGGGCAGTACAGGCTGGAGACCTCTTTCCTGGTGTCAGGGAGCCAGATATCGTTCATCTTTCATGTCCAGTGCTACTTCCCTTTTGAGATAAGATGGACCAAGCAAACCCAAAGAATCCCTGAAATGACCATCTGGAACTGTGCCCAGCACACAAGTCTTTTCTTATCCCTGTGAATGCTGGTCAGGATGCAAAGCCAAATGAGAACCTAGGCCTTTCAACAGGGCCAGTATCCAGCAGGGCTCACTTCCCCAGGACACTCATGTCTGAGGCTGGGCAATGGCTTTTTGGCAGGTTTCATAACAATGTGGAATCAGGAACCGACATTCCATCCAGGTCCCAGCTTCAGTACTTAAGTCCTCTGAGGTTCTCCTCAGAGAAGTGCTTGTCACTCCTTCCCATGCATCATTAATGGAAGCACTACAGTTTTATGTTTCTGCCACGATTCTTTAACTAGCCAAGAATAAAACACAATTACATCAGCATTGCGGGATTTGCTAAGTAAACCAAAAAATATTAAGATGCCATCTATTTTGCTAGACAGATTTAAGGGAGCACATCAGTAAGTAGAGAATAGACTTGCCTTTAGCACATTTTCAAAAGATTTTTTGTTTGTTTTGGAACTGCTTGTCCATAAAAATGCAACAACTGCCCCTCACACACCTGTCCAAAAAAAGCCTGTACCTGAATTAGGAAAAAGGAATATGCTGTTAATGGAGAAACACAGTAACATTGCAAGCTGTGATTGGTATTGTTGCTGTAAGAGAAGTTTGCTCTGGAAAATCACATATTAAGTATTACTACAACCACATAAAAATTTCAAGTAAAAAGCATCTCTAAGTCATTAATCAGATCTGTGATATGCTGAGTGCCATTTATTGCCAGAATATAAGTTCTGATCACCTCAGAATTGTGGCCTCTCGAACATTTTTGGGGACATAGGTAGAACATACTTGAAGAATAAATTTGGATTAAGAAGCTTAGGCACAATGTATTTCTGGTACCTAATGCTCAAGGTTCAGGGGAGCACACCAAACCACAGCCTCTCAAAGTCTTAAAAAACCCACTTAAAGATCTCTTTAAGTTTCTCCTGCAAGCCCAAAGCTTAAAGCATTTCTTAAGCCTCTCCCTGAACATCTACACTTCTCTCATCCAAATTTAAGGCTTCTTATGTGTCTCAACTAACCTGGCTGACAGCAGAGCCAGTGTTCCTCCAGGAAAGACCATGGAGTGGTTTGTTGCTCAGCCATGTGATCCAAGATGCTTTGGAGAGGTCAGGCACAGCAGGGTTGGTCTGTAGGGCTGACAGATACCTTGAGAACCTTGTGACAAAGAGGTATGGTTTCACCTGGACATACAGTTTAGGCTGCCTCAGAACACTTCCACAGGCTTTTTGGGAGCAAGCAGCAAATCCAGCCCCAAGGTAGTTCAAGTTCGTTTTTGCAGAGCAGTGCTGAATAATGAGGTAGGATATAGCTCCCCTCATCATTTTGATGATGCTCACAGTGGACTCCAGAGTGTCTTGCTACTTCTCTCCCCACACCCATCATGTTTAACACAGCTTTGAATCACCCCAGTGCTTATCAGGTTGCAATACAAATGCAATTGCATGAGTACTACTGGAATTATGTGGGTACAAGCAGCAGAACTGAAGAATAAGGGTACTTAGGTTGAATATTGAAGATTATTTTAATGCTTTGCTTTCAGACCATGAACAGGATTATATAACCTGATTGTCAACATTTTCAAGATGATTTAGTGAGCAAGGAAGTCCTTCGGGGCTTCCATTCTGTGGTCATAGGATCACCTTACTTCATGCATGACTGTGACCTGTAGGGTGGCCATTCTGCAGCTGCTGGTGGTGCTCCAGTGTAGCATCCTACACACTGTACACAGACACCATGGAGCAGATAGCTCAGAAGAGGAACAGCGCTGAATGTGACTCCATCATAATTACATTCCTTATCATCCTGACCTATGTTATTCTTCCAAATGGAGCCAGTCAAGCTGCTTCAGCCATGAAAAACAACAGTAACAATCAGGAGAAACTCAAAAGCCAGAAGTTATCATGAGCAAATTGCACTGAATAAACAAAGAAAACATCAGCTTTACTTCGAATGTGTAACCTGATGCCTATGGTTGTCTTGTCTCTACCACAGCCTACTTTTCAAGTCTTCTGAATACTTTTGCAAAGGCAATTCCAAAAAAACCTTTAGGCCAGTGGAGTCATGTACAGTTCTCTATAAAAGCATAAAGGAAGGAAGAATGAAGCCCAGCGGTCTCTTTTACATTATAATGACAGCAAGTCAGCCATAGAAGATAGTCCACATATCTCAAATCCCTGGCAGTCCTTCCTGGTAACCACCATTTCATGTCTGTTTAAAAGTCCCCTGTGCACCTTCCCTTACAGAAATTGTTCAGGGGAAGGAATATTTGCCCTCTGGTTCAGTGCTTTGGTGTTGCCAGGACACAGGTCCATGCAAACAAACTTTAAGCTCTTTAGGGCCAAGCAGTAATTATCCAGCTTTGCCAGCTGACTGGTTGACTTGCTGCCAGGGGACTGAAGCAAGGCTGGAGACTTCTAAGCATATTGCCTGACAAGTGACAGAACATGCAGCGGGGATAAGGGTACAGATTAGCATGGTTCAGTGGACAGAGAAAGAAGCAAAGTAGATATTTATTCATTGGGTTCAAGCTTCATTTAGGGAATGCCATCCAAAATTTCAAGAGAAGTTTCTCCTAGCTCCAGTTTGCCAAAAGTATTTCCTTAGTGTATTTTTGTCCCCTTCAGGGGCTTCATATACAGGGAATTGTTCTTCAGAATCTCTTTCTTTGGCTTTTGTTCCCCCTTAGTGGAATTTCTTTCTAAAGAAGGGCTAAGGTTACAATCCTATCTAAACTGGTTCTCTTCTATCCTCTACCCAATCTTCTAGAAAGCTTTAACTTCTTCTGCCTGTTTCTTTCAATCCAAATGGCTAATCAAACCTGAAATTTAACTGAGAAAAATCAGTTACAGTGAAGCAAAAAACTAATATTGGTTTGCTTTTGTAAGTTCTAAATTAGGGATGCAGCTTAACTTCAGTATCACAACCTAAATTAAGGAAGCTTTAAATTATATTTGAAGCTTCAGTTTGTTCATTGCTCTGCTTGAGCAACAGGAATCTTGATAGGATAGAGTTCTATGAAGCAAGGTAGTTAGGAATTAATATATAAAGCAAAATGTGCTGTTCAAATCATACATTAGTCTTCCCAGCACACACATGCTTACTCTATGGGAAAATGTTTCAGAGACAGGCAAAAAATACATAAGCAAATATATGTGAGGAATGCCAGGCTAAAAGTGAGTCTTTTTATAACGTAGGATATCAAGAGGAATCTGGCTCGATTCTCTGAAAGCAAGAGGCCTCACAGAGGTGTAGATGACTTCCCTTTTTAATGAATCTAAAGTATTCCTTCCTTCATGCTGTGAAATGCCAGGATCTCTTAAGGAGGGACTGGAGTTCACAGTTACATGAGCTGAGGGCAATGTTTGTATTCCTCAGCGGGGCCAGATCCAGTCCCCACACAAGCAGATATCATGGGTAGGAGCATCCTTCCTACCTTTAGATATCCACAGGGTAGGCCTATACAATCACCCATTAATCCTTCTTAATCAGTGAAGAACAATCCCCATTTTGAGGGATGATTTACTGCAGGAACTCATGCCTTGTGATGAACAAATCAATATGATTGTGCAGAAGTTTCTTATTGTTTAAGATACCCCCTGTGTTCACACATCTCACAACTTTGACATAATACCTTACCTATACACTTTGCTTACCTATACATTCTACCTACCTATATATTTCACTTGCTTATCTTATACTAATTATACATAATACAGTGCTTATACATTTTCTTACTTACTTATACTTTTTACCACTTCTACATAACACAGTACTTATACATTTTATCTACTTATACATTTTGCAACTGCTGTGCATGAGATTTCACATCGCTTGATTGGTTTCTGTATCTTATCCACAAGCTCCACACACACTTTTCTGATAATATGATTGGTTTTAATCTAGTGCAGCACAGTCCTTTTTTATCTACTCCTTGCTGTCTTGGTATTTAGTTTTTCAGCTTCTTCTTTCCCAATTTATCACAGTTTATCTTTCAGTCCTTGAAGAATTCCTGAGGGTTCTAACAGGTGGGACTCCCAATCCAGACAAGCAGCATCAAAATGATGACAGCAACAAAACCCATCTAGTGATCAGCAGCCAAGTTAGTCCAGGAAATCCAAACAACAAGACAGCAAAGGACAAGAAGCAAACACAAACCTCTCCCACCTCTCTCCTCGAGCCTTCGGAGTGGAGCTTAAAAACCCTCTTGGGGCTGATGTGCTGCAGCTGAAGGTGGAAAGGCCAGGTGAAGCCAGTGAGGGTAATTCCAGCCTGGTGCCACTCTGAGGGCTCTGGTAAAAATAACTAAAAATTGTTTGGCTGGGGCATCTTGTAGGACAAGGTGAATTAAATCCTGGCAATGGCTTTTTCTCTCTGCTAATATAGTTGGAATTTGGGATGGTGACTGGCACAGAAGTCCTTATTTGACTGGAAGTCCATCACTGGCTACTAGGCTTCATGGGAACATGGCTGTTTACAAGGCAACAACATGATAACCTGCTGAAATGTACAGAGATTTTGGAAAAGTTTTTGATAATTAGAACTTGAGATTGTCTATTTGATGGTGTGTGCAACACTGTAGCGAACTGTAGCATCAACTGATGCTTTCAGTTGATTTTCATCAGAACAAATAACTTCCATTCACCCATTTTTACTCTGATCTGCATGAAGAATTAAAAGTATTTGTTCTCTCACTTGATCAGGAAAAGCTGAACATAATCTTCAAACCCACAGGTCTAATTTTAAATTGATAGCTTCTCTGGGCATTTAAATTGCAATTAAGATATTAAACAACATAATTTTTAAAAATCTTGATATCTCTTTGGAACATTGACATCAAAAACAAAAAAGACATTGGATATTATTAGTTTCAATATGTACCGGGTTACTTAAAATGCAAATTGCTTTCTGAAAATTCTTAAACCTGAAGGTATAATTATTGATATCTATTATTGTCACTGACTAGCTCTCTCTTTTTTGGTCATGCTAATAATAATCCTAGTACTATTTCTTTCTTTTCTTATTTTGTGGGTGTTCCTCTCCGTCTAATTTTTTCCTGGAGTTTTAAATCAGCTTTTCTAAAAAAAGTAAGGTCCATATGATCACTTCATTTGTTGACCTCTCCCCCTTCCATCCCCTCAGCAAATGACTTTTACGTTTCTTGTCCTGTTTCAACCAAATGAATCAGAGGGAGAGAGGTTTCCAGAATAATTACATTCTTTACCAAGTCTGTGAAGACTGATAGCTAGGAAGAGGGAAGAGCTGGACAAAGGACTCTGCTGATGGACAAACAAGTGGACGTAGGTTATGACACGGCTTTGGCCCCAGTATGTAATTACTTTTGTGGTCCTTGGAGGACTCCAAGGGGACTTGGGGGAAATTTGGGCTATTCCAGGATGAGCACTTAAGTGCCTATAAAAAGAGGGGACCCAAATCAAGAAGTCTGATTTACCTATTACTTGTGTCATTCATGAAGTAAGTTCTCTGATTCTCTGCCTTTTTTTTGTCCCTTTGTTCTTCTTTACCCTGTTTAAATGAACTGATAAGAGCTCTCTAAACTTGTGCAAATACGCAAACAGACTGAAAACAGAGTCCATTTGACCTTGGTTCACTGCCTCAGAATAAGCTTTTCAGGGTGTTTTTAAGAAAAATATGTAAAATTCCAGGAAAAGTGGTCTGTGATCTCAAAGTTTTAACCTGAACTCCTTGAACTCAGAAGCAGGGCTGCTATTTCTGTGCCAGATAAGGACACACACTGTGGATACACCACAATTAGTGTTACATTTACTCACTTGTAGAAGCCTCAAATGGAATTGTGGCCTCTGAGCTTGATGTTTTACAAGTGCATGTGTGCAAGAGACAGAATGAGACACAAACCAAAAGCAGAGAACATTCAGTTAAGTTTTCTGTGTAGATTAGACATGGCCAAGAACTTTTCACCTAAGTGACTGTCAACACAAAATGCCAGTTATCTGAAATGAAATTCCTTTTGCACAAATGCATTTGTTTCAGTTTCATTATTTGCATGTGACAGAAATAAGTCCCGGGCTTGGTCTGCCCTGTGCAGAAACCTGTTGCTGTCTGATGAAAAAAACCTCTCTGAAAGCTCACATACTGGATGATGAAGCTCAATCCTGGAACTCTTCTCATGACCCCCTGGCCGGATGTCCAGCTTGCGGAAGGATCCATGTGAGCCTGGTCATGGGACCTGCTCCTTGGCAAAGCCTGGGGTGAGCTAACCCCAGCCTCTAAAATGGGCAGACTGGCACCTCCACCCTGGGGCTTGGGCTCTAACTCAAACTGGGATCTCACTGTAAGAGAGACTTAGCACTTTGTAAGGAGGAGGTCATGATGCATCTTGCACTCATGATTTTGTACTAACTGGGTAAAGCCCTTAACCCTGTAAAGTTTTTAACCTTCTACCACAGAAGAGTCTTCACCCCATTTTGGCTGCGAAAATTAGATATTTTGAAATTCCCACTTTGTTACATCTTGAGGCAATTGAAAGAGAAAAATAATATTCAAAATTAATATGTTTTTTACTCCTTATCACATATAGACCCTGAAATTTATTTCTTAAAAATTCATAATCTAGTATGGGTAATTTGCTGAGTAGCACAGAATCAAAGAATCATAGAATTATTTAGTTTGGAAAAGTCATCTGAGAACATTTGAGTCCAGCCATTAACCCAGCACTGCCAAGTCCATCACTAAACCATTTGCCTATGTGCCACACCTACACATCTTTTAAATACCTCCAGGGATGGTGACTGGGTTTGGTGGCATCAACACAATCTTCCAGTAAAGTGCTGCTGGATTTTGAAGCCTAAATACCCTTTTCCTACAGTTCTTTTATATATACAGTATTTTTACAGTATTTTTAAACTTAAAAACTTGGCATTTTTTCCCAAAAATGGAAATAAGTTATTTTTATCTGACAGTTTCATAGATTGTAGTTACTTCAGCCATCACAGATTTTCATGTTTTGAACAACAAATTGTAAGGCAGATCATTGTGTTTGGACTGATGGACACCCAGACTTGCAGTGAACCGAGGGAGACCGTGTGATTAATGGGTTTCTGACCTCAAAATTTACATCTGGATCAGAAAAGAAAGTCTAAGGCAAAATTTGGAGAAAGAGTTAGTGTGGATTAGCCTGTTTAAAATAGAGGGAAGATTGTGGAGAAAACTTCCTAATTCAACTCCTTTTTGTGCTGGCAGTTTTATTTCAAGGAGTGGCAGAATTATGTCCCACCCTGTAATATACAGCTGCCATTGGCTGATTACTGCAAATTAAGACAATCTGCAGACTAATTTTAGATGTGTTGGAAGTGAACTAAAGAATCAAGAAGTTGTTGCTTTCAATTTTGTTGTAAGCCTGTTCTCTCTTAGGGCGGATCACATGATATATATGCATTTGTTCATAGCAAAGTACATCAAATACATGCTATTTCATCATCTCTGGTCCCATAGGCCGCATGCCAGTGAAAAATAATTACAGACATTGGGTTTGATGGCATTTATGCCCAAGATGCTTGGCCCAGCACCTGTGTTTCTGAACAAACAGGCAGGGAGGGATAGAAAGGCACAACTCATGGGATCTAAGCAACTGTGGCACATAGGAGAAAAGAGAGAGCTCCTCATGTCTTTGCAGTCAGGAGCAGTTCTGCTGACAGCAACCAATTCCTGTTCCTTGGGCTCTGCACCCACACTCTACCTTTGCTCTCAGCAGGTTGTGTAAGCACAATCAAGCTCTTATTTTCATGTAGGTATAAGCTTTCGATCTACTGACTTTTTAAGCTAGACCCTTTGTGTAGGATGCTTCTGAACAAATTGGACAGTGTTGTGTCAATGCCTGTGTCTGAGCTGGTTGTGAGTCACTAGAGAGGGACGGAGGTGTTGGGGCCCTTTTATATGTCAGAACTAGGTCAGATGCACTGCCTTAGACATGCCTGCTCATTTCCTTTCACTGTAAAGAAAGCATGTGAGATAAGTAAAACGACACAGATTGTAACTTGTGTACA